>NW_028318354.1:0-329899 GCF_062004578.1 Staurois parvus
TTTCTTCCCTCTCTCTCTCTTTCCCCCTCTCTCTCTTCCCTCTCTTTCTCCCCCCCCTCTCTCTTCCCCCTCCCCTTTCTCCCCCCTGCCCCCTCTCTCTCTTCCCTCTCTTTCTCCCTCTTTCTCCCCCCTCTCCCCCCCTCTCTCCCCCCTCCCACCTCTATCTTCCCTCCTCTCCACCCCCCCTCTCTCTCTCTTTCTCCCCTCTCTCCCCATCTCGCTTCTCCCCTCTCCCCCCCCCTTTCTGCCATCTCTCTCTCTCTTCCCCCTCTTTCTCTTCCCCCCTCTCTTCTCTCTCTCTCCCATCTCTCTCTCTCTCTTTTGCCTTTCTCTCTTCCATCTCTCTCTATCTTCCATCTCTCTCTCTTCCATCTCTCTCTTTCTTCCCGCTCTCCTCTTTTCCCTTTCTCTCTTCCCCCCTCTCTTTTCTTCTTTCTCTCTCATCTCTCTCTCTTCCCTTTCTCTATCTCTTCGCTCTCTCTTTCCCTCTCTCTCTCTTCCCTCTCTCTCTCTTCTTTCCTTTCTCAGATTGTATGGGGCTGCACACACACACACCTCCTCCAAGGGCTGCTGATCTCCGGGCAGCAGGAAGGAGGGGGGGGGTGCAACCCCATACGATCTGTAAGTGTGGAGGAGCCAGGGAGATCCCACAAAACACAGCACAGCTCACCTCTCTGGGCTCTTTCATCTCTGCCACTTCTCCTCTCCCTGCTTCTGGTCCTGGCTCATCAGCTGCAGTACTGGTGTGACCCCTCTGATGGCGGCCCTGCATGGCTCTGTCCACCGCTGCTCAAAGGACCCTTCTTCCGGTGGGCAGTGCCGCCCCCCTAAAAATTGCCACCCTAGGCGAACGCCTTGTTTTGCCTCGTGGTAGATATGCCCCTGATCACATGCAGACATGCATATTAAAGGGCTGTCAGTATTTTTTGATTGTAGGAGAAAAACCTGTGCAAGTGTATCATTACCCAGCACTACCGCCTGCGTGCTGAGAAATTTTGGGTTCCCTGTCTTGCCTGATCCCGACTCTTAAAGCCCCACCCCTACTGACACCACCTTACCACCCCGGTCACATCAAACCCTACTTTGCAATCATGCAGCTTACTCAAACCTAAACAACACTTTCAGTTGTATCCAATTAGGCAGGCCATTGCACTACATAGTTGAAGGTAAATCTAAAGGAATTTGGGCAGAAATTGGACAGAAAATTGTATAGTGTATGGCCAACCTTAATCAGAGAAGTTCATTGTTAGAGTTTAACCATCTAGAGTTCCCAGAATGCAATATTTTTCCCTTTAGCGATCCTTTTAGACAAGGCTGAGAAATGTACAATCTAGTTGATATGTATGCTTCGGCGGTCTGGCTCTGGGGATCTTCCCTGCGTTCACATACAATGGTGCTAATACATTCAAACTTTATAATCCGTGTCCGCCAGCAAGACTGCTTATTTTTAAGGTGGCGCCCCCCCCCCCCATCTCCATCCCCCATCACGTATTATGAGATAATTTAGCAGTTTTTACAAGTATAATGGAGCCCATCACACTAGAGAAACGCTGCCTTTGTGATCTTCGGACTCCCTGCCGTCACAGAACCGTACACTGCAAAAAAAAAACTTATTATTTCTAAATATATCCATCTGAAAAGCTCCCGTTTCAGCATCCAGCATAGCCAGCTAACCAGATTACCCTCCACTTTACAGCCGGATCTATAGAGGAAGGCGCACATGCAGCCATATTGATAAGCGCCGGCTCGCGCCTTGTTGGGGGGATAAATATCACTTCCCGAGGTTAAAACATCTCTGTGATGTCTCGAGAAATTGGCATCTGTGTAAGAGCATCTGAAGTCCCCTCTCAATATATTATCCGCTTTGTGTTCCAATTTCAACTTTAATTTCATGGCTAAACAGCTAACCTGCGAGCTGTAATTGCCGTGACTGGCATAAGAAATCCATCATCTCCCGACGCCGCGCAGCATAAAGCCACGTGGCACGCACTGATATCGCTAATAAAAAAAAAAAGATCCGGCATTAGACAGATTTAAACTTCTTGACTTCGTTTTACATCGGCAAACTTATTTCCAGCCGAAATAAGATCATGGACGCTCTGCCTGGCAGAGATACGGAGCTATTCTGATACATTTTCTGCTGTTTCTTTCCCTTTATGAGATAAGACCTCCAGGAACAAGGCGATCAAACGCATTAAATGTTCCGGGCGCAGCTGACTCTGCGTTTAAAGTCACTTTGCTAAACCCTCGTAGACCGGGAATTAAACTGCCAGCTTTGGTAGCCTGTGAATATGGAAGTGGTAGAATGGGGGATTCGTTTCTTTATCGAAAGCTTTTGCGCATTGAAATGTTGCGTTAGCGGGAATTGTGCGGGATTTATGTCTACAGAAAACATGGGGAGGCTTTTAGTAGGATACTGTCAAGATAAAGCCATCCGAAACGATACACATTTAAAGGGTAATTACTCCCCCTTCCCTGAAAAAAATATAGAAAATCAGGAAAATAATATGTTATAAAGCAATGTTTCTCAACCTTTTTTCAGTCAAGGCACCCTTTAAAATTATGGACAGTCCCGAGGCACCCTTTAAAATTATGGGCAGTCTCGAGGCACCCTTTAAAATTATGGGCAGTCCGGAGGTACCCTTTAAAATTATGGGCAGTCCCCAGGCACCTTTTGAAATTAAGGACAGTCCCCAGGCACCCTTTAAAATTATGGATAGTCCCGAGGCACCCTTTAAAATTATGGACAGTCCTGAGGCTCCCTTTAAAATTATGGACAGTCTTGAGGCACCCTTTAAAATTATGGACAGTCCCGAGGCACCCTTTAAAGTTATTCACAGTCCCGAGGCACCCTTTAAAATTATGGACAGTCCCGAGGCACCCTTTAAAATTATGGACAGTCCCGAGGCATGCTTTAAAATTATGGACAGTCCCGAGGCACTCTTTAAAATTATGGACAGTACCGAGGCACCCTTTAAAATTATGGACAGTCTTGAGCCACCCTTTAAAATTATGGACAGTCCCGAGACACGCTTTAAAATTATGGACAGTCCCGAGGCACCCTTTAAAATTATGGACAGTACCGAGGCACCCTTTAAAATTATGGACAGTCTTGAGGCACCCCATTCTAAAATGTGAAAAAGGATTCTAATAGTTTTATATGACGCAGCAACATCCACACATGTAGGACACCCAACACTAGAGGGGATTTATTCTTCCAAAGCAAATACACTTTTGCGCACTGGTACTGACTAGTATTCCAATGTTTCTCCTCTCCCTCAGTTTTTCTCCATCACTGAGCTAATGTGACCCCAGCACGGATGGAGAGGGGCGGGGGAGGGTCAAACTAGGATGCTGTGCAGGCAGCTGACATCCTCACTATCAACTGATGATGTCATTGGTTGTCAGGATGCCGGTGGCTAGAAGGTCATAATGGTGCACAATGAAAACCTGTGGCTTTGTGTAACTAAAAGGCAGGCTTGTTCCGCCTGCTGGCTTGTATTCAAGTTTTGAGCAATTTTTAGACGTTTTGCCAAGGCACCCCTGAAGAATCCTCCAGGCACCCCAGGGTGTTATAAAGGATTGCTACACAAGCCATATTGGCATTTAGCCCGTGTTCACACTTGTGCGGTGTGGAATTCGCACCGGTTTCTGTGCGAATTTTGCACCTCATCATAATCTCACCCCGTTCATGCAAACCACTGAGGGTGTGTATGCTAAGTTAACAACACCCCGAAATCGGTTTGCAAAATGCGGTGTGATGTGCAGAATCGGATCGCATGTGTGTGAACACGGTGGAGAGGAGGGGGCGTGTTGTAACTTTCCTGGGCTGAGGAAGGGAAGGAAGGATGACTTGCAGAGAAACGGAAGCTGCAAGGAGACACAGTGTCAGCCATTCCAGAACATTCAAGGGTGCCCTGAATGCTGGTTGAACCTGCTACCTTATTGATGAGCCGGATGCTGAGGACACTGACTGGGGTGCACTTTGCCAGTGAGCAGAAAGAGATCCCTTGCTGAAAGAGAGTGGTGAGAGGCCGATGGCCCACCCTGTGCTACATCTTGTGTGTGCATATATATCAGAGGCGGACTGACAACTCATGGGGCCCCCGGGCAATAGGGGATCATGGGGCCCCTCTGTCCTTGCCCACACTCAAAACACACCCAAAAAAGCCTATAAAAAAGTACCAGGGGCATTTTATGGGGCCCCCTACTGATCCCGGGCCCTCAGGCAGTGCCCGAGTGCTCGAATGGTCAGTCCACCCCTAATATATATATATACCCAGTGGTGTATTTAGGTTTTGTGCTGCCCTAAGCAGAACAAACATTGGTGACCCCCCACAGAAAGAGCCTGACACTGACCAAGAACACCCTTGCCCGCCACCTGCGCCTTCCACTACCACTGCCCCCCATGCACCAGCCACCATCCCCCATGGCGAGAGAGAGAAGGGCACTCACCTTCACAGCTTCGGACATCCCCGGTAATGAGAGTCGGGCTGTGCATACACCGTCATGAAACCAGCAGCCTCTCTCGGAACCCACCAGGTCCCCAAGCTGTGTGTGTCCCTTCTTCCGACCCTTCTTCCAAGGGGCAGTGTTGATCCCCCTGAAAAATGCCGCCCTAGGCAAATGCGTTGTTTGCCTTGTGGTAAATACACCCCTGGGTACATACCGTACCTCTCCCTAATTAGGGTTGCTCAGTCAGGATTCAGGAGGGTTTGTGTTTTATAACAATTATTGTTTCTGAAGCATATTACTACTGCTGCTTAACCACTGTAGTATTATTCTCAGAAGTTTATTCATTACAATGTAATTCTTCTTTGCTTACCTTGCTTCAATACACTTTTTGCTATTACTTAACCAGTTGCTGTCATTCCTGGTGTCTATGCACCTTGAGTCTTCTTTGGGTTGTATATACAGCTACCTGCAATGAACTTTCCCCATCCAGCTGGGTGTATCAGAATGTGTGGCACTGTTCCCAGAGTCATATGCACAGGAACAGGGGACCCAACAAATCAAATTACTTCTTCAGCGGTAATGGCTGCATGTCACAAGATGTTGTAGAACAACTGTATTTTTTTTATTTTCAAAGCCACCCTTGAGCTTCTGTCCAGTGACTTTGCCTAGGCTATGATGATCTATTTAGGAGGGAATAAATACTTGGAAGTGTACTTACAAAATATATCTGATGACAGGTCCACTTCAAGCTCTGATGCTATGCAAAAACTCACACAAAAGGGTCTACATTTGCATAGCCATTCATCCAGCAATCTGCATGTACTTTTACCCTGTGCAAATTCAGAAAAAAATGAATGTCCTTTAGTCCGGGTTCACACCAATGCGGTCCAGAATTTGCAGCGTTTTCTGTGCGAATTCCGCACGGCATCAGAATTGCACACAGTTCATGCAAACCGCTGCGGGTGTGTATGTTAAGTTAACAACACCCTGAAATCGGTCCGCAAAACACGGTGCGATGTGCAGAATCGGATCGCATAGGTGTGAATTACCATGCAATCCAATTCTAGTGCGGACCAAAAAAAGGGTCCTGCACATATGTGGTGTGGGTACGGTGTGATTAGAGCCATACAAAATGTATGGCTCCAATCGCATCGCACACAAGTCGCATGTGATTTGCACAGGAATGCGGTGCGGTTCCTGTGTGAATCACATGTAATATACTGCACTGCATATATGTGAACCTGGGCTAAGGCTATTTTTTGTTCCAAGTGAATATTTTTTAAAATTATGGACAGTATTTATTACAGGAGCTCCTGCACAGATGTAAAATTTAACACTGGATTGCTGCATAAATATGGAGAAAATACACAGAGCACACCAGATTCAAGGAAGAATACACACAGCTCTTGTGTTTAGAAAATATTTGCTTATCCCAGAGTTCAGCTTTAAAGTGAAACCCTACTTTGTCTTGTCAGCAATTCATCCAGCGAATGTACATTTGTTCTGTATGAATGGGGCAAAAACTAATGTTCTTTGGGCTTTTTTCTCTTCTGAATGAATGTTCTATTATCATGGACAGTAGTAAATTACTGCTTTATGGCCACTAGATGGAGCTGAGGAGCAAATGAAAAAACACATCTTTGTAACAAGAGATGCAATGTAACAATTTTAGAGAACATCAGAGGGAATTAACAAATACATGTAACCAATGGTTTTGCATTTATATATTTATTTGCTAATTCCCTCTAGTGTTTTTTATAAATAGTTACATTGTTTTTCTTGTTACAAATATGTACAGTAGGTAGTTCCTATGTTTCCCAGCTCCATCTAGTTGCTAAAATGTTATATTTTACTACTGCTCATAAAAATAAAACATTTGTTTGGAAGAGAAACTTTCCTAAAAAATAGCTTTTGCCCAATTCACATAGAAGACAGGGCTGGATGAATTTCTATGATTTGTTTTTATAAATACAGCAGGCTTTCAGTTTAAAGCTGAACTCCAGGATAGTTAAATATTGTCTAAATACAAGAGTCATGCATATTCTTCCTGGAATCTTGGTGTGCTTTATGTATTTCTTCCAGATCTGTGTAGTAATCGTGTGTATATAGGAGCTTCCTGTAATAAAGACCAGTCACAACTGTTCTCCCCTTGTGCAGGGTGACCGGTCTTGTCTCCACCCCTCCTGTATTTTTCTGCAGGCAGCCTGTAGTGGGTGGAGTCTGCGGAGCCCCTCCTACAGCTTTACTCTCTGTACAGGGTATGTACAGCACAGTAATAATGTCACTGATATGTTTACAAGGTAGTACTTGGGGTTACAAAAGCCTTAAAACCTATAAAAGAATGATGACCGGGTGGCCCTTTCATCTCTCCGGGTGGACGTTATATGATATCCTCCTTGTCTTGCCGCGCAGACACAGCGCTACACGGGTCAAGGGGGCGAAATTGCCCCCTAGGTTATTCCTTACCCTCCTGTGTGCCCCCCCGCTAAATGAGGCGGAACTACCGGGGTCCCAACAAGTTGGCCCTGGCATTCCAGCACCTGGGAGGGGAGCCCTGACAAGTGGAATGGGGGCCCCACTGCCATCATAGGAAGTATGGGGGCTCCTCTTGCATGCCCAAGCACCTGTACACCCAGTGGCATCGCTAGGGGTTGTGGACTGCACCCAGGTGAAACCCATCAGAGGGGTAACACCCAGGAAGATCTTTAACGTGGGGCAAAAGGGCAAATGGAGGCCCCAGCATTCAGAGGAGGAAGATGTAACTGTCCAGTGTACCTGTCACCATAGCATCAGTGCAGTCTTTCAATGTACCTTGTCACCACAGCCATCAGTGCAGCCTATCATGCCCCTAGAATGCCTGAAGGTGCTCCTTGGATTTTAAGCCTCTTTATGTGGCTAGGATGTGAAAAAGTTTCACACGTGTGGTATCCTCTTACTCAGGAGGTGTAGCAGAATGTATTTTAGGGTGTAATTCTAGGTATGTCCATGCTGTGTTAGAAATATTTTATAAATTGACAACTTTGTGTTAAAAAAAAAAGTAATTTTTCATTTTTCTTTTCACATTTTCCAAAAACCTGTGGGAAAAGATGACATGTTCAAAAGACTCAATATGCTTCATAAAATATTCCTTGTGGTGTTTGCTTTCCAAAATGGGGTCATTTTGTGGGTGTTTCTGCTGTCCTGGTGCTCCAGGGCTTGTAAAAAGTGATAGGTAGTCAAGAAATTAGATGTGTAATATATGTTACTAGAAGGCCTAAAGGTGCTCCTTGGATTTTGGACCTCTCTATCTGGCTAGGCTGTGGCTCACACATGTGGTATCCCCATACTCAGTAGGAGTAGCAGAGTGTATTTTGGAGTGTAATTGCAAGTATGCCTACGCCGTGTGTGAGAAATAGCTTGTTAAAAATGACAATTTTGTGAAAAAAAACACACTTTATTTTTTCATTTTCCAAAGAATTGTGCTCTTACTAAATACCTTGGACTGTCTACTTTTGAAAAAGGGGTCATACAGGGCAGCACGGGTGCGCAAAATCACGTGTATATATACGTGATTTTGCATTTACGGGTAGAGGGTGCGTGCAAGGCACATGAGCGCCCTACCCGCGCTGCCATTTGTGGCCGTGGCTGTCAATCACCGGGTCCCTGCCGGTGATTACTCGCTGGCGCCCGGTGATTGCCAAGGATCTTGGATGTGGAGAACTATTTGTAACCAAAACAATTCTCCTCCCTGTCGGCTCATGCACACTGCTTTGGATGGCTGTGCAGAGCAAACTTTTGAAAAAATAGAAACTAAGAAAAACATTTTTTTTTCAACATTTTGGGTATTTTTTCGCCTACATCACAAAAAATTAAAAACCCAGTTGTGATTAAATACCACCAAAAGAAAGCTCTATGAAAAAAAATTAGTTTGGGTACAGAGTTGCATGACTATTTGTCATTCAATGTGTGAGAGCACTGAATGCTGAAAATTGGCCTTGGCAGGAAGGGGGCAAAAGTGCCCAGTATGGAAGTGGTTAATAAACACAAAGCAAATTTATATGTGTTGTTGCTATCGAGGAATATATTCAAATTTTTTTTTTTTTTTCCCCCGGAGTTTAACTTTAAGATAAAATTTGAAAAGCTCTTGTATGCATCCAGCATGTCCTGAGAAGTGTAATTACAGGTTCACCGGTCCATTCAGAATAATTTCGTTCTGGCATTGCTAATCGCCAGGTGACAGCCCTCCGTTCTTGCATCCATCCAATAGATGTGTAATTTATGTCCCTAGAAGGCCTGAAGGTGCTCCTTGGATGTTGAGCCTCTCTATCTGGCTAGGCTGTGTCTCACACATGTGGTATCCCTATACTCAGGAGGAGTAACAGAGTGTATTTTGGAGTGTAATTGCAAGTATGCCTACGCCGTGTGTGAGAAATAGCTTGTTAAAATGACAATTCTGTGGAAAAAAAAACACATTTTATTTAATTTCTTCATTTTCCAAAGAACTGTAGAAAAAAATTACAATTTTAAAAAAACTTGCCAGTCCTCTTACTAAATACCTTAGACTGTCTACTTTTCAAAAAGGGGTCATTTGGGGGGTATTTGTATTGTCCTGGCATTTTAGGGCCTCAAGAAATGAAATAGGCCACCAGTACATCAGGAGTGATCAATTTTAAATGATACATACTATAGCTTCTAAACTCTATAACTTTCACACAGACTAATGCCCAAGCACCGGTACACCCAGTGGCATCGCTAGGGGGTTCGGACAGCACCCAGGTGAAACCCACCAGATTTAACCCATACACTGATTCAGGTTATTTTTATACCAAAGATATGTAGCAGTATACATTTTGGCCTATATATATATATGTGTGTGTGTGTGTGTGTGTGTGTGTGTATATATATATATATATATATATATATATATATATATATGAATAAAACTACTTATATGCAAAATTTTATAATAGAAACTAAAAAAAGTGGGTTTTTTTTTCAACATTTCGTGTATTTTTTCGCTTATGTCACAAAAAAAATCCCAAGTGGTGATTAAATAACACCAATAGAAAGCTCTATGATAAAAATTTAGTTTGGGTAGAGTGTTGTTGAGTATTTGTCATTCAAAGTATGAGAGCACTGAAAGCTGAAATTTGGCCTTGGCAGGAAGGGGGTAAAAGCAGGGGCATATTTACCACAAGGCAGTTGCCTAAGGCGGCATTTTTCAGGGGGGCAGCACTGCCCCCTGGAAGAAGGGGCACTTGCGGCATGGGGACCAGGTGGGAGCCGAAAGAGGCTGTGGACTGCTTGATGGTGTATGCAGAGCCCAACTCTCGTTCCCAGGGATGTCCGGTGAGTGTCTTTCTCTCTGAGTGGGGGGGCAGGGGTGTTGTTGGTCAATGTCAGGCGGGGGGGGGTCCAATTTTTGTGTTGCCTAGGGCAGCACATAACCAAAATACACCACTGGGTAAAAGTGCCCAGTATGGAAATGGTTAATAAACACAAAGTGGATTTATATGCTTTGTTGCTATCGAGGAATATATTCACATTAATGTTTTTTTTCCCTGGAGTTCAACTTTAAGATAAAATTTGAAAAGCTCTCATATGCATCCGGCAGCTCCTCTCTGTGCATAGCCTGAAAAGTCTAATTACAAGTTCACCGGTCCATTCAGCAGAATTTCGTCCTGCCATTGCTAATCACCAGGTGACAGCCCTCCGTTCCTGCATCCCTCCAATATCCTCAATACCAAGCGAGTCAATTGAAAATGAAATAAAAAATCATTTTTCCAGCAGCCATGCCCTTCAATTAGCGTCGATGCTGAACCATTTCGGTTAAACGAGATGCTCTAATTATAATTTACATCTGGCCAGATCTGTTGACTAAACATAACTCTTACGTACAGGAGGTTATTAAACTCTCGTGGAAGATGCTTAATGAATATATTCACCGGAAAACTCTGACAAAAGCGCTAAATTATTGGCACAAGGCCGGCCGCGACGCCTGGCGTGGAGTTTACGAATTTAGCTTCCGGTAGATTAGGCAGTTTTATTTTTTGCGCGTTTTGAAGACTCTGCAGCTGAGGTATTTGATAAAAGAGAAATTGCTCCGTGAAAAGCAAATCTATGTGAATTCAGGTTTCAGACAGCTGCGACTTATTTTGGAATTGAATAGATCAGCGTTTATTACTGTACAGTTACAGCAAAACAAACAATTTGTTATTGCTAATCAAATGAGAAAAATCGTTTTCTGCGGTGTAAGCATAGAAGATTGTAGACACGTGATCGTCACATTTATATTCTCCCCGACGCTAGGATCCTAGGACGCTAGACTCCGCCCACAGTGCACATTTCATCCGCCCACTTTCTGGGCCAAGGACTGGGACTGCCGATCAAAGGTTGGCCTTACCCATACCTTGCCTTTTAAGTGTTAGTTCACCTTTACCCAGTGGTGTATTTAGGTTTTGTGCTGCCCTAGGCAACACAAAATCAGCGCCCCCCCCCCAGAGAGAGCCTGACACCAACAAACACCACCACCCTCACCCCCCCCCCCCCCCCCCCCGCGGAGAGAACCTGACATTTACCAACAACACCCCTGCTCCTCTCCCCCTCCACCACCCAAGAGAGCCTTCCATTATTACTCCCATACACCATCCACCGACCCCCCCCTTCCCATGGAGAGAGAGACACTGATCTGCCCAGCTCCAGACATCCCCGCGAACGAGAGTCGGAGCTCTGCATACACAGCCTGCAGCCTCTCTCGGATCCCCCCTGGTCCCCATGCCACGCGTTCCCCTTCTTCTGCGGAGTAGTGCTGCCCCCCTGAAAAATGCCGCCCTAGGCAAATGCCTTGTTTGCCTTGTGGTAAATACGCCCCTGCCTTTACCAGAAACCTGCCTATGCAGATAAAGTGGACAAAAACAAACTGCGTGTCTCTGACTAAAGTTGAATAATACCTAGGGGTGCCACCTCATCCCTTTAAAATCGAACACAGGTTACACAGGTTCTGGGGCTAATTTAATGCAGATAAGGCACCAAGTGAGTTTAGCCACTTTACCCCCTTCCTGTCCAGGCCAATTTTCAGCTTTCAGCACTATCACACTTTGAATGACAATTGCGCGGTCATGCAACACTGTACCCATATGACATTTTTTAACATTTTTTTGAGACAGATAAAACTTTATTTTGGTGGTATTTATTCACTACTGGGATTTTTAATTATTTGCTATATAAATGAAAAAGTCCACAAATTTTGGAAAAAAGTGTTTTTTCTTATAGAATTTTGCAAATAAATACTCTTTCTTCATAAATCTTGGCCAAAATGTATTCATCTATCTTTTTAGTAAAAAAAAAAAACAAATTAGTTTATAACCCAAAATTATAATTTTTCTAAATCTTTTTTTTTACATTTTTATTTTATTTTTTTATATTATTATTTATGGGTTTTTTTTCAACATACTGTCACAATAGCAGTGCCGTGTCACCATAGTGACACTGTACTACTTGTGGGGGGTGATGAAGTTTATTTTTTTCTTTTTTTACACTGATTGCTTTTACACCCATAAAGGCTGTAAAAGCAATCATTTCTCCTTCTCTCTTACACCCATAAAGGCTGTAAAAGCAATCATTTCTCCTTCTATCTGGCTACATTCCTGCAGCCATTGAGAAATACTGAGAGCTGTGATTGGTCACAGCTTGTCACCTGGTACAAGCCTGTTGTGAATAGCCCTGTACCATGTGACCTCTGTGATCATTCACAGATTTCACTAAAAGTAAACAATGATGTCAGGAAGTGACATCTTGTTTACTACTATTCATGTGATCACTCATTGGCCAATCAGGGATCACATGATCGGGACCTCACACAGAGGTCCCGTACAGTGATCTGTGTTCCGCTGTGTCCGGAGGACATGGGCCAGACAGGAAGTGGTTAATGACCACCTTAATCAGCCACAGAATCTGTGTAAATGATAAGTGTTCAATTTTAAAGGGAAGAGGTGGCAACCCTAATAATACCCTTGCTATAGGTGTAGGCCATTTATGTACCTCATGAAGCCTGACTGGAATACTCCCAGGACGTTGCTAGGACGTTACTATGTGAGGCCTAGTCATTATCGCTCACCTCCACCATCACAGGCGTGAGCTTTTTCTCTGAATCAAAGCCCCTCACATGCTCTTTCTCTCCCCTGATGTAGTAGCTCTGAGCTCAGCATCTGAAAGCTCACTCCTGTGATCAAGATAAGGGGGTACCGCTGGTCCTCCTGTATGGGGCCCAGGCCAGCAGGGGGCCTTAGGCAGCTGGGCAAATCAGCTGTGGGCAGGGAGAGTGATCAGCATGGTAGGGGGACAATTACTGGAACTGATCCCCTGTATGGCTCTCTCTGCAGAAACTGAAAGCTGCCTTCTTCTCCTGTCCCTCCTGCCAGCTTTTACCTGCTGCATAGAGAACTATATGGGGGATCGGTTCCAGTAAGTACACTCCCTGTGCACCATACCTTTCCCTCTGCTGCCCAGGCCCCCCTGTGTACCCTTCTACCCCCACAGTTCTGCTAGATTCCCTCCTGTCTTGCCCACCAGCAGCTGCAAGCACACAATAGGATCCTTCAGGATGGGGAGTGGGGGAAGGGTCTGGTAAGAATGTCACATTTACCAGCTCCTTCCTTTCCTGAATGAACACAATGAGTGATCAGTACCGATCACTCACTGTGTTTCTTCATAACTGAAGCCTAGAAAACTTTTTTTTTTGGGGGGGTTGGGGCTGTCAGGTTGGCTGGGGCCCTGTGGTTTCTAACAGCAGCCCTGCCTGTGATGGTGAAAGTGCGCAGTAATGACTAGGCCTGGGAGTTTTCCAGTCAGGATTCAGGAGGTATGTAAATGGCCACACCTACAGCAAGATGATTATTCAACTTTATTCAGAGCTGTATGGTTTGTTTTTATTTACAGACACCCCTTATCTGCATAGGCAGTGTCAGGAATGGATTCACCACTGGTGGTGGGACTCACCTGCCATGTGGGCTGCAGTACCAGGGCTGGCCAGCGGGTGCTCTCAGCAACCAGAAGCTCACTCCTGCAGTCAGCCATCAGCTGAAACTGATTGCAGGAGGTGTATTTAAGCAGGACCAGGCTTGTGATCAGTGCCTTGGTGTATGTTTCCCTTTAACCCCTGTCCTGCTTATCTGCCTAGTTGCTGACCCTGCTTTGATCCTGACCTCTGCTGACCGTCTCCTGTTAAACCCCTGGCTTGCCTGACCATCCTTCTGCCTGTTCCTCTGTACCGTGCTGCCCGTGAGTTACTGAACCCGGCTTGTGACCCTGACTATTCTCTGCCTGCTCCTCCGGTACCTCATTGCCCGCGCGTTGCTGACCTGGCCTGCCTGACTACGCCTGATGCTACCCAGATGATCCATCCATCCCTCATGGATCCAGTCACTACTGTCCAAACCTGCCAGCCCCTTCACATCAGGCTTTCCTCCGGTACATACCCTCGGCAGACCCCTCTACCACAGTTGGGTGCACTCAGGGGCCACGACCTGGTCTCAGTCCTGCGCCAAGTCCATCCCCACCATCAGGGGCTCTGGTGAAAAGGCAGACTGGGGCTTAGACTCCGCCCTGGGGAACCCTGTTCTGTGGGTCACTAGAGATCCCGCTGGGCGGTGCCTGACAGTACCTTACGGCCCGCCTGACCATTCCACCTCTCCAGCCCTGACTACGCCTGTGTTCCTGAAGCCTGCTACTTCCCTGTGCCAGTCCACATCTTTCTGGTCATACCCGGATCCCTAACAGGCAGCTTTTTGGTAATGGTGGACTATCCCTTTAACCACCTCCCATCCGGCCGTTGTATATAAACGGCCGGATGGTGGCAGTGCAGGGTCGGGTGGCCATTTATAAATGGCCTCCCCACCCCCTGCTGGTGCGCAATCCGGTGCCCGCTGTGTCCTCCGGACACAGTGGAACACCTTTCGTCGTACAGGATGTCTGTGCGAGGTCCCGATCATGTGATCACTGATTGGCCAATCAGTGATCACATGCAGAGTAGTAAGCAAGATGTCACTTCTGACATCATTGCTTACTACGTGTGAAACCTGTGAATGATCACAGAGGTCACATGGTACAAGGCTATTCACAACAGCCTTGTACCATGTGACATCCTGTGACCAATCACAGCTCACACAGTAGTTCTCAATGGCTGCAAGAATGCAATCAGAGAGAAGGAGAAATGATTGCTTTTATAGCCTTTATGGGTATGCAGAGTATTTCGGGAGAGGAGGGTTAGATAAAAGAAGAAGCAGAGGTTTCCAGCAGTGCAGAGTATTTCAGGAGAGGAGAGTTAGATGGAGGAATGAGTAGAGTACTTCAAGTGCAGAGTATTTCAGGAGAGGAGACAGAGAGATAAAGGATCAGCCTGCTTCTGCAGTGCAGAGTATTTCAGGAGAGGAGAGTTAGAGAGAAGAAGGAGTCCTCCAGAAGTGCAGAGTATATTAGTAGAGGAGAGTTAAGTAGAGGAAGGAGCAGAGTCCTCCAGGAGAGTAATTCATGAGGGGAGTGTTAGACAGAGGAAGGAGCAGTATCCCCCAGCAGTGCAGAATATTTCAGGGGAGGAGAGGTAGACAGAGGAAGGAGCAGAGTCCTCCAGCAATGCAGAGTATTTTAGAAGAGAAGTGTTATATATAGCAGAAAGGAGGGTTTCAGGAGAGTAGAGTTAAATGAGAACGGGCACAGTCTTCTAGAAGTGCAGAGTATTTCAGGAGAGGAGGGTTAGATAGAAGGAGCAGAGTCTCCCAGCTGTGCAGAGTATTTCAGGAGTGGAGAGTTAGATAGAAGAAGGAGCAGAGTCCCCCAGCTGTGCAGAGTATTTCAGGAGTGGAGAGTTAGATAGAAGAAGGAGCGGAGTCCTCCAGCTGTGCAGAGTATTTCAGGAGAGAAGGGTTAGATAGAAGAAGGAGCAGAGGCCTCCAGCAGTGCAGAGTGTTTCAGGAGTGGAGAGTTAGATAGAAGGAACAGAGTCCTCCAGCAGTGCAGAGTACTCAGTAGAGGAGAGTTAGATAAAGAAGAAACTCCAGCAGAGATCTCCAGAGTATTTCAGGAAAGAAGAGTTAGACAGGATGGGCACAGTCTTTTAGCAGTGCAGAGTATTTCTGGTGAAGAGAGTAAGATAGAGGAAAGAGCAGAGTCCTCCAGCAGAGTCCTCCAGCAGAGTCCTCCAGCAGAGTTCTCCAGAGTATTTCAGGAGTGGAGAGTTAGATAGAAGGAGCAGATGCCTCCAGCAGTGCAGAGTGTTTCAGGAGTGGAGAGTTAGATAGAAGGAACAGAGTCCTCCAGCAGAGTTCTCCAGAGTATTTCAGGAAAGAAGAGTTAGACAGGATGGGCACAGTCGTTTAGCAGTGCAGAGTATTTCTGGTGAAGAGAGTTAGATAGAGGAAAGAGCAGAGTCCTCCAGCAGTGCAGAGTGTTTCAGGAGTGGAGAGATAGATAGAGGAAAGAGCAGAGTCCTCCAGCAGAGTCCTCCACAGTATTTCAGGAGACATGGATACTGAAAATGTCTTTGGACTTCTGTTTGGCCTAAATTGGTTGTCCTACAAAGCTGTGATGTTGCTGTGTTCCCTAGAACATGGTGTCACACCCTCAGGCTGCTACTATTTTCATTCCAGGTCTTATCATGCTCCCTGCAGATATATTTAGCCCACAGATAGAGGTGTACCATGCAACGTGTCTTATTTTGGTGTCAATTTGTTTATACTATCTTCCATGTTTGTACACTGTTGGAAAGTTGTCACAGCACTGAATGGAAATTCATATTTCTCTTTCACGGATTACAATTCTTCTTTTATTACAGCTACCCAAGTGATGGTTTATTAAAAGACTTTTTTGTAGAATTCCAGATCTTTCAAACGAAGAACTTGAAGTTTGTGAGGCATGCTGGTACTTGTAGTTCCCCTGCCCCCTGTTCGACTCTTGTATTGCTCATCGTCTTTGGTGTTTTCTAATAGGATCCCATCGGTTCTAAGCACAATCTCATCATTTTCATTTTCTCTTTTCTTTGGGGGAAATAGAATAATTTTCCTTTGTGTACTCTGAGCAATACATTTCAGGATATTTGATACTCAGCTCCCACTCCCTTCTGCAGAAGGGATGTTATTCTGGATGTACATTGCCTAACAGATAATAACTTTACTGCATGTAATAAAGACTAATAAAGACGGATGTTGTCCCTGGTAGCCCTACAAAGCCCTATATTATTATATTATTTTATACTCATCTAATAGAAAAGCATATCCTAACATTTCACAGAGCCTCTCTAACGGCCGTAATGGAAATCCTTTTTTTCTCATTTGTGTGATATTGTTAATATTAAAGAAGTCCCGAAGGGGAGAAGATGGTAAAAAAAAATCTCTTCCCCCTTCCTTGTCTTTTTTCCTCTCCTGTCTACTTATCTCTCTCCATATTATACTTCTCTTCTCTTGCTGCTTCATTCTCTATTACGCTCTCATCTTTCTGTTTTTGTCATTCTGTCTTTTTCCCTGTCTACTTCTTTTTCACCTCTAGACAATATACAAAGATGAGAGTGCTGCAGATCTAGGCTGAGTCCGGTAAAGTTTTAGTTTTCATGACAAGAAGTCAAAAGAAAAAGCCAACACGTATCGGGGGCTCAAAACTCCTTCATCAGGGCTAAGGAACAAGATAATAATGTGAGAAGAGAGTCTAAAATAACACACAAAATACATATAACAAAATAACCTGAAATAATAATATATTGTGCAAAAAAAGTATATATTGTATATGTAAAAACATATACTAAACTGTAAAACAATTACTATAATATATATCGGTAAAGTCAGCACAATATTATGTTTACAGAGGATAATAAAATCGTAAGAAAACTTAACATATGCATCAATATTATTATTAATAATAATAATAATACTAATGATAATAATTATTATTATTATAGTTGAAAACAGTATATGAATCTGCAGCATTCCATGTCACTGTATAGTTATGTAATAAATATATGAATAATGGTTCCCTAGGCATATCACTATATTGAATTATCTTAAAGCTGAACTCCAGGGAAAGAAAAAATCTCCCATTGCAGAGGGGCTGCCCTCCCCTGCAAGGGTTAAATGCTGGTTAGGTCTAGGCGGCTGCAAAAAAAAGCTGTTTTACTTACCGGATCCTCTGTTCCCGCAGACTCGCTCCAGACTATAAGACCGGACCCTGCAGCCTCTTCTCCCCTAGGCTCAAGTAGTTGGATGTTCTTTGATGTCATGAAATACAATGCAGAGTCCATATCCCTGCATTGGATGTTCGGACACCGAGGGACAGTCCAGTGCCAGAGTGCAGGAGACTAGAGGAAAGTGAGGTGAGTCCAGGAGGTGAGTCCAGGGACATTATCAGAGGTAAGGGATAATATAAAGGAGGCAGGAGGTGAGTCCAGGGACATTATCAGGGGTAAGGGATAATATAAAGGAGGCAGGAGGTGAGTCCAGGGACATTATCAGGGGTAAGGGATAATATAAAGGAGGCAGGAGGTGAGTCCAGGGACATTATCAGGGTAAGGGATAATATAAAGGAGGCAGGAGGTGAGTCCAGGGACATTATCAGGGGTAAGGGATAATATAAAGGAGGCAGGAGGTGAGTCCAGGGACATTATCAGGGGTAAGGGATAATATAAAGGGATAGGAGGGGAGTCCAGGGACATTATCAGGGGTAAGGGATAATATAAAGGGATAGGAGGGGAGTCCAGGGACATTATCAGGGGTAAGGGATAATATAAAGGGATAGGAGGGGAGTCCAGGGACATTATCAGGGGTAAGGGATAATATAAAGGAGGCAGGAGGTGAGTCCAGGGACATTATCAGGGTAAGGGATAATATAAAGGTATAGGAGGTGAGTCCAGGGACATTATCAGGGGTAAGGGATAATATAAAGGGATAGGAGGGGAGTCCAGGGACATTATCAGGGGTAAGGGATAATATAAAGGAGGCAGGAGGTGAGTTCAGGGACATTATCAGAGGTAAGGGATAATAGAAAGGAGATAGGAGGGGAGTTCTGGGACATTATCAGGGGTAAGGGATAATATAAAGGGGGCAGGAGGTGAGTTCAGGGACATTATCAGGGGTAAGGGATAATATAAAGGGATAGGAGGAGAGTCCAGGGACATTATCAGAGGTAAGGGATAATATAAAGGAGGCAGGAGGTGAGTCCAGGGACATTATCAGAGGTAAGGGATAATAGAAAGGAGATAGGAGGGGAGTTCTGGGACATCATAAGGGGTAAGGGATAATATGAAGGGGACGGGAGGGGAGTCCAGGGACATTATCAGAGGTAAGGGATAATATAAAGGAGGCAGGAGGTGAGTCCAGGGACATTATCAGGGGTAAGGGATAATATAAAGGGGGCAGGAGGTGAGTTCAGGGACATTATCAGAGGTAAGGGATAATAGAAAGGAGATAGGAGGGGAGTTCTGGGACATCATAAGGGGTAAGGGATAATATAAAGGGGACAGGAGGTGAGTCCAGGGACATTATCAGAGGTAAGGGATAAAATACAGGGGACAGGAGGTGAGTCCAGGGACATTATCAGAGGTAAGGGATAATATAAAGGAGGCAGGAGGTGAGTCCAGGGACATTATCAGGGGTAAGGGATAATATAAAGGGGGCAGGAGGTGAGTCCAGGGACATTATCAGGGGTAAGGGATAATATAAAGAGGGCAGGAGGTGAGTCCAGGGACATTATCAGGGGTAAGGGATAATATAAAGGGATAGGAGGGGAGTCCACGGACATTATCAGAGGTAAGGGATAAAATACAGGGGACAGGAGGTGAGTCCAGGGACATTATCAGAGGTAAGGGATAATATAAAGGAGGCAGGAGGTGAGTCCAGGGACATTATCAGGGGTAAGGGATAATATAAAGGGGGCAGGAGGTGAGTCCAGGGACATTATCAGGGGTAAGGGATAATATAAAGGAGGCAGGAGGTGAGTCCAGGGACATTATCAGGGGTAAGGGATAATATAAAGGGGGCAGGAGGTGAGTTCAGGGACATTATCAGGGGTAAGGGATAATATAAAGGGATAGAAGGGGAGTCCAGGGACATTATCAGAGGTAAGGGATAATATAAAGGAGGCAGGAGGTGAGTCCAGGGACATTATCAGAGGTAAGGGATAATATAAAAGGGACAGGAGGTGAGTCCAGGGACATTATCAGGGGTAAGGGGTACTATAAATGGGACAGGAGGTGAGTCCAGGGAAATTATCAGGGGTAAGGGATAATATAAAGGGATAGGAGTGGAGTCCAGGGACATTATCAGGGGTAAGGGATAATATAAAGGGGACGGGAGGTGAGTCCAGGGACATTATATGGGGTAAGGGATAATATAAAGGGGGCAGGAGGTGAGTCCAGGGACATTATATGGGGTAAGGGATAATATAAAGGGGGCAGGAGGTGAGTCCAGGGACATTATCAGGGGTAAGGGATAATATAAAGGGATAGGAGGGGAGTCCAGGGACATTATCAGGGGTAAGGGATAATATAAAGGGGATGGGAGGTGAGTCCAGGGACATTATCAGGGGTAAGGGATAATATAAAGGGGATGGGAGGTGAGTCCAGGGACATTATCAGGGGTAAGGGGTAATATAAAGGGGACAGGAGGGGAGTCCAGGGACATTATCAGGGGTAAGGGATAATATAAAGGGGGCAGGAGGTGAGTCCAGGGACATCATAAGGGGTAAGGGATAATATATAGTACATGTTTCTTATGGCCATTATAACTGATCCTCTCCTGTCTCCCATTTTTCTGCACTGTTTCTGTCATGTACAGGGACAATTCTACAGATGAAACAGACTTGGCTCTATTTTCTCATATGATATGAAGAACACATAAACAAAGTCTGTATTGTGTGTGGACAAAAGTCTATTTATTTCCAAGTCACATCAATAAAGGCATACAGTTCCTGCCCACAGTCCTTGGTGAGTGGTTGTCATCAAAGTGGTAACCGTCCTCAATAGCTGCTACACATGGGGAACATAGAACACAATACAAAAAACTTTAAACAATTATTATTGAATGTCTATACAAACTAAAATCCAATTAGCACACACAACGTAGGAGGTGCTTATCTAAATCCACTGAGAAATTAGTTACATGAAATTAGGATTTGACTTTAAAGGTGTCCTATGAATAGACGTTAATTACCGTCAGCCCTGTTTGCTGTCCCCAGCCTTGTCTTGTATATAGAATTGGGTTTTCCTGCAGCGTCAGGGCCCATACACCTACATGTCCTCTGAATGGCCTCTAGAATTTGGCTTGAAGTGGTTGTGAAGGCTGAAGGTTTTATATTTGTTCTATGCATGAAGGTAAAAACCTTCAGTGTGCAGCTCCCCCTCAGGCTACCTAATACGTACCTGAACCTGACCACAATCTAGAGATGTGCACAAGAGAAACAGCTCTCCCAGGACTCCCCCTCCTCATTGGCTGGGAAACATAGCAGGAGATATTGGCTCCCACTGCTGTCGTTCACAGCCACTGAGGGCAGAGCAGGAGGCAGCGCAGAGCCACGCTCTGTGTGTCTCATAGGCACACAGAGGCAGCTCAGGGATGAGTGTGCACGAGTGCCACCAGAGCAAGCAACTTGCTCAGGGGCACTCATCAGGAGGGAGGAGCCAGGAGTGCCAGTGGGGGACCCGTGAAGAAGAGGATAGGGGCTGCTCTATGCAAAACCACTGCACAGAGCAGGTAAGTATACCATGTTTGTTTGTTTTTTTTAAAGCGAATCTAGTATCACTTTAACTAAGCTGAGTAATCAACAGTGGCAAGTCATTTATTTTGCCTTCTGTTTTTTATACTTTGTGTAAATCCTGGTACCGATGCAGTTCACAAATGTCTGACACAGATCAGCCCCTGCTGCAACCTCTCACCTTGTGACTTGCTAAAGAGTAACAATGCAAGGAGAGAGGAGACTGAGAAAATGCTTCCTCCTGCCTGCAGCAGACTGATGGCATCATCTCAGCCTAGGCAAAGTCACTGATTGGAGGCCAAGGATAGCTTTATAATTGTAAAGGGTTTCAGAGAAATGATATTGGTCCTGTATTTTGTGACATGTCAGGAAGTTTTTCACCAGCATAATGAAAGGTCCACTTTAACCAGGAGAGACTTTTGTATTAGATGGCTTGGATAGCCATGTGTCAGTTAAATGATATAACCAGACGGAACTCTGTGAACGTCCATGATTAATAATATGAAACCACAAAGATCTGATTCCGGAGGAATGAACAATCGGAACTAGTTTGTCAGTTGGTGATGATGTTCAGTGAGAGCAAAAGGGAAGTTCTGCTTCCTATTACAGTCCATTATAATATAATATACTCCATTCCTTTCCTGATTACATCGGTAAAGTCATCTCAGGTACATCATGCAGGATGTGTTTATTATTTGTTCCAAGTATTTATATAGTGCCATCAATTTACACCCACTTTACATACTGAACATTCACATCAAACCCTGTCAGCATGGAGCTTACAATCTACTGTAAGGGCCCTATTCACATGCATACATACACATACTGGGGCTAGTTTAGAGAAGGGCCAATTTACCTATCAACATACACTATATTGCCAAAAGTATTGGGCCAGCCCTCCAAATCATTGGATTCAGGTGTTCCAATCCCCTCCATGGCCACAGGTGTATAAAATCATCACCTAGGCATGCAGACTGCTTCTACAAACATTTGTGAAAGAATGGGTCGCTCTCAGGAGCTCAGTGACTCCAAGAGTGGTACCATGAAAGGTTGGCACCTGTGCAATAAGTCCATCCGTGACATTTCCTGGCTACTAAATATTCCACGCTCAACTGTTATTGGTATTATGTGGAAGCAACAGGGAACAACAGCAACTCAGCCACCAAGTGGTAGGCCACGTAAAATGACAGAGCGGGGTCAGCGCATGCTGAACAACACAGTGCGCAGAAGTCACCAACTGTCTGCAGAGTCAATAGCTAAAGACCTCCAAACTTCATGTGGCCTTCAGATTAGCACAACAACAGTGCGTAGAGAGTTTCATGGAATGGGTTTCCATGGCCGAGCAGCTGCATCCAAGCCTTACATCACCAAGTGCCATGCAAAGCGTCGGATGCCGTGGTGTAAAGCACGCCACCACTGGACTCTAGAGCAGTGGAGACGTATTCCCTGTAATGTTTGGTGGAGGGGGGGTTATGGTGTGGGGTTGTTTTTCAGGGGAAGAGTTTGGAGATGGCCCCTTCCTATTCCAACATGACTGCACACCAGTGCACAAAGCAAGGTCCATAAAGATATGGAGGAGCGAGTTTGGGGTGGAGGAACTTGACTAGCCTGCACCTCAACCCGATAGAACACCTTTGGGATGAATTAGAGCGGAGACTGCAAGCCAGGCCTCCTCCCCCGACATCAGTACCTGACCTCACAAATGTGCTTCTGGAAGAATGGTCAAACCTTCCCATAGACACCCTCCTAAACCTTGCGGACGGCCTTCCCAGAAGAGTTGAAGCTGTTATAGCTGCAAAGGGCGGGGCCAACTCAATATTGAACCCTACGGACTAAAACTGGAAGGCCATTAATGTTCATGTGCGAGTAAAGGCCCAATACTCTTGGCAATATAGTGTAGCTTTGGAGTTTGAGAGAATGTGCAAACTGCATGTAGAGTGTCCTCATCAGGATTTCAGCCAAGGTAACTGTGATGCCCATGTATAGAGATTTGTCCCTTGTACAGGATTTGCCCATTGTATGGAGATGGGTCATTTATGGGCATATTTTATAAAGCAATGAAGGTAACTTTCACAAAACATTCACTGGTTGTGAATCATACACCGCACTTTAAAACACATGAAATTTGAAAATTGAAGCACCACGCCACTGCAAAGAGGACCAGATAAGACTTTATTCTGTATAGCGGGGGCCAGCAACCAGTAGATTGCAGCCAGGTGACTGGTAGGTCTGGGCTTGCTGACCCGCCATCCCAGATGCATCAAACAGCGTGCAATGCAGAGGGACTACTTGTAATATCGGAGCTGTAGTAGGGAGCAAGAGCTTCATAAGCCGATGCCTCCTCTGTATTGCTGGTACTCGTACTTATGTGCTGCGATTTACTCACACTGCGGGTGCATTGCTGTGTACTTGCAGTTTTGCTGCCCCTTGCCATAGACTTCTATTATATCCTGCGCGGGTGGCGCACTTTCTGAAATTGCACTGAAAATCCAGGAGCTTTGATGCAATTTCAGAAAGTGCACCACACCTGCAAAAATATAATACAAGTCTATGGCAAAGTGCACTTAACCCAGGAAAGCTGCAGATGCACTGTGCTGCAGGTAAACCGCAGCACGTCAGTGTGAAAGCAGCCTTATAGGGGGCTCAGAACAGTAAGGATTTATTTACGTTTGCAGTTTGGGGGTAATAAAACACCATAGATGAGACATGTTTTTGCCACCCCCACCCCAACCGCACCCCCTTTAGCCGTAGTGGCCAGGGGTGTACACATGTCGCAGGCGCAGCAGGAGCTATATGCCCTGTCATGGTTGGTGGGCGTAGCACCTGCTAAGCATGCCCCATTCAAGGCCGCTCTGCAATTTCCCTGCAACCTTGTGCAGTACAGAAAACAAGGGGATAAAGCAGGTATTGTGTTGCTTTCTTACCATCCGCTTTAACCCCTTGGATCCCGCAGAAGCATGCAGTTGTGGGGCACTTGCAGAGTGACCCCATTTGCTTGAATGGGTCATGATTGGCAGGTGGTAGCATCCATCAAAAGCAACAGGGGATTAAAATTCCTGCTGCAGCATGGGTACACCTTTTCTTGCTTCCTCAGCAGCTAAAAGGGGTAGGGATTTGGGGCAGTACAACCATGACTCAATCACAGGGTTTTGCCACCCCCCAACTTTATGTGTGAACAAGCCCTAAGGATGCTGCAGCCGAATGCTACTAAGGGCTCCTTCACAAGTGCAGCAGGCACTGCTGCTCCTCTGAAAAGTGATCCAAGTGTGTTTGATAGCTGGTGAGGAGGCGACACGGTAGCACGACAATTAGAGGTTTAAATCAGGTGGGAGGAGGCAACACTGTGCCTGGTGATTTTTTGACTTCTCCCATGTTGTTGTAGGTTGCATGCCGACGATCCCCGCAGCATGGATGGGATCTGTGGATAGGGGAGCATAATGGATCGGACTCCAATCCATTATGCTCAATCCGCAGATCTGATCCATTCTGCGGGGATCATCGGAGGGGGTGTCCCCAAGTGTTACCGCACCAGGTGACACCAATCCTATGGACGCCTCTGGCCAGATATAAACCTGCGTGCCCACAGTATCTACCCTTTACAGAATGGCAGCATTGTCACCTTTGGTCATATAATGAGCCTGTTGTTTCTTTTATCATGTGAGCTGCCTACCTTATTTGCTATTAAATTCATCAAAGTCAACACTTAGAGGCGCTGTTTTTTCTCTGAACCTGCTCTATGGGCTCACTCTGATGGGAAACCTGCTTTATGGGGGCACTCTGATGGGAAACCTGCTTTATGGGGGCACTCTGATGGGGGCACTTGATCTATGGGTGCACTCTGATGGGGACACCTGCGGTATGGGGGCACTCTGAAAGGGACACCTGATGTAAAGGGTACTCTGATGGGGAATACATACTGTTTAAATGCTATGGATATTGTGCATTTCTCATTTTTGGATAGACATACAATGACTACAAATTTTCTGAGTGATAACAAAAATGTGAGATTTGGACCTTGGCTGGAAGAAAATTTTAGTGACCGGACCTCCTTGAATTATAATTCAGTACCCCGGACCTAAACGATTCACCATTTAAATGTCACATTCACTGTGTTTTAAATACACCTCTTATTTTCAGTAGCAGAATTAAGATATGCCATATTTAAATTACATGAACTCCTCTCTTCGAGACTTTGCAAGGAAACTGTCAGAGGAGGAACATGGGATCTGCCACAACCGGCTTATCCTTCCTTCACATCATGATGAGTGACTGACCTAGAATAGGCAAGTAGCCACTGAAGCATCGAGACAGCTGATATGCATATGCCGTTATTCTTGCCAAGATGTGGAGGAAGAGAACAGAGGATAGAACCTTCTTGGGGGGTGATATACAATATATTCTAAATGTTGTAAATTATTGAGATTTGTAGTTTAACTGTTATGGGAAGATGTATACAAAATGGCCAAAAGCATGTGGACTTCCCTCCAAATGATTGAGTTCTGGTATTTCCATTGAAGGGTACTAATAATCCAACAGCATACAAAGACATGGTAGACAATTGTGGTAATAGTTTAGAGAGGTTAAGGCCCATTGCTGTTTAATGACTGTGCCGCTGTGTACAAAGACAGTTCCATAAAGACATGGCTTGACCAGTTTGGTGTGGAGGAACTCAAGTGACCTGCAGAGAGCTCTGACCTTAACCCTACTGAACACCTTTGGGATGAGTTGGAGTGCTGATTGCAAACCAGGTCTTCTCATCCAACATCAGATAAGTTATTTTCTATCAATCTCTCTCTCTATCTATCTAATATCTACACTATATGTCCAAATGTGTGTGGATACCTGACCATCACACCTACCAGCATGACCAAGAACTTGCAATTTATTTCAGCAAGTCCTGTGATTCATATAGCATAGCCAGGTCAGTGACCTCACTCTCGTTCATGGCAATAAAGTAATATTTACTTTCCCAGTTGTTTAAAAATACATAAATATAACACTGCTCCAGGCTGTCTATCTGATCATCCACAAGCCTCAAGCACATACAGTACCCACTGGGATCTGTTTGTTCTTTGTGCTATCTAGGTACTAAAAAAATAGACTGCCCTTATACTTGTTTTTGTATGTTTTTAACCTTGTGGTAACTGGTAACTGTTTGGGAAAGACCATTTACAGTTCAAGGATGAGCATGTCCCTGTGTACAAAGCCAGCTTCAAAAAGACCAGTTTGGAGTGGAGGAAGTCTATTGTCCTGTACAGAACCACGAACTCAACCCTACTAAACACCTTTGGGATGAATTGGAACTTTAATGGTGAGCCAGGTCTTCACATCCAACATCCAACAACAACCTCACAGATGAGCACAAATTCCACAGGCACACTCCAAAATCTTGTGGAAAGGAAAAGAGTGGAGAATGTTTTAACCACAACGTAGAGCAACTCCAATTTGTTCATTATGGAATGGGATATCCAACCAGAACATGTAAGTGTGATGGTCATGTGTCCACAAAGGTTTAGATTTTTGAACCCATACACTTGAACTGAGAGAGAAGAGAGATGAAAGTGCAGCCACTGTGGTCTGAGGTACATAGGACTGTAGATATTTTTTTGGGGGGAGGGGGGAGGGGGAGAGTTAAGCAATTAGAATTACAAGACAGTTTATCTAGTTGATATTTGAAGGTTTGAAAGAATTTGGGGGCACCCTTGGGCAGCCATGGGAGAAAAATGAGGCAGCATTCAGGGTGCTGCAGCAAACTGTTTATGTGACAAAATTACACTAACAGTGAGAAAGGCTTAAATCTTGAGTCTGTGTATAGAGTGCAGGTGTCAGCAGTATGTAACCTACATAGTGCTGGGGTCAGGGGTGTATAATGCACAAAGTATAGGGGTCAGGTGTGTGTGATGTACACAGGACAAAGGTCAGCTGTGAGATGTACAAAGAGCAGTGGTCAGGTGTAAGTAATGTACAAAGCCTGTCCAGCAAAGAGACAACCATGCAGCAAAGAGACAGCCCATCCAGCAAAGAGACGGCCCATCCAGCAAAGAGACGGCCCATCCAGCAAAGAGACAGCTCGTCCAGCAAAGAGACAGCTCGTCCAGCAAAGAGACAGCCCGTCCAGCAAAGAGACAGCCCGTCCAGCAAAGAGACAGCCCGTCCAGCAAAGAGACAGCTCATCCAGCAAAGAGACAGCTCCTCCAGCAAAGAGACAGCTCCTCCAGCAAAGAGACAGCTTGCCCAGCAAAGAGACAGCCCCTCCAGCAAAGAGAACGCTCCTCCAGCAAAGAGACAGCCCGCCCAGCAAAGAGACAGCCCATCCAGCAAAGAGACAGCTCCTCCAGCAAAGAGACAGCTTGCCCAGCAAAGAGACAGCTCATCCAGCAAAGAGACAGCCCGCCCAGCAAAGAGACAGCCCATCCAGCAAAGAGTCAGCCCACCCAGCAAAGAGTCAGCCCACCCAGCAAAGAGACAGCCCACCCAGCAAAGAGACAGCCCATCCAGCAAAGAGACAGCTCCTCCAGCAAAGAGACAGCCCCTCCAGCAAAGAGACAGCCCCTCCAGCAAAGAAACAGCTCCTCCAGCAAACAGATAGCTCGCCCAGCAAAGAGACAGCTCGCCCAGCAAAGAGACAGCTCGCCCAGCAAAGAGACAGCTCCTCCAGCAAAAGAGACAGCTCCTCCAGCAAAGAGACAGTCCGTCCAGCAAAAAGACAACTCCTCCTGCAAAGGGACAGCTCCTTCTGAAAAGAGACAGCCCATCCAGCAAAGAGACAGCCCACCCAGTAGAGACAGCCCCATCCACCGCCGCTACAGACCTGTCAAAGTGTGCCAGTGGTCGCGGGTGAAGAATGGAGGCCGCCATTCTCCCTTCAGTGCAGCGGTTGGCCGAGGAGGTGTCCCTGTGTCAGCAACACTTCCTGCTTGTCTTCAGGAGCCGTCACTGCCGCTCCTCCTGTCGGCCCTGCTTTGGGAATAGTCGCACTGTGGTCTGTATTAGCCCCGACCAGACCACTGTCACCGCTTACCTCCTGCTGTGTGACCCGGTCATCTTAATCCTAGCAACCCCGGCCCACTGGGCAAATGCCCGGTGTGCCCTTTGGCCAGTTCGGGCCTGTGACAGGGTGTATGTAATGTACAAAGTATAGGGGTCAGGTGTGTGTAATGTACACACACACACTCACAGGGGTGATTTACTAAAACTGGAGAGTGCAAAATCTGGTGCAGCTCTGCATGGAAGCCAATCGACTTCTAACTTCAGCTTGTTCAATTAAGCTTTGACAAAAAAACTGGAAGCTTTCTCCACTTCTAGTTAATCAACCCCACAGTGTATAATAGTAATATTATAATACTATATAAACTAAAAGTAATACTAGATACACAGATTTTGACCTCAGAAGACCTTGGGCAAGCTCAGCACGTAGGCTGTGGTCAGGAGCAGGGGCAGAAAGAAATCAATTAGGCTACAAAGACTGTGCAGGCACCTTGCAGCTCAGCTGGTGACTGTGGTGGCAGTTTGGCACATTCATCAAAGGGTTGGGGGTTGCTGCTTACTCAGTGGGACTGGCTTGGGTGAGGAAAGTACCAAGTGCAGAGTACGTGACCGGCCTGCCTGCGTGCCGCCGTAGAGTGCAAGACATATGCAGGAAACAAGTGACGTCACAGCAAAGAGCTGCGGATAGCTCCCCCTGTGCACCTGTTGCCTAACTATGTATTCAGTTGGTGCCCTTGAGAAACACTCTAGCAGAGGATGCTCTGGGATAGTGAGGGGGAGTTTGGACCCCCCATCCCCTCCCATATCTACGCATCCATCTACAGGCAGTACAACCAGATTGAAATTTGGCAAATCCAACACAACAAACACTTTACTCCTGCGCTAGGAAAGGACTCAGTAGACCCAATAGGAATGTTCTCGAATTTTCTGTAATATGCACTGCTTACTGCCCTCAACAGACCGGGGTGGTCCAAATACACTAGATACAAATGGAGAAACAGAAAAAGGGTGCACCGACCTCTGAGGAAGAGGTTGTGTCCTCGAAACGCGTTAGCCAGTTGGTCATCCAGGGTTCCATCGTATGGACTCAGATGTTGTTTGGATCATACACCTTGTTCAGTTTGACATGCCTGTGTTATTATGTCCATTGTGAGTATGATACCTAATTTTGTTTCTTTAATAAATTATTTTAAACGATAATGCACTAGGTCGGTGCGCCCTTTTTCTGTTTCTCCATTTGTATCTACTGAAATTTGGCAAAACATTACACTGTAGAGAATCCATTATAGCCACTACCAATCAGTCCTAATCCTTCTCTGCGTCACTCAAATTGTAAAAGCAGGTTAGACTGGAAATCTACTGTATACATAGCCCTGAGCTTGGTGAATCCTTGGCTGTCTTGTTGTAATAATCAATGTGATTTCAGTGATGGCATTTCTCTGTGTGTACACAGTAAAGGCTGGCCATACACTATACAATCGAATTGTGCAATCTCCTTTAGATCTACCATCAACTATATAGTACAAGGGGCTGCCTGATTTGATACTATTTGAATTGATTGTTGAGGTTTGTCCTCATATTACGTAACTTGGTAACTCTAGAGAAGACTATACAATCAGATGGTATAGTGTATGGACAGCTTAATACAGGCATAGCGAAATATTGCTAATAAAAGTGAGAAATCATCCTGTTCAGTCATGCAGAAGAACGAGGAGAGAGGGGAGCCTGCCATACACGCTCGTCTCCCCCCTAAATGACGATAGACACGAGTAACAAGCAGATAATCCCTGCTCAATGCCATTTAATCTCCGCTGCACTGCCACCAGGGTGACATCTCCGACTTTATTTTATTTATGGTGGCCATCGATAGTTCTAATAAGCTCCTGACATTTATAGAGGAAATTCGGCAAATAGGTTTTATTGAAGATTTCAGAGCATTCCAAGGAGGAAATTCAGACAGTTCGAGGCAGCCGGGAGACAATTAGGTGTATTATCCGCCGCGTATCCGGATGCCTGACCGCATAACACAGAACATCTAAAATAATAGGGATGAGGTTGTGACAGCTCGGAGCAGCTTATTATCTTACGTCGTTTTGCTGAAAGAATTATTCTAGCCGTGATTTGTAGAGTTGTTGTTCACGTTCAGGAAAATGCAAATTTCTTACTGAACACCACAGATTTGGTGCATAAAATGCTGTAAAAGCCACGCAGCATGTATGACTATTTACACATAACTATGCACATATAATTGCGTGTGCTGCTCTTTAGCTTCCTCACATCTGCATAACACAGATATGAACTCGATGAGTAGGTGGGCCATAAGGTAGAAATATATATATGTGTAGCACCCTCCTAGGTAGCTAGGGGGAGCTAGACTCAAATTGTTAGACGGGCTGAGTAGCAGCCCAGGTGCAACAGTCAGAGGGATGTGCAGGACTATAGGGGGGACCCAAAAGTTTAGCAACTATTAAGGGGGTTTTCCTCCACAACACTGCCCCAATTTACATTTCCAAACTTATCTCTAAATATCACCCAAACCGTACTCTCTGCTCCTCGCAAGACCTCCTACTCTCTAGCTCCCTTATCTCCTCCTCCTATGCTCATCTCCAGGACTTCTCCAGGGCGTCCCCCATCCTCTGGAACTCCCTACCCCAATCTATCAGACTATCACCTACTCTACTTACCTTTAGGCGATCACTGAAAACCTATCTCTTCAGGGAAGCCTATCCCGCCCTCTGCTAATACTGGAATCCTCTACTCTTCCAACCACTCCATCCCCCACGGCTTTTACCTATTGTTCCATTCACCCCTCCCTCCTAGATTGTAAGCTCCAAGGAGCAGGACCCTCAATTCCCTCTTGTATTGAACTGTATTGTTACTGTATTGTCCCCCACTATAATGTAAAGCGCTGAGCAAACTTTTGGCTCTATATAAATCCTGAATAATAATAATAAGGGGGTAGTGTAACATATGTCAGCCAGTTCCACTGTACTGTGCTGAGAGCGTGCGCCCAACACAGTGACCGAGCTGTCACCGACACCTTCCAATCATTGCTTACAATCGGAAGCCAGTGAGTGAGGCTCCCAATCATGTGACCTCTGCAACAGCCAATCATACTAGTCATATGACCAAAACTCTGCCCCCCATATATTAGGACAGTGGTTGCAAAACTTTCTAAACAAAGGGTCAGTTTAGACTTTAGGGGGGCCTGGACTGTGCTCGGTGGGAGTAAACATTTTTAGCTTTACAGGGACAGTCAGCTAGTCTACGACTCTGTAGGAGCAGTCACAGTCCTTTTATCAACCTCTGGCGTCTAACCATCAAAGCACAGGTATGCCTGAAGCTATAGGCAAAAGGTCTCACTCACAATGTCCAGAGACAGATTCCCCGCAACATTTTTCAGTGAAATGGATCCAGCCCAGCTTCCTAAATTAGTGTTCTCCAGCAAGTGTTCTCTTTCAGCCCAGGCACATGCTGAGGCTTTACAAAAACAGCTCTTCAGTAACACAGGCTGCCTCTCAGGGCACCAGGAGAGAAGGTCCCAGGAGAAGAGGACGTTCTCTACAGACCTCCCCAAGCATTTATCTTCTCCCAGCCACACCTTCTGGTCACCCCGTCCCAGAAACTGGCTGAGATCAGATAAATATTCATAGCCCCAAAAATAATCCTCTTATGGCAGGAATACACGGTAAGAAATTCAACCGATAGGTCATCCAATGACCGATCAGCATTCATTCATTGGTCGAAATCGTGGCCCACATTAACCTCCTTAGCGGTATTCCTGAGTGTAGCTCGGGGTAAAATTTGAGTACCAAGAGCGGTAACCCCGAGCTACACTCAGGCTTACCTGCAGCACTAACCTTGTCCTTCGCTCCCACGATGTGTCCCCTGCAGCGTCCCTTCCGAGTTCCAGTCCCTGTGACGTCGGACGTACGGCGGCAAATTTGAAATTTTTTAAAAATGTCATTTTTTAAAAAATGATTATTACATAGTAAAACATTGCTGTTTCAATGCATTTCACATACATTTTGTCCCTACTGCTTTGTTCTGCGCCCTGTCTGCATTTTGACTGTTCTTTCTGCCTGGAAACTTAGAAAAGTCCATGGCGTCCAAAAAGCGTCCCTTTACGTCAAAAGCGGTTTTAGACCAGCTAGAGAACAGCGATAGTAAATCAGAACCACTTGCAGAATTGAGTGATAATGATTCGTGGGGAAATTCGTCATCAGACACTGAAAACGATTTTGCGACTTTGCTCAGCAATGTGCGAATTTGCCTCTGTATTTCAAATTTCAGTGTTTTTGGTTTGATTATATTATTGAATTAAATTTATTATTATTATATTATTATTTTTTATGATTATTTATTAAATTATAATTTATGATTTCGTGTTTCAAATTTTATCATACCCGGGATGTTTACTAGACTCTTGTTCGGACAGATTTCAGGGAGTTATTCCTAAAAATTACAGGCCTACAATAAAAAACTACATATTTCCATGCAAAAAAATGGTACCGCTTTCAGCACAAAAAATCGGAAATAACCATACCGCCGACGAGGTTAACCAATTGAAAAAAATCATTTGTCAAGCATTATGTAGTGTTGACGTTTTACGTGCAAGTGTAAGCGATGCAGTGTGCATGTGACCTTGTAGCCACGCCCTTCCACCCAGAACGAGCATTCAACGCCCTGCTGCCCAGAACGAGCGATTGGACACAAATCCTTGGAATTAATTGGATTTATAGATCCTTGGATATTTGGACAGAATTGGAATAAATTGGATTTATGGATCCTTGGACATAAACATCCGAGTCATCTTCTGTTTCCGCTCATGCATGATAGCGCTTGATAGATTTTTGTTCGGATGACCGTCATACCACCGCATTGAAAATCGGTCGTTCGCATGCGAAACGACAACATTTTTCACTGTTGTTCAACCAGTTTTTTTTTGTTCACAATATCGTTATCGGTTATAACATCCTGCTCATCAACAAAGAGAAAATCGGTGGATCATTTGATCAACTTTTTCAGACATTTTTTTTACTGTGTATTCCTGGCTTTATTCTATTTTTGGAAGCTTCATCCAGAGGCAGGCAGAAGCAATCAACCCCTGGGTTTAGGGATAGACCTGACCAGACCAAAAAAAAATAAATGGCTGCTCAGCCAGGTAACAGCACGAAAAAAACAAAATTTATCTAACCTAAGGCAGGGATGCTACAGGGGTGACCAGATATCTGCCTCCTCCCAGTACAGGATTACATTAGTACCTTTTACAGATTCCCGCACTAAATTAAAAATCTTTTAATAAAATAAAACACAACAGAACAAAATAAACTTTAGGATCGTTCCCAATGTAATGTAACGTGTATCATGGCGTCCAGCAATGTAATCCATTCTAATCACAATGACCCATTGCCTGCCAATCTGTACATGCTTCACTACTGAGGCTAAATGACAGATTCCCGACTGCAATAATTTATGTTATTCAGTCAATGATGTCATCCAGAATTCCCAGCGGTATCACCGCAGCCAGGAACCTGAATTATTGCATTGATTTGTGTTGCCTACAGCCCACTTGAATCTTTTCAACTTTGACGTCAATGGTAGAAAATCAAAGGAAATGTCTGCACACTGCGCTGAGATGTGTGAATTTATTGGACAAAGGTAGTGAACATGCCACTGCCAGCCACAGATACAGTCCTTCTGTGACACTAAATTTGTCTTCAATATTGGTGCTGGTGGAATCTTATGGCACTTATTTTTGCAAATTAAATTTTTTTTAATTTAACCATTAGCCGCCCGGCCTCTTCATTCCGGGTGCACGCCATTTGGCGTGCTCCCGCACATGCGCCGTTTGCGGTAATACAGAGCGGCGCAGCAGCGGGATCTGTCACGGGCCGTGCACCTCGGACACAGCCGATGACAGATCCGAGTACCGGCTCCCGTTGCTGGTACCATGTGACCTGCTGTGACCAATCACAGCAGGTCACATGACAGTTGTATTCAATGGATGGCTTCATTCATGATACCATCCATTGTATACTAGTGCCTAGCTGTGAATGGTCACAGCTAATCACATGCACATGTCATGTGATTAGCTGTGACCAAATCACAGCTAAGCACAAAAAAAAAAAAAAAAAGCTGAATGAATCGATTTCATTCAGGTAAATGCTTGCTTATAGCAAAGTAATTCTTTGCTATAAGCAAATTGTGTAAAAAAAAAAAAAAATACTGATCACTTCCCCAAAGTAGTACAGTGTTACTATGGTACTACTTTGGTCATAGTAAAATATGAAAAAAAATCTTAAAAAAAATTAAAAAAATGTAATAAAAAATTAAATATACAAAAAAAAATAAATAAATAAAAAAATATATATATATATATTTTTTCATACTGTCACCAGTCAGTGTCCCTGTTAACTGCCATGCCAGTTATATGATGACACTGTACTGCACTGGTGACAGTATGTAAAAAAAAAAATAGTGAAAATAATTTTTTTAATTTTTTCATTTTCCGAAAAATTATGACATAAAAATACAACTTCAAAAAACTCGCCATGCCTCTTATGAAGTACGTCGGACTGTCTACTTTGCAAAAAGGGGTCATTTGGGGGATATCTGTACTGTTCTGACATTCTTGGACCTCAAGAAATTAGATTGGCTGTCAGTACTTCAGGATTGATCAAATTTCAGATCTATACCATAGTTTGTGAACTCTATAACTTTCCTACAAACTAAATAATACATCTTAATTTGGGTTATTTTCACCAAAGACATGTAGCAGAATACATCTCGGCCTAAATTTATGAAGAACAATTATTTATTTGTAAACTTTTATAGCAGAAACAAAGAAAAATGTGGTTTTCAAAATTTTTGGTCTTTTTTTGTTAATTTAGCAAAAAATAAAAACCCCAGCGGTGATTAAATACCACCAAAAGAAAGCTCTAGTTGTGTGAAGAAAATTATAAAATTGTAAATTGGGTACAGTGTTGTATGACCGCGCAATTGTCATTCAAAGTGTGAGAGCGCTGAAACCTGAAAAATGGCCTGGGCAGGAAGGTGTAAAATTGCCCGGTATTGAAACGGTTAATATTTTCTGTTTTTTTACATTTTTAATTTTTTATAATTTTATTGAGGTGGAGGCACAAGTAGCTGGTCTTGCAGAGGGCGCAAGATAGTCTAGCACTGGCCTTGGGCACAGTACATGTGCAAATCCAGAAACGCAGCACGGCGATGGTGGGAACCCTTCATAATGGTCAAAGCAGGTGAGCAGACCCGGAAACTCAATGCAGGGATGGTGGGAGCCCCTCATAATGGTCAAAGCAGGTGAGCAGACCCGGAAACTCAATGCAGGGATGGTGGGAGCCCCTCATAATGGTCACAGCAGGTGAGCAGACCCGGGAACTCAATGCAGGGATGGTGAGAAGCCTATTACATTGGTCATACCAGGTGTGCAGATTTGGGAACTCATTGCAGGGTGTTAGATAGCATTGGACTTTTTTTTATTATTATGTTCACGTAAAGTGTATCTATGGTAAATATGTAAAATCATAAATTCATTTCTACACTGTATTTCAGTTATCTCCAGCTTATTCCAAATAATCTGAACTTACTTTGAGAAAAGCCACAGACAATTTTTCCCTTGAATTCCATGACACGTATTCTCTATGTCCTGTGTGTAGGCAGTGCTGTGTCACACATTTCACAGAGCCTGCCTTCTGAACTACAGAGGTGCTGAGAGGAGGTAGCAAGGTAGCATGGGATATGTAGTCCTTAGAAATGGAAAGTAAACAGAAGAGGAGAATCTGCAAATCATGCAGTGAATCCATGAAGCTGTGGAACGAGACGGCTAGCAGTCAGGCAGAGCTCACAATGTAAAAGGAGATTTTTCAAGTAATCTTATACTAGATTGTGAATGATAACTATTGAAAATGGACAATGACAGTGAGCGCACAGGGAGGGATTGGTAGGAACAGCCGCTGGCACAAAAGGACAACCCTCTATATCCTCAGTAGCAAATAGATAAGAAAAGGGTGCAGTGCTAGAAAAAATGGCCTAGAAAAGTAGAACAAAAAAATTGTAGTAGAAAATGACTCTGTACGCTTTTGAGTTATACTAAATGAAATAAATAATAAGTGACTTAAAGCGGAGTTCCACTCGACCTATAAATAAAGAAAAAGTCAGCAGCTACAAAAACTGTAGCTGCTGACTTTCAAAAAACAGCCACTTACCTGTCCCTCGGCCCCGTGGTGTGTCCCCCGCAGCTCGTTTCACCGGCCGTCCTGGATTCCAGGAGGCCGGCATCTTCACTGTGGGCACCCGGCTGTGATAGCTTGTGGCTTCACAGCCGGGTATCCACTGCGCATGCGCGAGTAGTGCTGCACTTCATGAATGGTCCTGTAGTCTTCTGAGACCTGTCACGTGTCCCAAAAGACTACAAGGAGGGAGGGAGGACACCTTCCGTTTCCAATCGCCTAGGCGATCGGACTGGAAGTGGGGGCGGGTACCTGTCAAATTTGGGTACCCGCTCCCCAAAGGTGCCAATCCTTTTGGGTGGAGCTCTGCTTTAAGTGAACAAACAGCAATAAATAATGCAATCTGAGTGAAGCGCTCTAAACCGGCGCTAAGGTGATGTAAAAAACAAAATAATATGCTTGAGTAAAGTATAGCGCAGAGTTTGCTGCGCATTGGTGACAAATATCATGACTGTAGTGAAACAAATCAACAAAGATAGCAAATCTAAACAAATTCAAAGACCAATGATCAACAGTGTATAAAAGTCCAAAAGAAGATTGTGACATCCGGTGATAAGTGAATCCGTGACAAATTCTTCTTTATAATGCACTCACCCAGGGGCGGACTGACCATTTGGAAACTTGGGCACTGCCCGAGGGCCCGGGGTCAGTAGGGGGCCCCATGAGATGCCCCTGGTACCTTTTTCATAGGCTTTTTTGAGTTTGGGCAAGGACACAGGGGCCCCATGATCCCCTATTGCCTGGGGGCCCCATGAGTTGTCAGTCCGCCCCTGCACTCACCAGAAGCGCATATGAAATGTGCATAGAAAGCAATGGTAACAAAAATCCTCCAAAACAGGTCAGCCTATTTCATCATCAGGCACAGGTTAATGGAATATGAAGCTGTCATACATCAGAAATGGGAGATGCCCCCAACAGTGCGTTTAATCCTCAGCATGAAAATTAGCCATACTTTGAAGGGAACAGCTCACAAAAGAGCCCAGAGAAAGAAATCACTAATGGTGTAGTATTTTTATTTAAGTAGTAAAAGCATCCACGTGGAGTATGAACAAAGGTAAAAACACTTACAAAGATGGCCACCGGACCATCATATGGACGCGACAGCGTAATATCATCACGTAGGCTCCTCCCTGATGCGTTTCGTGCACACGCACGTTATCAAAGGGATCCGCTGATCTATTTTATTGTTCTACATTTTTTCTAGCGCTGCCCTCTTTTCTTATCAAATGATAACTATTGTTTGTATTGTTATTATAATGCTGATAAGAATCATGTAGCAAACATATGGCGCCCCTCAAAGCTTGACAAAACACGATCACCCCGCCGGCAAGGAAGAGGGGAGCAGCATCCCAAGTTGTACCAGAAACAGAGGGTGGTCGCCGCTCATACCCGTCCCATAATTCTGATGTTATAAAATGAAATGTATGCTGTGACCATTGATCCCCTTTAATGCCTCTGACAGATAACAGCATATTTGTCTTTTTTTTTTACTCTGCCCAGAGTTCCACTTTAATGTTTATTAGGGTAATTCTAATTCTTGTCCCATGCAGATGTGATAGGACCTCCAGACTGAATCAAACTCATTACATCAGCAATCTGGCTGAAAAAGAGTCTTTTCATGTCTGAGCGATACGAATGCATGTGAAATTTCCATTACAAGGGTTTCAGTAAGGGAACTTACAAAGGACATCCGTGAAAATTAAATGAGGAGAATTCAGCAATGACGGTGGTGGAGTTCTGGAATATCCGTGAGTCCAAATGAAGCCTATTTTAGGACGCAGATCACAGCGAGCACACGGAGGAAGAGACACAGAAAATGGTACGCAGTCAGCCGGATAAAAAAAAGGGGAAAAATAGAAACCTTTATCATTATCCTTCTTTCATTTCTACAAGATTAAAGAATGCCATTTATTCCTATCAGAAATCCGGTGTCTTGAAATCAGATAATTGGCCGGTGTTCTTGGTCAGCTGTGTGCGGAGAACAGTGCGTTCACACTAAATGTCACGTGGGGGTATTATAATGTCTCCTCTGTGATTTACATGGAAAGTCTATTATTCTCTGTGTCTTTTTTTTTTTTTTTAGGGAAATTTAATTAAAGTTGAACTGCGGGCAGATATAAAAGACACAAATGAATGCAGCTCTGTAGTTATTAAAGTAGACCTGTCACCTATTTTTCTTACTGCGTTTTTCTTCCTCTTTGTGAGCTCCTGAACTTTTCTTTTTCCCACTCACTTCCATTTGTTTGAGAGGAGCAATGCACGTTAGTTGCGGTCACATGCTCTGCCCTATGCACAGTAGATATCTCCTAATCCATAGTCCCTAGTCCATCTTGGGAGCAAGCAAGAGGGTGGCTATGTTCCTACATTCAGTGGGACTATGGAGAATGAGTGTAGTCAGTCTCTAACAGGAAATTAGAGCAGGTAAAAAAAGAATTTGGAAGCAGAAAAAGACAGGATTCCCGGTTATGACTAAGGGCTGACCAAACCTGTTAATCTCCTTGTCTTGCTGAACCCAACCATGTAATATTGCCTGCATTGTGCAATAAACCTAAGGAGAGTGCAGCTTTTCTTTTTGATGTTTGTATTCAATGGATCTTTCCAAACAACTTCCCAACCCCAGGTGTGGAGCCAGGTGCCTTAATGAGGGTCATATGGCATAGCTCAAACTCACAGGACAGCAGGATTCCTTTACAATCCTGGGACAGTCCCACAGAACCTGGGATGATTGAGAGGTATGAGTCAGGATATGGATCTGAACCTGCCACCTCTGTGGTGTCTGGCTGTGGCTTTTCTTGCTTGCTTTTTTTTAATGTTTGAACTGGGTGGACTTTTGTCTTTTTTCAGCCAGACTAACTATGTAACTATCTAACTATCATCAAGTGGAGAAAATATGGCGCAACAGTGACATTGCCACTTGGGATGCTGGACAGCTCCCTATCTGATTCTTAGAACAGTGGTCTCCAAACTGTGGCCTGGAGGGGGGGGGGGGGAATCTTGCCTTTATTCGGCCCTTGGGGCACTTTTTCTCCCACTGGCACCAACATCGGGGCATAATTCATGCTACAGACATCAACAATGTGGCATTATTTCTACCATTGACACCAAGGATGGGGCACTATTCCTCAAACTGACACCAAGGATGGGGCACTATTCCTCAAACTGACACCAAGGATGGGGCACTATTCCTCAAACTGACACCAAGGATGGGGCACTATTCCTCAAACTGACACCAATGATGGAGCACTATTCCTCAAACTGACACCAATGATGGAGCACTATTCTTCCCCCTAATACCAACAATGGAGCACTATTCCTCCCACTGACACCAACAATGGGGTAAAATTCCTTCTACTAACACCAACATGGGGTATTATTACTCCCACTGACACAAAAGATGGGGTGCTATTTCTCCCACTCACACCAACAATGGAGCACTATTCCTTGCACTGACACGAATGATGGGGTACTATCTCTCCCACTAACACCAACAAAGGGGCACTGTTCCTTTCACTGACAACAATGATGGAGTGCTATTCCTCCCATTGACACCAACGATGGGGCACTATTCCTCCCACTAACAATAATTAGGCACTATTCCTTCCACTGACACCAATGATGGGGTACTATCCCTCCCACTAATAAAAACAAAGGGGCACTGTTCCTCCCACTGATAACAACGATGGGACACTATTCCTCCCACTAACAACGATGGGGCACTATTCCTCCCACTAACACCAACAAAGGGGCACTGTTCTTTTCACTGACAACAACAGTGGGGCGCTATTCCTTCCACTAACATTGATGGGGCACTATGCCTTCCACTGATACCAACGACTAGCTACTATTCCTCCCTGTAATATCTAAGATGCATTGTTTACTCCCACTGATGCCAGGACAATTTTTACTCCCAATGGCCACGGTCCGGTCCCCCTAAATCTTAAGGACAGTAAACTGGCCCTTTGTGCAGAAAGTTTGGAGACCCCCTGTCTTAGAACAACCTTGCCATGTCTCTTGTTTCTGGTGAACCTTGAACTCTTTACTGCTCCCTTGAACTTCCTGCCGCTACACTTTCTGTCTGCTAGATTATTGTGCTCTCTCCAGGCAATATCTTGCTCCTTTGCTTACCTGCATCTGTCCTTGTCTTCACTACGATCCATCACTGAACTTAGGCTTGTTCTTCAACTAGGCTTCTGCTTGATCTCTACCTGCTATATCTGCTACTGGACCTTGGCTTACTCACCTTCTGGTGGACCACAACCTGATACTAACAGCAAAACCCATCTCCACCATCAGAAGCTCTGGTAAATAACGGTTAGTGCTCTTTCCCCACATCATCCGCCAGGGTGACCTGCTTGTATACCTTGACTGCTGGTCAATGGGAGGCTCTCTACTGCTACAGCTACTGGTCTCTGAGCCTGACCCCAGACCTTGAGCGTTCACACTTGAGCGTTTTGTAGCTCGAAGCTCAAAAACACTCAACAAGGAAAATCCTATTGATTTCATTATCCCTTGTTCACATCTGAGTGTTCTGTCACTTCCAGCCAAATGCCTGTTGCTCATAAAAGTACATAAGCTACTTTTCAGGCAGAATTGAGTGTTTGTGTCCCCATATACTTCAATGGAAACACCTGAAAAGCACGAAATGAGCATTTTTGAGCGTTTTGTCCCATATTCTCGGCTCAAACATAAGCTTTCCACCCCTTTTTCAGCTTTCCATTGGTCACATAAAAAACGCTTAATTGGAAAACGCCTGAAAAAAAGTGCCTCATAAAAGCTGCAAAAACATGCAATTCTGCTACAAAAACTGCTCAAAAACACTTCTTGCTCAAAAAAGTACATGAGCTACATTTCAGGCAGAATTGAGTGTTTTAATCCTCATAGACTTCAATGGAAACGCCTGAAAAGCACGACATGAGCGTTTTGTCACGTTTTTGGCTCAATTAGCAGCTTTCCACCCCTTTTTCAACTTCATATTGGTCACAAAAAAAGCCTGAAAAAAGCGCCTCATAAAAGCTGCAAAAACATGCAATTCTGCTACAAAAAATGCTCAAAAACACTTGAAAAAATGCTTGAAAACACCTGTCGCTCAAAAAAGTACATGAGCTACATTTCAGGCAGAATTGAGTGTTTTAGTCTCATAGACTTCAATGGAAATGTCTGAAAAGCACGACATGAGCGTTTTGTCGCATGTTTTTGGCTTAAACAGCAGATTTCCACCGCTTTTTCAGCTTTAGATTGGTCACATAAAAATGTGTGAAAAAGCTCCTGACAAAAGCTGCAAAAACATGCAAATCTGCTCTAAAAAATATTCAAAAACGTTTGAAAAAACAATTGGAAATGTGGCGCTTAGGTGTCATTGTAGCCATACTGTACGCCTGCCTGCCAGGGTGGTGGCATAATGCAGCCCAGGCTTATAGCACTACTGGCAGAGGTGCCTGGATCACAAAACAGGCAGAACAGAATCAGAAATTCTTTTGTAGGTAAAAATATGTATATTGAATATCTGAACAAACACCAACGACCTGCTAACCGCCAAAGCCAATGGCCACTATTCTATCCTCCTGCTCCTCAACCTCTCCGCGGCCTTTGACATTGTTGACCACCCTCTCCTCCTTGCCAAACTGCCTTGGCATCAAGGACGCTGCTCTCTCCTGGTTCTCCTCCTACCTTTCCCAACGCTCCTTCAGCGTCACCTACAACACTGCCCCCTCCCCCTCTCTGTTGGGGTCCCCCAAGGCTCTGTCCTTGGGCCCCTCCTCTTCTCCATCTATACCTCTTCCCTTGGCAAACTTATTCACTCCCACGGCTTCAATTACCACCTCTATGCCGACTACACCCAAATTTACCTCTCCACCCCCCACCTCACCCCCTCACTCTCTGCCCGCATCGCCCACCTCCTGAACGACATATCAGACTGGATGTCGCTCCATTTCCTCAAACTTAACCTATCCAAAACCGAGCTCCTGGTCTTCCCCCCACCCTGTGCCCCCCCCCGCATCCTCTCCATCACTACTAACAATGCCACCATCTCTCCCACCCCACACGCCAAAGTCCTGGGTGTCACCCTGGACTCCCACCTCTCCTTCCTACCCCACATCCAACTGCTATCTAGATCTTGCAGGCTCCACCTCCGCAACATCTCCAAGATACACACATTCCTCAGCCCAGACACCACCAAACTACTCGTACACTCCCTCATCATCTCACGCCTGGACTATTGCAATTCCCTTCTCACTGGCCTACCCAAACGAACGCTATCCCCACTCCAGTCGATCCTAAACTCCACGGCTAGACTCATCCACCTCACCAACTGCTCCACATCTGCCTCCCCCCTCTGCCAATCCCTTCATTGGCTCTTGATTGCCCAACGCATCAAATTCAAACTGCTAACCCTGACCTACAAAGCCATTCACAATGCCGCCCCAAACTACATAACTGACCTGATACCCAAATACTACCCTACCCGTGCTCTCCGCTCCTCACAGGACCTCCTACTCTCTAGCTTCCTGGTCTCCTCCTCCCACGCCCGATTGCAGGACTTCTCTAGGACTTCCCCCATCCTCTGGAACTCCCTACCCCAATCCATCAGACTGTCACCTACCCTCCTCACCTTCAGGCGCACCCTGAAAACCCTCCTCTTCAGGGAAGCCTACCCCAACCTCACCTAACACCCGACCTCACCTAACAACTAACCTCCTCCACTCCTCCCACCACTCCACCCCCCACAGCCATCTACTCCTGTGTCACCTTCCCCTCCCTCCTAGATTGTAAGCTCGAAAGAGCAGGGCCCTCGAACCCCTCGTGTATTGTATTGTTACTGTCTTGTCTCATGTTCTGTCCCCCTTGCTACTGTACAGCGCTGAGCACACCCTTTGGCGTTATATAAATACTGTATAATAATAATAATAATAATGGATGGCATACCTGCAGCACGGCAATGACACATTAACAAACACCAAGCAACCATGTGTGCCACAATGTTACTAACAATTTATTATTTACCACTTCTAATATATTTTACTAAAGTGAAGAGATGTGAAGTTGTGTTGGCTTCATTCATGCGCAAAAAGGAATTCCTATTGTGTTATATTCCCCTGAGTGCGGCTGGATGCAAGGACAGGTCCGTTTCCCTTCACTTTAGATTAGTCCCCCTCCATTGTATATAGCAAACAAAACGATTAAAGAGCTCAGCTTGTCAACAGAAAAGTATTTGTAGTATTTGGCACCCGCATCGCCCCTACACCCCCTCTCTGTGACAGGCACAGCACATAACATCACACAGCTTGTGACCGCAGACCCGAGTACAGCACATGACTCCACGTGGGCAGGAGCTATGCACCGGAGATAATACACAACCGAATGAAATTCTACCCGATAACCATGAGAAGATACAAAGTGACATTGCCACGAGCGCATGCTCCTCAAATTATCAATTTTATTGTTATCATTCACTTTTTAATGCCTAAAAATGATATCTGGAGCATCAGTATGTTCTGAAAATAAGGCTCGGTTCACAAAGCTTTAAGGGCTTTGCTTCAAAATGTGGCATTGGACACGCTTTTTTAAAGCACACTCAATGCCAATCAAAGCTCCTGTCATTAAATAAAATGGTAAGCTTACAGTCCTGTTCACAAGCTGTGTTTGCTTTGCTTCAAAAATGACACCCCATGTCGCTTTCTTGGTGCTTCAGAGTGTCTTCAAAGCCTCCATAGAAGTCAAAGACAAAGCTCGGTAACAGCACCTACCGCTTTTGAGGGGTTTTTATTTAGTTTTAGCTTTGCTTTGTTTTGGAGGTATTGCAGGTATGAGATATCCCAGGATGCACAGGGAAACCAACAAGCGAACCAAAAAGACGTCATCAGCAGTCTTTTCTGGTTCATGTGTATATGTTCTGGAAGTATCTAGGTCAGGCATTTCTGGTGAGCAGCAGGAAGGTGAGCGGGGTCTGGACCAGAGCGGAGCAACTGGCAGATGGCACACATGGTGTGCAACATAGGAATGCCATAGCAGAAGGTGAGCGACAACCAGAGAGGACTGAGTGATGGAGGATCAGCAGAGCTGGCAGACCGAAGCAGGAGAAACTAGCAATGTCACATGTTGTGCTCAACCTGGGAGCAATATAGCAGAAGGTGAGTGGGGACCAGAGGGATAGGTGGATCAGCAATACTGAGGTTGCTATTGAGTGGGGATCAACAGAGTTGGGGGTTACTACTGAGCGGGGGATCAGCAGAACTGGGGGTTACTACTGAGTGGGGGATCAGCAGAGCTGGGGGTTACTACTAAGCGGGGGGTCAGCAGAGCTGGGGGTTACTGCTGAGGAGGGGATCAGCAGAGCTGGGGGTTACTACTGAGTGGGGGATCAGCAGAGCTGGAGGTTACTACTGGGTGGGGGATCAGCAGAGCTGGGGGTTACTACTGAGTGGGGGATCAGCAGAGCTGGGAGTTACTACTGAGTGGGAGATCATCAGAGCTGGGGGTTATTGCTGAGGAGGATATCTTCAGAGCTAGAGGTTACTATTGAGTGTGGAATCAGCAGAGCTGGGGGTTACTACTGAGGGGGAGGGGATCAGCAAAGCTGGGGGCTAGTACTGAGCAGGGGCTCAGCAGAGCTGGGGGTTGCTACTGAGGGGGGATCAGCAAAGCTGGGGGCTACTACTGAGCAGGGGATCAGAAAATCTGGGGGTACTACTGAGCGTGGGAGCAATATAGCAGGAGGTGAGTGGGGATCAGAGAGATAGGAGAATCAGCAATACTAGGATTACTACTGAGCAGGGGATCAGCAGAGCTGGGGGTTATTACTGAAGGGAGGATCAGCAGAGCTGGGGGTTACTACTGAGTGGGGGATCAGCAGAGCTGGGGGTTACTACTGAGGGGGGAGGGATCAGAAGAGCTGGGGGTTACTACTGAGTGGGGGATCACCAGAGCTGGGGGTTACTACCAGGGGCGGACTGACAACTCATAGGGCCCCCGGGCAATAGGGGATCATTGGGCCCCTGTGTCCTTGCCCAAACGCAAAAAAGCCTATGAAAAAGGTACCAGGGGCATCTCATGGGGCCCCCTACTGACCCCGGGCCCTTGGGCAGTGCCCGAGTTTCCAAATGGTCAGTCCGCCCCTGGTTACTACTGAGTAGGGGAGCAGCAGAGCTTGGGGTTACTACTGAGCAGGGGATCAGCAGAGCTGGGGGTTACTACTGAGCAGGGGATTAGCAGAGCTGGGGGTATTACTGAGCAGGGGATCTGCTGAACAAGAGCACTAATAAGCTGAGGATCTGCTGAACAAAGATACTAATGAGCTGGGGATCTGCTAAGTAGGTGTACTACCAGGGGCAGACAGACAACTCATGGGGCCCCCGGGCAATAGGGGATCATAGAGCCCCTGTGTCCTCGCCCACACTCAAACCACACCCAAATAAACCTATGAAAGATACCAGGGGCATCTCATGGGGCCCCCTACTGACCTTGGGCCCTCGGGCAGTACCCGGGTTTCCGAATGGTCAGTCAGCCCCTGTGTACTACTGAGCTTGGGGTGTACAATCTAAGGTCCCTAACTCATATTCATGCATACACATACTAGGGCCAATTTAGACAGGAGCCAGTTCACCTACCAGCATGTCTTTGGAGTGTGGGAGGAAACCGGAGTACCTGGGGGAAACCCACACAGGCACAGGGATAACATGCAAACACCAGGCAGGTGGTGTCCTGGTTGGGATTTAAACCAACAACCCTACAAACCCTAGTACTGTTAGGTGGAAGTGCTAACCATTTAGCCGCTGTGCTGCCCATTTATTAAAGGCAAATAGGCTACTCACTTTGCAAGGGAAGTAGCACTTTGCAAAAGAATCTTCCTCAGATCTGTGATTGGATGATGAAAGTAGGCAGAGCTACACCTCATTCACTAAGCTCTGGGGTAAAATTCCTTTGCAAAGTTCAACTTCCCTTGCAAAACAAATAGCCTATTTGCCTTTAGTTAATCAACCCACATGTCCCATAAACTTACTATAGGAGTTGAGAATCATTACACAAGAGGGTTGATTTATTAAAGGCAAATAGGCTGTTCACTTCGCAAGGGAAGTTGCACTTTGGAAAAGAATCTTCCTCAGATCTCAGTGAATGCAGAGAGAATAAAAAAAAACAATTTGCTTGCATGTGATTGGATGATTAAAGTTGGCAGAGCTACACCTCATTCTCTAAGCTCTGGGGTAAAATTCCCCTGCAAAACAAACAGCCTATTTGCTTTTAGTAAATCAGCCCATATGTCTCATAAACGTACTATAGGAGTTGAGAATCATCACAAAAAAGGGTTGATTTATTAAAGACAAATAGGCTGTTCACTTGAAAGGGACGTTGCGCTCTGCAAAGGAATTTTCCCCAGCTTAGTGAATGAGGTGAAATTTTACTTTTCAAAGAATAACCAATCACATGCAAGGAAAATAAACAAAAACCAGCCTTTTTACTGGCACATGATTGGATGATGGAAGTGAAAGAGCAAATTGTCTTTCGTTACAGTAAATGTGCCTTTAGCAAATCATCCCTAATATATCATGTGAATAATCCAGTCACCTGAAAAGTGAATTCCTATGTCTTTCTTTCATCTGCATTTCATCGAGTATTTAACATGAACAGGAATTGGCTTTTTATGTTTAGATTATTAAAGCGAATATTTAACAAAATCCATTTTGTGAAGATTCCCGACTCCTTTAGTAAATCAGCCTCGCCATCTCAGAATTCTGACATCTCTTCGGAGAATTATGATGGGTTTCAGTGGGAAGTTAGCGCGTTTCCTTCGTTAGAGCGGACGTGCTGTGCCGGTGCTTTCTATAATAACGTGGCGCAGACAGTAATGGGAATCTAGAACCGTCCGCCTCGTCCTCTGTCCAGGAAACGGTAGCTGAGACTGCGCGCAGATCATTAGCGGAGTGTAAGTGTGAAATATCATGTGCTACCAAGGAATGCCGTGTAGCCTGTCAGCGCCGGCCGATAAGGCTCTAGAGCTTTAAATTAACACTTCAGAGCTGCAGATAGCGAATCCCGGGAGCTCTCTGCAGACTCTGTGCACCGAACGAACTGTCATCCCTGCGATTACAGCTTCAAGTGACGAATCATCGCCAACGCCAAGGATTGCAGCAGGCCGCAGCTACAGGCCCGTAGGAAGTGGAGGATAATGAGGGAAAATCAGTGTATTAGTCCATAAAGATCTGTTCCCAAATCCGGGGAATTCATGGTTATTAAAATTTGTGGAAGCCTTACGCAAATTATCCTGCTCCTGTAATATCTATGGGGAGATTAGTCAGTCCGGAGCAGGGGCGGACTGACCAGTTGAAAACTCGGGCACTGCCCGAGGGCCCAGGGTCAGTAAGGGGCTCCATGAGATGCCCCTGGTACCTTTTTCATAGGCTTTTTTGAGTTTGGGCAAGGACACAGGGGCCCCATGATCCCCTATTGCCCGGGGGCCCCATGAGTTGTCAGTCCGTCCCTGGTCCAGAGATGTATGAATTATAGACGGAGAGGAGCGCTGTCAGTCCTGTAAGATGTGACTTCTATTTCTAAGCGCCTGGTCATACCTGTACGATTTGCGAATTGAAATCGCACCTGAAATCGCATCTAATGAATGTGAATGTCAGCGTCTTAACATGTGCGATTTTCTGCGGCAAGTACTTCTTGCATTACTTTCTCTGCAGTTTATTACGCTCTTATACACAGAATGTAATGGAAACCGCAATGCAAATCGCAAGAAATCCTTGAAAATCTTCACAAGTCGCAATCAAGTCTTCAGAAATCACACCTGAAATAGCATCTAATGAATGTGAATGTCAGCGTCTTAACATGTGCGATTTGCTACGGCAAGTACTTCTTGCATTACTTTTTCTGCAGTTTATTACGCTCTCGTACATAGAATATAATGGAAATCGCAATGCAAATCGCAAGAAATCCTTGAAAATCTTCACAAGTCACAATCAAGTCTTCAGAAATCACCCCTGAAATCTCGGTGAAATCGCTCACAAATCGCACAATTTTAAATCGCAGTGGTGTGACCGGTGACTAAAGCGGCAATGTCAGAGCTATAAAATACAACTTTGAAATATAATAAAAGTGCTGCGCTATGCGTCTAAAATTCTAAACTTTCAATTCATATACAATCTGATATAGTAACCCATAAGCAGGGCCGTGGATAAGCGGGTACCACCAGTCCTCCTATAGGGGGCCCAGGCCAGCAGGGAAGCCCAGGCAGTTGGGTGAATCAGATGTACGCAAGGAAGTTGATCGGAACAGCAGAGGGGCAATTACTGGAACCGGTCCCCTGTTTGGCTCTTTCTGCAGCAGCTGAAAGCTGACGTCTCCTGCTCTCCCTCCAGTTGGCTTTCAGCTGCTGCAGAGGGAGCCATACAGGGGATCCGTTCCAGTAATTTCCCCACATCACCCTCCTTGTGCACCATATGTGTCCCCCTGCTGCCCTGGCCCCCCTATGTGCCTCCACCCCCACAGTGCTGCCAGCTTCTCTCCTTTCCACCGGCAGTTGCAGGCACTAGGCCAATAGGATCCTTCAGGATGGAGATTAGGGGAAGGCTCCAGTAAATATGTCCCATTTACCAGCCCTATCCTTTCCTGAATGAACACAGTGAGTGATTAGTACTGATCACTCCCTGCGTTCATATAGTAAGCTGTGGTTTTTTTTGGGGGGGGGGAGGCCCTGTCAGGTTGGCTGTATGGGGCCCCGTGGTTTCTAACAGCAGCCCTGTCCATGAGTGTTGTTACACAACAGAACAGTATAAATGTGCAATCATAAAAATAAATAAATAATAACTCAAATAGTCCAAATGAATAAGAAGAAAGTCTTTAGACAAATATCTTTCAGTGCGAAGAGTGCTCCGTAATGTGAAAGCTGCACCCACAATTTGTATGAACCGCAGTCATATGTGGAGCAGGGGCGGACTGACAACTCATGGTGCCCCCGGGCAATAGGGGATCATGGGGCCCCTGTGTCCTTGCCCAAACTCAAAAAAGCCTATGAAAAAGGTACCAGGGGCATCTCATGGGGCCCCCTACTGACCCCGGGCCCTCGGGCAGTACCTGAGTTTCCAAATGGTCAGTCCGCCCCTGATATGGAGTAAAGTAACATCCCAATGTGGAACTAAGACATCTGTGGAGGCGGGTCCCTTTGAGAACGTGCGTGTGCACGAAACACATCAGGGGGAGCCTATGTGCTGACGTCACGCCGCCGAGTCCATGTTGTTGGTCCGGCGGCCATCTCTGTAAGTGCAGCCGCTTGTTTTCTTTGTCCACGTGGATTTTACTTGTTTTTAATTAAGTCAATAAAATGCTACACTATATACCCCTGTTTTTGGGCTCTGTGTGGTGAGCCCTCCTTTTTAGGACACATCACTGAATGATCACGTACCAGCCCTTCTGCGGAGGAGATATGCATACCTTGGAGGTTTTTTGCTACAAGCCTGCTTTACTTTAGTTCTGGTGAGTGCATAGTGGTGAAGGATCTCATGGGTATCTTAGTTGCACAGGTGGGGGCGCGCATATGTAATGTTGCATGATCGCGCATTTGTCAGTTAACGCAGTGCTGTATCGCAACAAATGGCCTGGTCAGGAAAGGGGGTAAATCCTCTGGACGGCAAGTGGTTAATATCAATAGACTGTTTTAAATTGTTATGCAAACATTTGAAATCAAGTCTTTAATATGTTTTTCCTTCCAGGTCTGTACCAAGGCATCACTGAGCTCCTGGACAGTCTGAGGTGCAACCTGGCAGTGTCGGATGGACCAAAACATGACATGCCAAAGGTGTTCTATTGGGTTTAGGTCAGGCGAGTGTGGGGGCCATTCAATGGTATCAATTCCTTCATCTTCCAGGAACTGCCTGCATACTCTCACCACATGAGGCCGGGCATTGTGCACCAGGAGGAACCCAGGACCCACTGCACCAGCGTAGGGTCTGACAATGGGTCCAAGGATTTCATCCTGATACCTAATGGCAGTCAGGGTGCCATTGTCTAGCCTGTAGAGGTCTGTGTGTCCCTCCATGGATATGCCTCCCCAGACCATCACTGACCCATCACCAAAACGGTCATGCTGAACGATGTTACAGGCAGCAGAATGTTCTCCACGGCTTCTCCAGACCCTTTCATGTCTGTCACATGTGCTCAGGGTGAACCTGCTCTCATCTGTGAAAAGCACAGGGCACCAAGTGGTGGACCTGCCAATTCTGGTGTTCAATAGCAAATGCCAATTGAGCTCTATGATGTCGGGCAGTGAACACAGGACCCAATAGAGGACATAGGGCTCTCAGGCCACCCTCATGAAGTCTGTTTCTGATTGTTTGGTCAGAGACATTCACACCAGTGGCCTTCTGGAGGTCATTTTGTAGGGCTCTGGCAGTGCTCATCCTGTTCCTCCTTGCACAAAGGAGCAGATACTGGTCCTGCTGATGGGTTAAGGACCTTCTACGGCCCTGTCCATCTCTCCTAGAGTAACTGACTGTCTCCTGGAATCTCCTCCATGCTCTTGAGACTGTGCTGGGAGACACCGCAAACCATGGCAATGGCACGTATTGATGTGCCATCCTGAAACAGTTCGACTACCTATGCAACCTCTGTAGGATCCAGGTATCTCCTCATACTATCAGTAGTGGCACTGACTCTAGCCAAATGCAAAACTAGTGAAAACCAGTCAGAAAAGATGGGTAGGGAGAAAAATGTCAGTGACCTCCACTTGTAAACCATTCCTGTTTTGGGGGTCGTCTCATTGCTGACCATCTACTTCACCTGTTTTTAAATTCATTAACACCAAAGCGGAAACTGATTAACAACCCCCTCTGCTACTTAACTGAGCAGATCAATCCCAGGAGTTTCATTGACTTGGGGCTATACTCTAATTAAAAAGTCTTCCTTTAATTTTTTTGAGCAGTGTACTTTTTACACTTTATACACTCATGTCACCTGTGAACATTCAGGATTAATACATATAAAGGGCCAATCCACTCAAAACTGACACTCCAGCCTACATCCAATATTTCGCTGTTGGGTTAGTCAGTGGAATTCATTGAAGAAGAAACTTAAATCTCTCTGCAGAACCAAGCTAACCTCTGAGAGGTGAATGACCCCCATCTGCCATATTGCCATAGACGGGCTGGTAGCTGATAAGTAAAGTATTTCCCGACAAGTGTTGTCTGACAGAGGAAGAGCTCTGAAGTGTCAGATTCTCGGCAATGACTGAAATTTCTCACTTCCAAAAATTCTTTGCAAATCTGTGACCCTGAAGTGCATCTCACCTCTCTCCATTGCTCGGAACTCCGCTCAGCCACTTCAGCCACATGGAAGTCAGCGATATGTAAAATATATATCACATGAATGAATACATTTAAAGCACATGTAAACCCTAACTGAGTGATATTTCGTTTGTGGCTGTGTGCATTGTGTATCATAAATAATTCAAATTTTTAATAAAATACTCTTTTCTAATTTTTTCCACCCTTTGTTGCATCTCCGTGTTGCTGATCTCCAGCTTCTATATATCCAGTTCCTGTCTACATGAACTCTAGTGATGGCCATACCTGGGAACTTGCTGCCCTTTGGGATCCTGGCTTTGCATATGGTTTACCAGCTCTCTGTATTTCTATGAAAAAGAAATAAAAACGCACACCAAACCCTGCCCGTCTAACCCGTTTCACCTGCCCATGAGCTTTTTTTGTAGAGATTATGAGAAGGTGAATCGCATTTATTTATTTTTATTTCAAGTACTTATATAGCTGTCAATTTATGCAGCACTTTACATATATATTGTACATTCACATCAGTCCCTAACCCTCAAGGGCGTACAATCTAAGGTCCCTAACTTACATTCATACATACACATACTAGGGACAATTTAGACAGGAGCCAATTAACCTACCAGCATGTCTTTTTGAGTGTGGGAGGAAACCCATGCAGGCACAGGGAGAACATGCAAACAGGCAGGTGGTGCCATGGCTGGGATTTGAACCAACAACCCGAGTACTGCCACGCGGAAGCGCTAACCATTTAGCCACTGTGCTGCCCATTAGTTGGTTTTGGAAGGAGGCAAAGCTGATGCCTTTCTAACACACTAGAAACTGGGATGGCTATCTGGTGTATGCTTCTATTTCTTTTTCACAGGTGACTATTGAGTGAGTCCCGCACTTTTGAAGTCAGCACCTAGCAGAGTTGGGGTCACTGGGTTATATATTGTAGAGCTTTGGTTTGAGGGAATCTCTGACTTCCTAGTCAAAATCTCATTCTCCATCAACCAGGAGACCAAGGAATGGGGTGACCAAGGAGAGAGCACACCTCTCACCCCCTACCCCTGGGTCACTCGCTCATCACCACCCCAGGTAAGGTCAGGCTTAAGATAGCCATATATTGTATGAGTTTTGGCTGCTTCCTGATGAACCGGATGAAAGGCATTTAGGGGAAGGCCCTGTTGGCTCCTTCAGTTGAACGGTGGCTGCATTCAAACAGATGCAGGTGCTGTTCTGGTATATTAACAGTTGGCAAGCCATCCACAATGGTAGATTTGTCCATACACAGCCCTGCTGCCTGTCAAAATACAGAGACAACGACTGCATCTATTTGGTTGCAGCTTCTGTATGGCCAACAGTTTTCTACCTTGGTGGGAAGCCATGCACTAAGCAAATTTCTGCCAGTGCATTAGAAAAATAATGGGTATAGCCAGAATTAGCCACTTCCAAAAGTTCCCAAGTATGATGATGGAGCCATGGAATTTCTCAGGTTGGGTTTTCTGAATGACACTTCAACGCACCTAGGCAATGCTCCATGATGCATGTGATCCAGTACACTGCATTACACAGATGCCCATTTTTCTGTTTCTCATGGTACTCTGCCAGTCCATTTAAAATGAATGAGCTGCCTTAAAGTGTTACTAAAAGCACAACAGTAAAATCAGTCTTTATATGCAGTAAAGCATACTTGTTATACTCACTGTGGAACCTAAGGGGTTAATCCTCTGTATTGTGTAAAAAGGATGTTTGATCCTGTTTTCTCTGATCCTCCCCTTCTTCTACTGTCCCCAATCCATCTGCTGATAGAACAGAGCCTTGGGAGCAAGCTGCACATGCTAAGTTTAGTGTATTTTTAGAAAGTTTATTTTTTCTTGGGATCAGCACAGAGCCAATCAGCACTGTCCAGACAGAGGGTCAGCGGTCCTGCAGCATTATAGGAAAATCAAGGGGAAAATGAAAACTCCTCCTACAAACTTTAACCAGTGCTCAGCCAGACACTGATAAAAAGTCACAAGACTGCTATATACTACTGATGAGAAAAGATATTTAGCAGTTTAGATTTACTAAAATAATTGCATCTCCATGTTGTGTGTACTGTGGGAGACCAGATATAGTGAATGCAGGGTTCAGGGAGAACAGATATAGTGAATGCAGAGTGCGGGGAGACCAGATATAGTGAATGCAGGGTCCGGGAAGACCAGGTATAGTGAATGCAGGGTCCGGGAAGACCAAATATAGTGAATGCAGGGTACGGGGAGACCAGATCTAGTGAATGCAGGGTCCGGGGAGACCAGATATAGAGAATGCAGAGTCCAGGGAGACCAGATATAGTGAATGCAGGGTCCTGGGAGACCAAATATAGTGAATGTAGGGTCCTGGGAGACCGGATACAGTGAATACAGGGTCCTGGGAGACCAAATATAGTGAATGTAGGGTCCTGGGAGACCGGATATAGTGAATGCAGGGTCCTGGGAGACCAAATATAGTGAATGTAGGGTCCTGGGAGACCAGATACAGTGAATACAGGGTCCTGGGAGACCAAATATAGTGAATGTAGGGTCCTGGGAGACCAGATACAGTGAATACAGGGTCCTGGGAGACCAAATATAGTGAATGTAGGGTCCTGGGAGACCGGATATAGTGAATGCAGGGTCCGGGGAGACCAGATATAGTGAATGCAGGGTCCAGGGAGACCAGATATAGTGAATGCAGGGTCCTGGGAGACCAGATATTGTGAATGCAGGGTCCGGGGAGTCCAGATATAGTGAATGCAGGGTCCGGAGAGACCAGATACAGTGAATGCAAGGTCCGGGGTTTAATAACACTTTAACACAGAGCATCTTAATGCATAGTAACCCATTGAATTGATAGACAGTATGCCATAGGCAATGGGGGTTGATTACTAAAATTGGAGAGTGTAAAATCTGGTGCAGCTCTGCATGGCAGCCAATCAGCTTCTAACTTCAGCTTGTTCAATTAAGCTTGGACAATAAAATCTGGAAGCTGATTGGTTTCTATGCAGAGCTGCACCAGATTTTGCACCCTGCAGTTTTACTAAATCAACCCCATAGAGTAAATAAGGCCTTAAGACAGACTAACATAGAAAAGAAACCGCTTTGTCATTCTTGTGTTAGAACAAGTCTGGGAGGCTGAACAGATAAAATATTTGAACATTTTATATTTACAAAGATATCTCGCAATGACAACTGTAGCCGGGTTACATTCACAGCTCAGCACACGGGCAGCCTTGATAAATACACAACACCCCTTGCCCACCGTCCGCTCCACCGTATCTCTGCCCGTCCTCAGGCTGGAATGCCCGCCACATTATTCTAGGTGGCAATCGCCTGAAATAAGTCACAAGAGCAGAGGTGTGAACTGGCAACTCTAGCGGCCTGTCAGCAGGCGGCTCTGGAATGGCTCACGGGGGCCACTATCTGCTTCCAGTGGACAGGTTTCTGCGCCCTGTCGCCTGCCTGAGTGAGACAACAGGACAATTAGCACAGTGTTGACGTGTTAGTGTATATATAGTGCATGACATCACTTCAGTGGCTCGTACTGAGAAGACACACAAAATATGGGACAATAGCGACTGTCCGGGAATTCTAAGAATGTGTGCAAAAAAGGTCTCGATGGATGCCTTGGCTGGTTAGACGGACTCCTCTAATACTTTTTCACTTTGGTTCTATATTTGAAAAGAGTTTAGGTGCTACAGAGCAGCTATTCTCAACCAGGGTTCTGTGGATCCCTAGGGTTCCTCCAGAAGATGCAAAGGGTTCCTTGAGCTGTGGCTGCTTGACATCCCATGTGATGGTGCCTGCATAGCTCTAAGACCAACACCACTTGGCAAAGCCAGCAGCAAGACACCAATGATCTGTTAACAGTAACAATCTGACCACCACTATAGGGAGGGCATTCTCTCCTCTGACTACCAATGTAAGGGACATGTTTGCCATTGACCCCCAATAAATTGATTTGTAAGTGTTCCCCAATTATGGACAGAGAAAGACAGGGGGACAGATGGACAGAAAGAGGGGGAGAGACAGGGGACAGAGGGACAGAGAGAGGGGGAAATGCAGGGTAGATGGACAAAGAAAGATAGCGGGGCAGATGGACAGAAAGGGGGAGAGAGACGGGGGACAGATGAACAGAGAGAGTAAGTGAGGCAGAGGACAGATGGACAGGGAGAGACAGACAGACAGAGAGAGAGACAGGGGGACAGATGGACAGAGAGAGCAAGAGAGGCAGAGGACAGACGGACAGGGAGAGACAGACACAGAGAGAGAGAGAGAGAGACGGGGACAGATGGACAGAGAGAGCAAGAGAGGCAGAGGACAGACGGACAGGGAGAGACAGACAGAGAGAGAGACGGGGACAGATGGACAGAGAGAGCAAGAGAGGCAGAGACAGATGGACAGGGAGAGGCAGACAGACAGAGAGAGAGACAGGACAGATGGACAGAGAGAGAGAAAAAGACAGGGGGACAGATGGACAAAGAGAAGGAGAGAGACAGAGAGAGGGATCGAGGCAGGGGAGATGGACAGAGAAAGACAGGGGGACAGACGGATAGAGACAGACAGCAGGATGGATGGACAGAAAGAGGGGGAGAGACAGGGGACAGAGGGACAGAGACAGAGGGAAATGCGGGGTAGATGGACAGAGAAAGACAGGGGGGCAGATGGACAGAGGCAGATGGACAGAGGCAGACAGGGGGACAGATGGACAGAAAGAGGCAGAGAGACAGAGGGGAGATGGACTAGAGAGGGAGAGATGTGGGGGAGATGAACAGAGATAGGGGGACAGAGAGAGGCAGGAGTATAGGTGGACAGAGAGGGGGAGAGAGACAGGGGGACAGGAAGGTTGTAAGTTGCTCATTCTTTGGCTGAAATGTAATGCTGAGACTTGTAGTTGTTTGGCAGTTGGTAGATTTTGTGCAAACTTCTAATATATTTTCCTCTTTTGCCTCTTTATATATTTTTTTCTTCTAATTATAATTGTTACAGAAAGCCCCTTGGGATCCAGCTTCAAAGTTTTTCTCAGACAAGTCAGAGAGCAAATTCAGGAACACCAGTGATTATCCAGACTGAGGAGACTATGTTATGAAATTGGTCACATTATGCCGAGATGTTAAAATGAGACAATTCCAGGATCTGTGAAATAATCACATAGCGTTTCCGAGAGTGCGGAGGACTCGCAGGCACAGCTAATTAAAATGTCCTGTGTGTCTGGGAGAGCTGCGGACCCTGAAATATAGTTATACCTGCTAATAAGACAGCAGTGGATAACATGATCTGTTTACTTAAAGGAACTCTGGCCAAGAATGAACATTTCTGCATCTAAATTAACACTGGGCTGCAGTACTACCCAGGAGCACTATGAGGCCTCCTGAGTCCCTGAACAAATCTATTGCCTAAAGTAGATGTAACCCCAATTATTACATTCTAAGCTTTTACTTATTAATGTAATTTTAAACATTATCTTCAATCTTTTTAAATCTGCAGCTTTCACTGAAATAATCCCTGATTCTTGTTCAGACACTCCTGTTATAGAGTGACAACTCCCTGTCCCTGCCTCCCCCAAATGTTCTTAATTCTTGTTTCTTTTGATCGAATGTTGTTCAGGATATTTCTCTTCAAATTGAATCGGGGATACATACATTCGTCAGTATTATTACAAACAGTTTATGAAAAACACTGTGATTTCTCACATCCATAAAAGTATATGAGCAAACGAAACTGTCCATAAAAAAACTTTGACACCCCCCCCCCCCCCGGAGTCTCCAGCATTGGTTCCCCTGCATTTAGGAGGAGTAGGATAAATCTTCCTCCTCCAGACCTACTCTGCCTCCTGGTGCTCCACATCCCAGCTGCCATCATTCTAAGAATGGTACTCTGATGGAGGGGTGTATTTACCACAAGGCAAACAAGGCACTTGCCTAGGGCATCATTTTTCAAGGGGGCAGCACCTCCCCCCAGAAGAAGGGATGAAAGAAGAGACTGACACGTGCACTGTGGGAACCAAGTGTGATCTGAGAGAGACTGCATGATGGTGTATGTAGAGCTGTGAAGATGATTGTCTCTCTATCGTCACTGGGGTGGGGGTAGTGGAAGGCTCTTCCGGGTGGGGGGCAGGGTGTTGCTGGTCAATGTCAGGCTCTCTCTGTGGGAGGAAGAAGGGGGGGTTGTGCTGGTCAGTGTCTGTGGGGGCAGACAATGTTTGTGTTGCCTAGGGCCACACAGGGGACATTGAAGTATAGGGGAACACTGATCTACTGTAATGGAGAACTCTCATGTAAAAAGGGAATACTGGAGATTTATGATTTATGCAGCGGACTGCATGGACTCTTAAGTAAGGGGGGACTTTGATGTAAGCAAGGGGTTCTGGTATGATGGGGAATGCTGGGGACTCTGATGTAAGGGGGGGGGGGTCAGTGATGTGAGGGGAGATGGGGATACTGATGTATAGGGGGAGTAGTGGAGACACTGATGTAAGGCTAGACACTGATTTAAAGGGGGGGAAACATTGATGTGAGAGGGAACTCTGATGTAAAAGGGATTCTGGTGTAGGGAGGAACTCTGTGGACTCCGATGTAAGAGGGAGCTCTGGACTCTGGACTGATGTAAAGGGGGATACTGATGTAAGGGAGGACTTTGACGTGAGGGGGGATGCTGGGGACTCTGATATAAGGGGGTACTGTACAGACGCTGATGTAAGGGGTGACTCTGAAGACTCTGAGGCAGGGGCGGACTGACCATTTGGAAACTCGGGCACTGTCCGAGTGCCCGGGGTCAGTAGGGGACCCCATGAGATGCCCCTGGTACCTTTTTCATAGGCTTTTTTGAGTTTAGGCAAGGACACAGGGGCCCCATGATCCCCTATTGCCCAGGGGCCCCATGAGTTGTCAGTCCGCCCCTGCTCTGAGGTATGAAGGGGCTCCTAATGTAAAGGGAAACGCTGGGGACTGTAGCCTCTTTGCAGCCACCTCCTGTCTACATGCACTCTAGCGATGGCTACATGGCATTTCTCAGGGCGGGTTTTCTGATGGTGACAACATTGGACCATGCCTGTGTGATGTGGAAATGGCCACTTTTAGTGATCTTCATCAGAAGCCCATGTGACAGGGTGACAATGGAGGCACACAATTGAGAGCCAGGATCAGAGCGTTGTCACCCCATAACAGGAAATGCCTGAAAATGGGCCGTCATGGTAGGATCATCAGGAATTATTTTTAAGAAAGCTGCAGATTAAAAAAACAACAAAAAATTGCTTTTTGAAAATACATTAACATGTTAAAGCTTCTATAAGAGTTCAGTGATTAAGTTGACATCTACTTTAATTGCACAGGAAAAATGAAATAATAAGACAAACACGCCACCTCACCAACCTCCATCAATAATTTAGAAGGCCATTATAATCAAAGGTTTGTTATTCATCTGACGCCCACAAAATCTCAGTTTGATATTATTTAATTATGCTGAAGCCCTTTAATGCATTGTGTGCCGTGGCTTGGTAGCAGCTCTTGTGACGTCGTCCTTTGGGGTCCTTCTTCCTAGCTACGCTCGCTCTGTTAATTGGCCATTGTTGAATGGGGTCCAGCCAAAGTCGGTAATGGATGGCAACTTCTACATACTAGCTGGAAGATGCCTATTCCTGGTCCATTGCACGCCCCGCTTTCTGCCACTAATTAGCCAAGTCTCCAGGGGGGAAACCAACAGCCATTATTTTTTTTACCTTTAAAAGGAAACGTCCATTAGAGCAGCGGGAAATATTCTGGGAGTCACAGCAACCTGGTACACATAGCCATTCTTCAACCCTACGGTCGTCACACAATACTGGGCCTAAACAATACTCCCAATGGCCCAAGTGTTGGAGGGGGGGGGGTGATCTTGCCACCTAATTTTGTGCTCCAGATCCGTTTTAGTTTATTATATAAGCCTTCCATACCTCTTAATCAGCTCTGGTTTTGGTCAAAGCTCCATTTGCCATCTTCTGATGGAACAATATGATGCTACAGAAGCCTCAAGGCAAGTCTTAATGAACCAGCAGGGCATCCATTATAACGTCATCAAGCATGCCGTTCCGAAGGGGATTTTTTTTATAATTAGGCACCTATAAATATGTCATTTCTGTGCTTTAGCGCTGTGCTTGTGTTGGGGGGGGGGGACATCATTTATCGAAATGGCAGACACTGCGGGGACTTTCAAACTGCGAGACTGCTAATTAGCGCCGAATGTTAAATGTTACAATATTGAGCCCTGTTTGGTATGTATGACATGTTTAGTCGCATGAAGAAAAAAAAATGGCTAATGACACTAGCTGTTTTCTGATAGGTCAAAAGGGTCACCCCATTAGAGCACTGAATATACGTCGACCTGGCTAATCAATGGCAAATATTCATGATTGCCAGGGAGAGGAAATAATAAAGATTTATTAGACTTTTAGACTACATTTAGATGTACAGGCAATTACAGCCGCACCTCTGAAAAATCTGCTTTGGCAGGTGGTCTTCATTACCTGTTTTAACCCTGTAAATGCCACAGCACCACACCAAAATGCGCCACAATCCCATTAGCTTGAATAGGTTGCATTCGGCAGCAGTACCACCCACCAAACGCAAAAGGTGCCTGGGACACCTCCATCCGGCTGCCTTTGCAGCTTGAGCGGGGAGCTGTAAAAACATGGCTCAACCGCCTGGTTTTCTGACCTCCCTCCCCAATTGCAAGTACCTGCACCACACCAAAATGCGCCACAATCCCATTAGCTTGAATAGGTTGCATTTGGCAGCAGTACCACGCACCAAACGCAAAAGGTGCCTGGGACACCTCCATCCGGCTGCCTTTGCAGCTTGAGCGGGGAGCTGTAAAAACATGGCTCAACCGCCTGGTTTTCTGACCTCCCTCCCCAATTGCAAGTACCTGCACCACACCAAAATGCGCCACAATCCCATTAGCTTGAATAGGTTGCATTTGGCAGCAGTACCACGCACCAAACGCAAAAGGTGCCTGGGACACCTCCATCCGGCTGCCTTTGCAGCTTGAGCGGGGAGCTGTAAAAACATGGCTCAACCGCCTGGTTTTACTGACCTCCCTCCCCAATTGCAAGTCTAAATGAGCCTTTAGTGAAAGATTGATGAATACTCCAACAGTAACCAGAAACCGAAGCTCAAATCTCTCTTGCTACATTCAAAATGGAATAGTGCACTTGCTGAGGTGCCGCCCTTGATAGATTGGGGAATTTTGATACTAGCAGAAAAAAACAATACAGGGCGCACTCTCCTTGTGCATTCATGCAAAAACCAAAAATGTATTTAAAAGATGCAAAAACATACTCACAGGCCATAAAGGTCATAAAAACAGAGAGAAGTCGTCAAAGGTGCCAATCGTGGTCTAACGCATTTCAGGAGTCGAATTCCCTTTCTCATAGCTATTGCTCTGAGAAAGGGAGTTTGACTCCCGAAACGTGTTAGTATTTATCTGAGGACGCATGCTGTCCACAATTGGCACCTTTGACTTCTTGTCTCTGTTTTTATGACCTTTATGGCTTGTGAGTATGTTTTTGCATCTTTTAAATAAAGATTGATGAATATTTCATATAAACAAGACCTGTCATGCACAAGGACACCTGACCACGTAAAAATCCTCCTCCCCCAAAATGTTTTCCTCTAACCAAGGGGTCTCCAAACTGTGGCGCGAGGGCCAGATGCAGCCGTTTGCTAGCCTTTAACAGACTCCTAACACTAACACCAAAAGTGGGGCATAATACCCTCAACTGACACCAGCAATGGGACACTATTCTTCCCACTAATATCAATGATGGGGCCCTATTCCATCCTCTAACATCAATGATGGGCCAATATTCCTTCCAGTGATAGCAATGATCGGACACTACCAGGGGCGGACTGACCATTTGGGAACTCGGGCACTGCCCGAGGGCCCGGGGTCAATAGGGGGCCCCATGAGATGCCCCTGATAGGCTTTTTTGGGTGTGGTTTGAGTGTGGGTGAGGACACAGGGGCCCCATGATCCCCTTCTGCCCGGGGGCCCCATGAGTTGTCAGTCTGCCCCTGGGCACTACTCCTCCTCCTACTGACCAAATGCACAATGCAACTGAACACCACACCTGAGACTTGGTTTATTCTTACTGATGTTGGCCTTGAGACTTTTTTGAGACCCCTGATCTAACCCAATGCCATGAAACCATTGGTCATGCATTCTTTGGCAAATAAAAACCGCTCTACAGAGACCACATGATCAATTCTATTGCAGTGGACATGAGCTAGTTTTGATCAAAATGATTGCATAAGTGCAAACAGTGTATAAATATTATACCAATAAACACTAAAACAAATAAAAGATTGAAAAAGATCGCATAAATGTAAACAGTGTATAGATATTATATCAGCAAACAACACTAAATGAGATGAGAAAGAACAAAGTCCACTTCACCAAAAGTTCATTTTGGGAGGGAAAAAATGGGAAAAAAATAAAATAACAGTTTCTAAATGTGTTCTTCATTTAAAAGTGCTCCGCTGATTCCGCTGAAATGAAATCCAGCACCCGCTGCGCTCTCCGTTAAACAGCCTGGTCAAAAAGTGCTTTCAATAGGAGGACTGTGCCTTTTACCTTCAACCCTCCAGACTCAGGTGCACATGGCTTATACGAAGGAACTCAGATATACTTGGCTCATAAAAAAGGGGGACAGAAAGGGGGACTCATCGTGTAAAACGTTAAAAACTCTTCTTTGTTAACTAGAATAAAATAAAACATCTCACTCACATTTGTAGGTGCCAGAAATGTTTGGCACATATACACAAGGGAGTATTTACCACAAGGCGAACAAGGCATTTGCTTAGGGCGACATTTTTTATGGGGGGACCCCGGAAAAAGGGTCACACGTGGCATGGGGATCAGGTGAGATCTGAGAGAGGCTGCGCGACGGTGTATGCAGAGCCCTGGCTCTCGTTCTCGGGGATGTCCGGAGCTGTGCAGATTTTTCTCTCTCTCCATGGGGAAGGGGAGGGGGGGTTCGGCGGCCAGTGTATGGGGGGTGGTAGTGGAAGGCTCTCTCGGTTGGAGGGCAGGGGGTGGTGTTTGTTGGTGTCAGGCTCTCTCGGGGGGGGAGCCGATTTTTGTGTTGCCTAGGGCAGCACAAAACCTAAATACACCACTGCATATACATAGCATGTTCACTCTTGGTGGATCAACGCCGTTCTATCACTGTTCTATCCATGCCGGCTCTCTTTACAGCTGGTGGAGCGGTGTTGATCCACCAAGAGTGATGATGCTATGTATATGTGCCAAACTACTGAGGCACCTACCTACCCCGCAGCTCTTTGGGACACTTCACAGGACCCAGAAGACTGTGGCCCATTCACAAAGTGCAGCATGTGCAGTAGGAAACTAGCTGTTGGTTTCCATTAATCAAGATGGCGGCGTCAGCACCCAACAGCCAATTGAAAAATCATCTTGGGGTGAGGACATCACTGGATCCCTGGACAAATAAATACCCTAATATTAAAAGTCAACAGCTACAGTATTTGTAGCTGCTGACTTTTTTTTTTAGGGGGGGGGGGGGAACGGGGACCAAAAATTTGCTTTAATAAATGGCATGACACTATGGGAGCTTCCATCTACTAATATTATACTGCATGGTCCGAATGGAGGAGGAGAGAAGGAATTTTTCTGGGAAAGGATTATTGGATCAGACGATATCCTACCTATATAACACTGGGAATCCAAAGGAGAGGAGAGCTTCACCCTGAGCTTATTATAAGAGGCCAAATAATTGTGGTGAGTGCGGTTGTGGAGGGGGAGCACGAATGGATTCACCTGTTTGGTCACACAGGTCCAATAGAAGTTTAAGTTCACTACGCACTTCTATATTAACAAGAACTATACATACACTATATTACCAAAAGTATTGGGCCCCCCTCCAAATCATTGGATTCAGGTGTTCCAATCCCCTCCATGGCCACAGGTGTATACAATCAAGCCCCTAGGCATGCAGACTGCTTCTACAAACATTTGTGAAATAATGGGTCGCTCTCAGGAGCTCAGTGACTCCAAGTGTGGTCCTGTGATAGGTTGTCACCTGTGCAATAAGTCCATCCGTGACATTTCCTGGCTACTAAATATTCCACACTCAACTGTTAGTGGGCTTGTAAAAAAGTGGAAGCAACTGGGAACAACATCAACTCAGCCACCAAGTGGTAAACCACGTAAAATGACAGAGTAGGGTCAGCGCGTGCTGAAGCGCACAGTACGCAGAAGTCACCAACTGTCTGCAGAGTCAATAGCTAAAGACCTCCAAACTTCATGTGGCCTTCAGATTAGCACAACAACAGTCCGTAGAGAGCTTCATGGAATGGGTTTCCATGGCCGAGCAGCTGCATCCAAGCCTTACATCACCAAGTGCAATGCAAAGCGTCGGATGCAGTGGTGTAAATCACGCCGCCACTGGACTCTAGAGCAGAGGAGATGGGTTCTCTGGAGTGACCAATCACGCTTCTCTGTCTTGCAATCCGATGGAAGTGTCTGTGTTTGGCGTTTGCCAGGAGAACGGAACTTGCTTGACTGCATTGTGCCAAGTGTAAAGTTTGGGGGGATTATGGTGTGGGGTTGTTTTTCAGGGGTTGGGCTTGGCCCCCTAGTTCCAGTGAAGGGAACTCTTAAGGCGTCAGCATACTAAGACATTTTGGACAATTTCATGCTCCCAACTTTTCCTGTTCCAACATGACTGCGCACCAGTGCACAAAGCAAGGTCCATAAAGACATGGATGAGGAGTTTGGGGTGGAGGAACTTGACTGGCCTGCACAGAGTCCTGACCTCAACCCGACAGAACACCTTTAGGACAAATTAGAGCGGAGACTACAAGTCAGGCCTTCTCGTCCAACATCAGTGCCTGACCTCACAAATGGAAGAATGGTCAAACCTTCTCATAGACACACTCCTAAACCTTGTGGACTTGGCTACTCTACTTTTGATTGCTCATTCGGTGTATTACTGGCTTCTAGAGAGATCCCACCTTCAACCGGGTCACCGGCAGGAGGAACAAGCAGGAACACCCCTTAGTGTCATGCTGCTCTGGGCTTGCTTGCTACTTACTTCTGGTGAGTGCATTATGGTGGAGGTGCAGTGCAGACGTCACAGAAGCCACTACATTTTGTTTATTTGATCACATCACTATTTTTGGGGCTATTATGGTATTTAGAGGACTTATATATTTTCATTTGTTATTTGTTATACCCTCCATTTTGTTTCTTCATTGGAGTATTCACTATTCTCTATTTCTTTTTTATGATGTTTCCTTTCTCTTTTACTATCACATTGGTCATCATTGATTATAACACACATTTTTATTAGCGCTGCACATTGATATTATAGTCATCAATATTACTGACCGGCAAATGCTGACAGTTTTTTATTCCATTTCTTGAGTATTGTACTGGTTATATATCTATAATATGTTTTGGCCTTCAATCTGTTTCATGTGTTAGAAGGCTGCACTTTGTAGCAGGGGCGGACTGACCATTTGGAAACTCAGGCAGTGCCCGAGGGCCCGGGGTCAGTAGGGGGCCCCATGAGACCCATCAGTCCCACCCCACAAGCCAGAGTACTTGGTGTCATTCTAGACTCCAATCTGTCCTTCCAGTCCCAGGTCCAATCACTGACAAACTCATACAGACTCCATCTCCGCAACATCTCCAAAATATGTCCGTTCCTAACCCCGGAAACCACTAAATAACTCATCCACTCCCTCATCATATCATGACTTGACTGCTGCAACTCCCTCCTCACTGGCCTACCTCACCGCAGGCTATCCCCGCTTCAGTCTCTCCTGAATACTGCAGCCAGACTCATCTACCTTACTAACAGCTCCGTTTCCACCACCCCCCTCTGCCAATCCCTCCACTGGCTTCCGATTGCCCAATGGATCAAATTCAAAATGCTAACACTGACGTACAAAGCTGTCCATAACACTGCCCCAAACTACATCACCGACCTGCTATCCAAATACCACCCAAAATGCACTCTCCGCTCCTCACAAGACCTCCTTCTCTCTAGTTCCCTAGTCTCCTCCTCCCATGCCCTCCTCCGGGACTTCTCCAGGGTGTCACCCATCCTCTGGGACTCCCTACCCCAATCCATTCGACTATCACCTACTCTCCTCTCCTTTAGGCGCACCCTGAAAACCCATCACTTCAGGGAAGCCTACCCCACCCTCACCTAACTGCTGATCTCCTCCACACCTCCTACCACTCCATCCCCCACAGCTATTCCTCCCGTACCACTACCCCCTCCCTCCTAGATTGTAAGCTCCAAGGAGCAGGGCCCTCGAACCCCTCGTGTATCGCACTGTATTGTTATTGTACTGTCTCATGTATTGGCTCCCATTGTAATGTACAGCGCTGAGCGAACTGTTGGCGCTTTATAAATACTGTATAATAATAATAATAATGAGATGCCCCTGGTACCTTTTTCATAGGCTTTTTTGAGTTTGGGCAAGGACACAGGGGCCCCATGATCCCCTATTGCCTGGGGGCCCCATGAGTTGTCAGTCTGCCCCTGCTTTGTAGTATAGTTTGTCTTTGTCTTTGGGCCCAATATGCCCTATGTGTTCTAATGCTATGTTCCTCCATTATGGTGGCTTTTTAAAATTAATTTAATTAATAAAAGTAATCATATTTTTGCTGAGTTTTTTCTAATGTATGGTATGGTACCTTCAAAACTACAGTAGCTTTTTTTGGTTAGGGTCATATTCACAGTGTTTCAATCAAGGGGCGTGGTACCAGTAAATCCCTTTTCCAAGGATCTCCCACCATATCTATATCTATTATTATATTGTATTGTGTACCTTTTACTTCCCTTTTTTTATAAGTGACGATATTCTCTCTGTTCTCAGCTGCATAAGAACTGGGGGAGGAAAAACAACAGTACCCTGATCTTCCCAGTGAATGGCTGTGCAGGGGGGGAGAGTATCAGGACAAGTCTGATCAGTAGAGTAAGTTGAGTTCTCAGCGCAGCTAGAAAACTGACCGTACTTGGGTGAAGTTCCATTTTAACCTTTTGATGCCAGACACACACATATATGCGGGCACTCGGGGTGTGGGCCTTAACGCCGAGCGGCCACATATATATGGCCCTGTTATAATGAATGGTAGCCGCCGGTGATTGGTAAGCTCCTGCTCCATACTTGCCAATCACAGTAGTCACATGACCCAAAGGCCCAACTCCACCTTCTGGCTTTTAGAACCCTCAAAGGGCCGGGGGGCGATCGACACCGAAGGGTTTAACTAGACATGTTCAGAACTAAAAAATGTGTTTCATTTCGGATCAGTTTGTTAAGTTACTAATTTTGTTTCGTTTAGTTTTGATTCACGTATTCGTTTTTGACCAGATGTACATTTTTCCAATAGATTCAATGTATTCTAATCAAATTCAAAATGAAAATATGGAATCGATCCGAATCCATTGTGCAGAATATCTGGTTCTATTCTATTCAAATTAAGGACAACGGCTAGATTCTTTCTACTCTATTCTGTTCTAATCTATTCTAATCTATTTTTTCTATTCTACTCTTTTCTATTCTATACCTTTCTATTCTATGCCTTTCTATTCTATTCTTTTATTTTCCATTCTATTCTGTTTCATTCTTTTAAAAATTCGAATTTCAGAAGACAGCCATATTCTATTTTATTCTATTCTATCCTAAATATGATTTTCAAAATTCAAATTTCAGAAGACGTCTATATTCATTCTATTCTGTTCTAATAAAATCTATATTTCCCATTGTAGTCTATTTTGTCCTATTCTATTCCTTTATTTTCTATTCTATTCTTTCATTTTCTATTCTATTCTGTTTTATTCTATTCCATTCCTTTAGTTTCCATTCTATTTTGTTCTATTCTATTTTATTCCTTTATTTTCCATTCTGTTTTATTCTATTCTTTTCTATTCTTTTTGAAGTTCGAATTTCAGAAGATAGCTATATTCTAACATTAATACACACAGGTTTTGAAGAAAATCAACAATAGTGAGCAATATCTTTACATTTTGAATTTGTTTTCAAATTCATTTTTGAATTTTATTCAAATTTGCTTCAAATTCGAAAAGTTATTTTGGACAACATTTTGTTTTGTTATTTTTCATTTGTTTAAATTTGTTTCTATTTTGATTTAGACACATCCAAATCTCAGAATAACGAAAATGTCATCCAAATTCCAATTTGTAACAAAACAAACTGCGCATGTCTAGTCTTACCCAGAGCCAAATGTTCATCGAGGCAATCTAGGCCGGAGTCTAGGGCTGGATGGACGTTCAAGGGGTCCCGCTACAACCTTCATACTCCTACAGTACACCAGGGGGACAATGAATACGATCAATTCTGTGCACCTGCCTGTAACTTCCGTAGGCTCGTTTCACACTTTTGCGCTGTTGGAATGCACTTCTTACCACAATACACAAAAGAGCAAAAGAGTTGTATATTGGGGTGCTGCAGTGCCCATCATTCCTAATAGCACCCCAATTCACCGAGAAACAGACATGGGTTACGGCGGACCACAAGGCAAAGCATAGCAATATTGTGCATTGTGGTGCTCTGCATTCCAAATAGGAGTGCATGCTTTTCTGGTGTGTTCAAAAGAATGAGCTGCCCTAGCAACAAGCATGTTGCAAGTGAAGTATTGCACGCCAAAGCACTGCAAAAGTGTGAACCCAGCCCAAGGCAGTAGATGTCTGATGTAAAAGGCCTCTTTATCAATGGAAGCAATGGGCGGGGAGGTGGGGGCAAAGCTGCTTTCGTGCCTAGGGCCCCATTTATTCCCTGATTCTACCCAAAAGAGCGATGGTGGTAATGGGAAGGAGAGAGGGGCTGAGTCCAAAAGAAGGACAGATGGAAGCTGTGTAATGATGTTTCTGTTTTAATCATTAATTGCACATTTCTCATTTGTAAGCCGCTAGCAAAATACTACAGAAGATGAGCTGAGAAGACAGCTAACACCCAGCAATGCAACAAAATCCCCTTCCACTCCACAGACACTGGCTTGGGAAAGGTTTTCCAGCTCAATGTTTAGACCCTGGAGGGTAATTCAACCAACAGCGCCATCTAATGGAAATATTGGTTTATAGCAACTAGCCGAAACTGTAGCTTAGTGCCATCTGCTGAAAGCATCTGAAATAGCAATCTGTGAAAAAAGAGAATCTCAATCTTAAAGTGATACTAAACCAAGGAGCCTGCATTCACTATATCTGGTGTCCCAGGACCCTGCATTCACTATATCTGGTCTCCCTGGACCCTGCATTCACTATATCTGCTCTCCCCGGACCCTGCATTCACTATATCTGGTCTCCCAGGACCCTGCATTCACTATATCTGTTCTCCCATGACCCTGCATTCACTATATCTGATCTCCGCAGACCCTGCATTCACTATATCTGGTCTCCCAGGACCCTGCATTCACTATATCTGGTCTCCCTGAACCTTGCATTCACTATATCTGGTCTACCCAGACCCTGCATTCACTAGTATATCTGATCTCCCATGACCCTGCATTCACTATATCTGGTCTACCCAGACCCTGCATTCACTATATCTGCTCTCCCATGACCCTGCATTCACTATATCTGGTCTCCCAGGACCCTGCATTCACTATATCTGGTCTCCCCGGACCCTGCATTCACTATATCTGGTCTCTCCGGACCCCGCATTCACTATATCTGGTCTCCCAGGACCCTGCATTCACTATATCTGGTCTCCCCGAACCCTGCATTCACTATATCTGGTCTCCCCGGACCTTGCATTCACTATATCTGGTCTCCCCGGACCCTGCATTCACTATATCTGGTCTCCCCGGACCCTGCATTCACTATATCTGGTCTCCCAGGATCCTGCATTCACTGTAACTGGTCTCCCCGGACCTTGCATTTACTACAGTGAGGAACAGAAGTATTTGAACACCCTGCGATTTTGCAAGTTCTCCCACTTAAAAATCATGGAGGAGTCTGAAATTCACATTGTAGGTGCATTCCCACTCTGAGAGACAGTAGAAGGGACAGTAGAAGAAGGGGAGGATCAGAGAATGAATTAACCCCTTAGGTTCCACAGTGAGTATAGCAAACATGCTTTACTGCATATACAGACTGATTTTACTGTTGTGGGTTTAGTAACACTTTAATTCCTGTTATTTTGGAACACTGTTTTCAACAGTAGTGAGAAAAGAAAAACAAATCTGAAGCCACAGGATGTATTTTTCTTAAACAAACACATTTCTAACAGTGAATGTGGTTTTCATTGGGGAAAGTCCATTCATTTTCAAATCAAATCTTAGAAACAAACAACATTTTGAAGTACTTTTGAACAACATTCATCAAATCATTAAATGTACTAAGAATTTTCGTACAGATGTTCGCACAGACATTCGTTCAAAAATCTACTAGTGTATGACCAGACTAACGGTCTCTTCCCATTGCACAACAAGACATTTCAAGGATCTGGGGAACAACAATTTGTTCCCATTATATCTTTCTACAGACTGATTTTACTGTTGTGGGTTTAGTAACAGTTTAAAGTGTAACTAAAGGCAAAACTTTTTTTAAAGTTTTCGATAGAGTGGAGAGAGATTAGAACCCCTGTGAGGTTTTATTGCTGTCTGTACCCCCTTTAGGGAGATTCACCCTCTCTGTCCTGTTCACCATTATCGCTGAGAGTGAAAGTTAAATAAAATCCCAAATTATGGGTTGTCACCTCAATAGGAATAGAGGGAAAATCTTCCAATGGTGACACATTCTAATGACCCTAGTGACAATCAAGGATTCTCTCACTTTGGATCAGGGGCGAACTGACCATTTGGAAACTCGGCACTGTTCGAGGGACCGGGGTCAGTAGGGGGCCCCATGAGATGCCCCTTTTTCATAGGCTTTTTTGAGAATGGGCAAGGACACAGGGGCCCCATGATCCCCTATTGCCCAGGGGCCCCATGAGTTGTCAGTCCGCCCCTGCTTTGGATGCATTTCCATAGCTCCCAACTGTCTCTGAATTCAAGGGACTGTCCCTCATTGGGAACAAAGTCTCTCTGTCCCTCTTTCCTCCTCATGTGTCCCTCATTTTGGTCTGATCTATACAGTTAGGTCCGTATATATTTGGACACAGGCACAATTTTAGTTTTTTCAGGTATTTACCAAAACATATTCAAGTTATAGTTATATAATGGATATAGGCTGAAAGTACTCACTCTCAGGTTTAATTTGAGGGTATTTACATCCAAATTGGAGGAAGGGTTTAGGAATTACAGCTGTTAAGAGTAGCCATCCCCCCTTTTTCAAGGAACCAAAAGTAATAGGACAATTGAATCAAAAGCTATTTCATGGCCAGGTGTGTGCTACTCCTTCGTTATATCTTCATCAGTTAAGCAGGTAAAAGATCTGGAGTTGATTCTAAGTGTGGGATTTGCATTTGGAATCTATTGCTGTGAACCTACATCATGCGTTCAAAGGAGCTGTCCATGCAAATGAAACAGGCCATTGTAAGGCTTCAGAAACTAAACAAATCCATCAGAGAGAGAGCAGCAACATTAGGAGTGGCCAAATCAACAGTTTGGTACATTCTGAGGAAAGAAGAACGCACTGGTGAGCTCAGAAACATAAAAAGGCATGGACATCCATGGAAGACAACAGTGGTGGATGATCACAGGATCCTCTCTATGGTACAGAAAAACCCATTCACAACATCCAGACAAGTGAAGGACACTCTCTCCAGGAGGTGGGCGTATCATTGTCTGCAATCAAGAGAAGACTTCACGAGAGCAAATACAGGGGGTTCACCACAAGGTGCAAAACCATTCATAAGCCTGAAGAATAGAAAAGCCAGATTAGATTTTGCCAAAACACATCTAAAAAAGCCAGACCAGTTCTGGAGAAACATTCTTTGGATGGATGAAACTAAGATGAATCTGTAGAATGATGAGAAGAAAAAAGTGTGGAGAAGGCTTGGAACAGCTCATGATCCAAAGCACACAACGTCATCTGTAAAACATGGTGGAGGCAGTGTGATGGCATGGGCATGCATGCAGTGGTGTATTTTCGTTTTGTGCTGCCCTAGGCAAGACTAAAATTGTGCCCCCCCAATCTAAATTTGTCCCAACCCTTCCTGTTTAGTATCCACCTCTTCATCTGTAAACTCCACCCCTTTTGCTTTAGGCTCCACCTCTTCTTCTTAGAGCTCCATCTCCAGGAGTTTATCAGAGACTGTGGACAGGAGACGGTCAGAGACTGCGGACAGAATACAGGAGGCGGTCAGAGATTGTGGACAGGATAGAGGAGATAGTCTGAGATAGAGGACAGGATACAGGAGATGGTCAGAGACTGTGGACAGGATACAGGAGATGGTCAGAGACTGTGGACAGGATACAGGAGATGGTCAGAGATGTCGGACAGTGTACAGGAGAAGGTCAGACACTGAGGACAGGATAGAGGAAAAGGTCAGAGGCTGCAGACGGGATACAGGAGATGATCAGGATCTGCTGACATACTACAGGAGATGGTCAGAGACTGTGAACAGGATACAGGAGATGGTCAGAGACGGCAGACAGGATACAGGAGAAAGAGATTTTAAGTGATAAAGTGTTACTAATGATTAACCGCTTCCATGCCGCCCTATAGCAGAAATACTGCTACAGGGTGGAACGGGTGTGCAAAATCAGGTATAAATACATGATTTCGCAGTTCTGGGCTGGGGGCTCGCTTGCTGTGTGCTTGCCCTACCCATTCAAGTCCTCGGCTGTCAATCACCAGGTCCCGGCCGGTGATTCCCCGTCGGCACTCAGCGATCTCCCAGTATTCCCAACGGGGGAGAGACCTGTATGTAAACAATATAGATTTCTCCCCTGTCAGCTCCAGCACACTGCTTTATATGGCTCTGCATAGCTTACAGTGTAAAGCACACACAGCCCACATAGTAAAACAGCACACAGTTAACCCTTTGATCGCCCCAGATATTAACCCCTTCCTGCCCAGTGTCATTAGTATAGTGTCAGTGCTTTTTATTAGCACTGATTACTGTATTGGTGTCAATGGGGATGTCAATGACACCAAGTCAGTTCCCCCCAGGCTGATCACTGCCATTACTAGTAAAAAAAAAAAGAAAAAAGCCAGTTTCCACCCAGTGTCAGTCCCGCTAGAAATCGCTGATTGCTGCAATTACTAGTAAAAAAAACAAAATCCCAGTATATATACCACCATTTGTAAACGCTATAACTTTCATGTAAACCAATTAATCTACACGTATTGGGATTTTTTTTAGCAAAGACATGTATCAGAATACATTTTGGCCTAAATCTGTGATGAAATTTGATTTTTTACATTTTTTTACTGGACATGTTTAATAGCAAAAAGTAAAAAATATAGTCTTTTTTTCAAAATTGTCAGTTTTTTTTTATTTCGCAAAAAATAAAAAATGCAGAGGTGATCAAATACTACCGAAAGAAAGCTCTATTTGTGGGGGAAAAAGGATGTACATTTCATTTGGGTGCAATGTTGCATGACTGCGCAATTGTCATTTAAAGTAATGCAGCGCCATATCACAAAAAGTGGTCTGGTCAGGAAGGGGGGTAAATCCTCTGGAGGGCAAGTGGTTAGAGATTACTTGAGCGAAACTTGATTTCGTTTTTTTTTGGGGGGGGAGAGCAGGTACTTGGTTTTGACAGGTACCCTCTCCCCTGCTTCCGGTCGGATCACTGTGACCCAAGCAGAAGTTCACCCCCCTTCCCCTGCAGCCATCTGGGACATGTCACAGGTCCCAGAAAGCTGCGGGACCATTCAGATAGCGTAATGCAGCTTGTGCATGCGCAGTGAGCAGCCAGTTGTGAAGCTGCAAGCAGACACAGCCGGCTGCCCACAGTTAGTATGCCGGTGCAGGGGAAGGAGGAAACCGGGTGAGGACAGCGCTGGATCCTGGGACAGGTGAGCGTCTTATTGTTAAAAGTCAGCAGCTACAGTTTTTTTAGCTGCTGACTTTTGAATCTTCTAACAATGACTGAAGAACCGTTTAAGTGCTTATATGCCAATGTTAGGCTCTTTATGTACTAACAGGTTCGCCTGCTAGAGTGGCTTTGTAGAAAGATATAATTGGAACATTTGTTGTTCCCCAGATCCTTGAAATGTCTTGTTGTGCAATGGGAAGAGACCGTTAGTCTGGTCATACTCTAGTAGATTTTTGAACGAATGTCTGTGCGAACATCTGTACGAAAATTCTTAGTACATTCAATGACTTGATGAATGTTGTTCAACAGTACTTCAAAATGTTGTTTGCTTCTAACATTTGATTTTAAAATGAATGGACTTTCCCCAATAAAAACCACATTCACTGTTAGAAATTTTTTTAAGAAAAATTTTACATCCTGTGCCTTCGAATTTTTTTTCTCACTACTGTAGAAAACAGTGTTCCAAAATGTTCCAAAATAAAGTGTTACTAAGCCCACAACAGAACAATCAGTCTGTGTATGCAGTAAAGCATGCTTGTTATACACATTATGGAACCTAAGGTGTTAATCCTCTTCATTGTGAAAAACGGCTGTTTGACCCTGCCTTCTCTGATCCTCCCCTTCTTCCAGTTCCCCCCTCTTATCTCCTGATAAGACATATTATGTGGAGACACCCTGCACGTGCTCAGTTTGGTGTGTATTGCTAGAGATTTTTTTCTTCTTCTTGGGAGAGTGCATGTAATCAGCACAGAGCCAATCAGCACTGTCCAGACAGAGAGCCAGGGGTTCTGCATCCTCCTACAGCAGAATGAAAACTCCTCCTACAAGCTTTAACATATGATCTGCTGGACACTGATAGAGGTCACAAGACTGCTACAGTGGGGGTCGAAAGTTTGGGCACCCCAGCTAAAAATTTGTATTAATGTGCATAAAGAAGCCAAGGAAAGATGGAAAAATCTCCAAAAGGCATCAAATTACAGATTAGACATTCTTATAATATGTCAACAAAAGTTAGATTTTATTTCCATCATTTGCACTTTCAAAATAACAGAAAACAAAAAAATGGCGTCTGCAAAAGTTTGGGCACCCTGCAGAGTTAATATCTTGTACTGCCCCTTTGGCAAGTATCACAGCTTGTAAACGCTTTTTGTAGCCAGCCAAGAGTCTTTCAATTCTTGTTTGAGGTATCTTTGCCCATTCTTCCTTACAAAAGTCTTCCAGTTCTTTGAGATTTCTGGGCTGTCTGTCACGCACTGCTCTTTTAAGGTCTATCCATAGATTTTCAATTATGTTGAGGTCAGGAGATTGTGAAGGTCATGGCAAAACCTTCAGTTTACGCCTCTTGATGTAATCCCCCGTGGATTTCGAGGTGTGTTTAGGATCATTGTCCATTTGTAGAAGCCATCCTCTCTTTAACTTCAGCTTTTTCACAAATGGCATCAAGTTACCATCCAAAATTTGCTGAAATTTTATTGAATCCATTTTTCCTTCTACTCGTGAGATGTTCCCTGTGCCACTGGCTGCAACACAACCCCAAAGCATGATTGATCCAACCCCATGCTTAACAGTTGGACAGAGGTTCTTTTCATTAAATTCTGTGCCCCTTCTCCAAACGTACCTTTGCTCATTCCGGCCAAAAAGTTCAATTTTAACCTCATCGGTCCACAGAACTTGTTTCCAAAATGCATCAGGCTTGTCTATATGTTCGTTTGCAAAGTTCAAACGATGATTTTTGTGGTGAGGACGTAGAAGAGGTTTTCTTCTGATGACTCTTCCATGAAGACCATATTTGTACAAGTATCTCTTTATAGTGGAATAGTGTACCACAACTCCAGTGTCTGCCAGATCTTTCTGGAGGGATCGTGCAGTCAAACGTGGGTTTTGAATTGTTTTTCTCACAATCCTGCGAGCTGTTCTGTCTGATATTTTCTTGGTCTTCCAGATCTTGCTTTAACTTCCACTGTTCCTGATGACTGCCATTTCTTAATTACATTCCGAACAGAGGATATTGACATCTGAAAACGCTTTGCTATCTTCTTATAGCCTTCTCCAGCTTTGTGAGCGTCAACTATTTTCAGTTTCAGTTTTCTAGACAACTGCTTAGAAGAACCCATGGTGCTGATTGTTGGGGCAAGGTCAGATGAGTCTGGGCATTTAAAACCTTTGAGATTGACATAACCTGGTCTTCCCAGACGATGATTGAGAACAATCCATGACACTGACAGGTCTCAGCTTTGCAAAAGGGGCAGTGCATGCTATAAATTCTGCAGGGTGCCCAAACTTTTGCAGACGCCATTTTTTTGTTTTCTGTTATTTTTAAAGTGTAAATGATGGAAATAAAATCTAACTTTTGTTGACATATTATAAATGTCTAATCTGTAATTTGATGCCTTTTGGAGATTTTTCCATCTTTCCTTGGCTTCTTTATGCACATTAATACAAATTTTTAGCTGGGGTGCCCAAACTTTCGATCCCCACTGTATATACTGCTGATGAGAAAAGGTATTTGGCAGTTTATATTTACTAAAAGAATTGTGTTTCCATGCTCTTTGTACTGTGGGAGACCAGATATAGCGAATGCAGGGTCCGGGGAGACCAGATATAGTGAATGCAGGGTCCGGGGAGACCAGATATAGGGAATACAGGGTTCGGGGGGACCAGATACAGGGAATGCAGGGTCCGGGGAGACCAGATATAGGGAATGCAGGGTCCGGGGAGACTGGATATAATGAATGCAGGGGCCTGGGAGACCAGATATAGTGAATGCAGGGTCCTGGGAGACCAGATATAGTGAATGCAGGGTCCTGGGAGACCAGACATAGTGAATGCAGGGTCCTGGGAGACCAGATATAGGGAATGCAGGGTCCTGGGAGACCAGATATAGGGAATGCAGGGTCCAGGGGGACCAAATATAGGGAATGCAGGGTCTGTGGAGACCAGATATAGGGAATGCAGGGTCTGGGGAGACCAGATAGAGGGAATGCAGGGTCCAGGGGGACCAGATATAGGGAATGCAGGGTCCAGGGGGACCCAATATAGGGAATGCAGGGTCCAGGGGGACCCAATATAGGGAATGCAGGGTCCGGGGAGACCAGATATAGTGAATGCAGGGTTGTGGGAGACCAGATATAGGGAATGCAGGGTCCAGGAAGACCAGATATAGTGAATGCAGGGTCCTGGGAGACCAGATATAGTGAATGCAGGGTCCTGGAAGACCAGATATAGTGAATTTAGATTCCAGGGAGACCAGATATAGTGAATGCAGGGTCCTGGAAGACCAGATATAGTGAATGCAGGGTCCTGGGAGACCAGATATAGTGAATGCAGGGTCCTGGAAGACCAGATATAGTGAATTCAGGGTCCTGGGAGACCAGATATAGTGAATGCAGGGTCTGGGGAGACAAGATATAGGGAATGCAGGGTCCGGGGGGACCAAATATAGGGAATGCAGGGTCTGGGGAGAGCAGATATAGTGAATGCAGGGTCCTGGAAGACCAGATATAGTGAATGCAGGGTCCAGTGGGACCAGATATAGTGAATGCAGGGTCCTGGGAGACCAGATATAGTGAATGCAGGGTCCTGGGAGACCAGATATAGTGAATGCAGGGTCCTGGAAGACCAGATATAGTGAATTCAGGGTCCTGGGAGACCAGATATAGTGAATGCAGGGTCTGGGGAGACAAGAAATAGTGAATGCAGGGTCCGGGGGGATCAAATATAGGGAATGCAGGGTCTGGGGAGAGCAGATATAGTGAATGCAGGGTCCTGGAAGACCAGATATAGTGAATGCAGGATCCAGTGGGACCAGATATAGTGAATGCAGGGTCCGGGGAGACCGGATATAGTGAATGCAGGGTCCAGTGGGACCAGATATAGTGAATGCGGGGTCCTGGGAGACCAGATATAGGGAATGCAGGGTCCGGGGAGACCAGATATAGTGAATGCAGGGTCCTGGGAGACCAGATATAGTGAATGCAGGGTCCGGGGAGACCAGATATAGTGAATGCAGGGTCCGGGGAGACCAGATATAGTGAATGCAGGGTCCTGGGAGACCAGATATAGTGAATGCAGGGTTCAGGGAGACCAGATATAGTGAATGCAGGGACCGGGGAGACCAGATATAGTGAATGCAGGGTCCGGGGAGACCAGATATAGTGAGTGCAGGGTCCTGGGAGACCAGATATAGGGAATGCAGGGTCCTGGGTTTAGTAACACTTTAAGCCTGGGTTCACATATATACGGTGCAGTATATTGCATGTGATTCACACAGGAACCACACCACATTCCTATGCAAATCACATGCGATTTGTTTGCAGTGCGATTGGAGCCACACATTTTGTATGGCTCTAATCGCACCACACCCACACCAAAAAGGTGTAAGACCTTTTTTTTGGGTCCGCACTAGAATCGGATCGCATAAGTATTCGCGCCTATGCGATCCGGTTCTGCACATTGCACCGTGTTTTGCGGACTGCTTTCTGGTTGTTGTTAACCTAACATACACACCTGCAGCAGTTTATATGAACAGGGTGTGATTCTGATGTGGTGTAGAATTCGCACAGAAAACGCTGCAAACAGGGGCGGACTGACCATTTGGAAACTCGGGCACTGCCCGAGGGCCCAGGGTCAGTAGGGGGCCCCATGAGATGCCCCTGTTACCTTTTTCATAGGCTTTTTTTAGTTTGGGCAAGGACACAGGGGCCCCATGATCCCCTATTGCCCGGGGGCCCCATGAGTTGTCAGTCCACCCCTGGCTGCAAATTCCACACCGCATCAGTGTGAACCAGGGCTTAGACTGAGATTCTTTTTTCACAGATTGCTATTTCAGATGCTTTCAGCAGATGGCACTAACCTACAGTTTCTGCTAGTTGCTATAAACCAATATTCCCATATACTGGACAGATGTTGTTCAAAAGTACATCAAAATGTTGATTGCTTTTAATATTTGATTTTAAAATGAATGAACTTTCCCCAACCAAAACCACAATCACTGTTAGAAATGTTACACCCTGTGCCTTTGGATTTTTTTTCTCACTGCTGTTCCGAAATAACAGAAATGAATATCTCTTGTAATGATTGATGTGTTGCTTGTGTACATTCTAAAGTCAATAAGTTAGGCCCCTTTCTTATGAGCGGTCCAATCGGATCCACCTGTCTGATTTGTGTCCATGTACACCTAGCTACCTCCAATCTGATCCGGCAGCCTGCTGTAAATGGACAGCTGGTCCGTTTACATCCGACTGGCCATAGAGCAGAGTAAGCTGTGTCCGTGTCCGCTCTGCATATGCGGTGCAGACCCAGAACCTGTCATCTGAACTTTCTGCTCAGCAGAGGATCAGCAGCCAGAAAGGGGCTTTATTGTGTAAATATTTCTGTTTTGGAGATCCTACGTGCCCAGGTGCAGACTGACCATTCGAGCACTCGGGCACTGCCCGAGGGCCCGGGGTCAGTAGGGGGCCCCATAAAATGTCCCTGGTACCTTTTATAGGCTTTTTTGGGTATGTTTTGAGTGTGGGCAAGGACAAAGGGGCCCCGTGATCCCCAATTGCCCGGGGGCCCCATGAGTTGTCAGTCCACCCCTGTACGTGGCAACTGTCCAGGAGTGGAGCTTAAAACCCTCCTGATTTGACTAAGAGATCAGGTCCTTGTACTGAGGATCTCCATGCATGTTCCTAACCTTGGAAACTACTAAGCAACTTATTCACTCCCTTGTTATATCTCGCCTTGACTATTGTAACTCCCTCCTCATTGGCCTACCTCATCGCAGGCTATCCCCTCTTCAGTCTATCATGAATGCCGCTGCCAGACTCATCCACCTTACTAACCGTTCCATATCTGCCATATCTCTCTGCCAATCCCTCCACTGGCCTCCACTCAGTGTCCTCCATCCCTCTCTGCCAATCCCTCCACTGGCCTCACTCAGTGTCCACCATCCCTCTCTGCCAATCCCTCTACTGGCTTCCCATTGCCAAACGAATAAAATTCAAAACATTAACAATAACATATAAAGCCATTTATAACTCTGCTCCAAATTACATCACCAATCTTGTCTCCAAATATCACCCAAACCGTACTCTCTGCTCCTCGCACGACCTCCTGCTCTCTAGCTCCCTTGTCTCCTCCTCCCATGCTCATCTCCAGGACTTCTCCAGAGCGTCCCCAATCCTCTGGAACTGTCTACCCCAACTTATCAGACTATCGCCTACTCCGCTCACTTTTAGGTGATCTCTGAAAACCTATCTCTTCAGGAAAGCCTATCCTACCCTCAGCTAATAATGGAATCTTCTATTTCTCCAACCAGTCCATCCCCCACAGTTACTACCTTTTGTACCACTAGCCCCTCCCTTTTAGATTGTAAGCTCCAAGGAGCAGGGCCCTCCTAACCCTCTTGTATTGAACTGTATTGTTGCTGTATTGTCTCCCGTTATATTGTAAAGTGCTGAGCAAACTGTTGGCGCTATATAAATCCTATATAATAATAATATAATAATTATTCACTTTGCTTTCTAATCCTTTCTTTTAATTCATAACTTTTCCAAACTTTTAAAACCTTTCACCATAAGCAGAGGTCACTGCATTCCTTACCACTCCCATGTATAATAGAGGCGGGGTTGTTATCCTAGAAATGTTGCCGTTTTCAATGACATTACCGTGATATGATCGGCCGCTCGGCAAACAGCGCTCAGTGCCTGAGCTATAAGATACCCAACAGAGATTCTGTCCATTTGCTGCATACAGAACAGACTAATCCAGAATTTCCTTCTGTTCACAGCGCGAGCCGCAGCCAGTCGGTATTGTCTGATCCGGATAATTAGTGTCCTCATGGTAACAAAGCAATTTTCTGTAATTTGCTAAATTAACATGCTGATGAAAGGAGCCTTGTGTTCAGTGAGCGGGGTCTCCTGTCCTGTGATAATCCGAAAAATAAGAGGGGACAGCCGTCTAGCTGCTGGTTTAAAGGGAATCTGTCAGGCCCTCATTTACCTGGCCACAGCTCAAGCACGCCCCTGCAGCCCAAAAATTAGCATTTTAACAGAGCTGGTGCAAAGGTTGCCCCCATCCAGGGGTACATCCAAGTATATAAGGATCACTGGCTCTGTAATTGCATTCCTGAGAGTCTGGGCGTTCATGCTATTCCTGTTGACATAAAATAGAGAGAGAGAGGGGCGCCTCTAAGTGTAGACATTTGTTGCAATTTCAATATTAAAGACAATTGACAACTGACATAGAAGTAGATATATAAGGCACATCTAAAGACGCCATTGGTCATCGTGACCCCTTGTCGATGGCATCTTCAGATGTGCCTCATGTACCTACTTCTATGTCAGTTGCCAATTGTCTTTAATATTAAAATTGCAATGAATGTCTACACTTAGAGGCGCCCCTCTCCCTCTCTCTGTATTTTATTTCAGCAGGAAGAGCATGAATGCCCCAGACTCCCAGGAATGCAGTTGCAGAGCCAGTAATCCTTTTATACTTGGCTGTACATCTTTTCTTTCTACATGCATACTGGAAGCTGCTTCCGTTTCTAATTAGAGGATGCTCTTAGTGGATGGACATTCATCTCCATATTAAAATGTTACTAAACCCACAAAAGTAAAATCAGTCTGTATATGCAGTAAAGCATGCTTGTTATACTCACTGTGGAACCTAAGGGGTTAATCCTCTGCATTGTATAAAAAGGCTTGTTGATCCTGTCTTCTCTGATCCTCCCCTTATTCTACTGTCTCCAATGCATATGCTGATATAACAGAGCCTTGGGGGCAAACTACACATGAGAGTTTTTTTTTTCTTGGGAGGGTGCATGTGATCAGCACAGGGCCAATCAGCACTGTCCAGATAGAGATGCAGCCTCATAGGGCAATCAGGGGAGAATGAAAACTCCTCCTACAACCTTTAATCAGTGCTCAGCTGGACAATGATAAAAGTCATTATACTGCTATATACTGCTGATGAGAAAAGGTATTTAGCAGTTTATATTTACAAAAACAATTGCATTTCCATGTTGTGAGTACTGTGGGAGACCAGATACAGTGAATGCAGGGTCCGGGGAGACCAGATATAGTGAATGCAGGGTCCGGGGAGACCAGATATAGTGAATGCAGGGTCCGGGGAGACCAGATATAGTAAATGCAGGGTCCGGGGAGACCAGATCTAGTGAATGCAGGGTCCTTGGAGACCAGATATAGTGAATGCAGGGTCCTGGGAGACCAGATATAGTGAATGCAGGGTCCGGGGAGAGCAGATATAGTGAATGCAGGGTCCGGGGAGACCAGATATAGTGAATGCAGGGTCCTGGGAGACCAGATATAGTGAATGCAGGGTCCGGGGAGACCAGATATAGTAAATGCAGGGTCCGGGGAGACCAGATCTAGTGAATGCAGGGTCCGGGGAGACCAGATCTAGTGAATGCAGGGTCCGGGGAGACCAGATATAGTGAATGCAGGGTCTGGGGAGACCAGATATAGTGAATGCAGGGTCCGGGGAGACCAGATATAGTAAGTGCAGGGTCCGGGGAGACCAGATATAGTGAATGCAGGGTCCGGGGAGACCAGATATAGTGAATGCAGGGTCCGGGGAGACCAGATATAGTAAATGCAGGGTCCTGGGAGACCAGATATAGTGAATGCAGGGTCCGGGGAGACCAGATATAGTGAGTGCAGGGTCCGGGGAGACCAGATATAGTGAATGCAGGGTCCTGGGAGACCAGATCTAGTGAATGCAGGGTCCGGGGAGACCAGATATAGTGAATGCAGGGTCCGGGGTTTAGTAACGCTTTAGCCCTGGATAGACTTCATCTGGTATATTGGGTTATGTTATCTTTTACCTTTGGATGGACTTCATTACTTCCACTAAATCTCTGACTTTGGGTTGTGTATTCTAAAATTATTTACTTGCTCCTTCACTAGTTTATTTTTTGTGCTCTTCTTTTTGCTTTCTCCAAAAAAAATAAAATCTAGTGGAGAGGGTGGGAGCCCCTCATAAGGGTCACAGCACACCCAGAATCTCAAGTGCGGAGACCTCACCACTGCAGTCTATAGGACATATAAGATGTTGAAAGCCAAACTCTTGCACATTTGTACAGGCTTCTCTCTTAGATTAAAATTGCTTACTCTGATTTCACTGCACACTGTGAGCTCCTCACCATGTGCATTAGAAGCTGCACAAGTCAGATGGAGCCCACCTCATTTCCTGACTGGAGGACATCCAGCATCATCTCACCCTTTCTTCCTCGTCCTGACTGTCCCTGGCCTACCCCTTTCATTTATTAGTTTTCATTTAAATCATGGAGTCTCAGCATTACATTGGGGCATTAGCTAGGGCAAACTGCATGCAAAAACTACCTGCCTAGGAATGCCCACTTCTCCGGACTAATACCCATCACTGTTTGCATCAGAATTGGGAGCTCTTGAGAGAAGAACTGAGGCAGGACACTGTGATGTTTTCAGGAAGCTATCTACAGCACCCTGCCAGCCGATCCCACCAGTCCATGATCTGCATGCACTGCATAGAGAAGCACAGAGGCACAGCGATGGCATCACAAGGTCTAAAAAAAGGTATATAATGGAAACAGAAAGGCTTTATTAAAAAGTGTCAGTAGAATGTTGACGGGGGAGGGGGTGTACTAGGGAATACAAAATATAAGCATCGCTTATCAAACACTAAAATGTGATTTTTAAATGGTGTGCCCCATAAAACGCTGTTTGTCCTGCCTGACAAAGACTCCTCTGTCTGGCCTCAGTATAGTATTTTCATAGGCCAAGTTTTTGAAAAATTGTTATATAAAACGTAATCTGTTCCTCTCTCGACAAAACTTGTGTTCTGTTCCTCTCTCAGAGCTTGAAGGACCTCAGACAGATTCCTCCACAAACCCAGGAAGAGGGAGAGCCTTCTCCAGAGATATTTTCCTGGATGTCTCCTGGTCTGTCTTCTCAGGTAATTCCAGGGTCAGGATTTGGTCAGGGATTGGTTGCTGGATATTGTCCAATGTAGCCCCTTTTTCAGCATCGCGCAGTGCTTCCTCCATCTTTGTAGACAGTCCTGGAGGTGCAGTGACACCATCTTCCAGAGTGGACTCCTCCGGGATCCGAGGTGTGTTCACGCGGCTGGCTTCGGATAGAACATTGCTGGATAAAGACTGGAAGAGGAAAAACACACAAAACCTAATAAATCTAAACATTAGAAAGAGACATAGTCTATCAAGAACACTTTGGGCCATGACGCAGAAAGGAAGATTTACTAAAACTGGAGCACTCAGAATCTGGAGCAGCTATGCATGGTAGCCAATCAGCTTCTAGCTTCAGCTTGTTCAATTGAGATCAGGCACTGATGTTGGACTAGAAGGCCTGGCTCACAGTTTCCACTCTAATTCATCCCAAAGGTGTTCTATGGGGTTGAGGTCAGGACTCTGTGCAGGCCAGTCAAGTTCCTCCACCCCAAACTCACTCATCCATGTCTTTATGGACCTTGCTTTGTGCACTGGTGTGCAGTCATGTTGGAACAGGAAGGGGCCATCCCCAAACTCTTCCCACAAAGTTGGGAGCATGAAATTGTCGAAAATGCCTTGGTATGCTGATACTTTAAGAGTTCCTTTCACTGGAACTAGGGGGCCAAGTCCAACCCCTGAAAAACAACCCCACACCATAATCCCCCTCCACCAAACTTTACACTTGGCACAATGCAGTCAGGCAAGTACCGTTCTCCTGGCAACAGCCAAACCCAGACAGTCCATTGGATTGCCAGAGAAGCATGATTGGTCACTCCAGAGAACATGTCTCCACTGCTCTAGAGTCCAGTGGCGGCGTGATTTACACCACTGCATCCGACGCTTTGCATTGCACTTGGTGATGTAAGGCTTGGATGCAGCTGCTCGGCCATGGAAACCCATTCCATGAAGCTCTCTATGGACTGTTGTTGTGCTAATCTGAAGGCCACATAAAGTTTGGAGGTCTTTAGCTATTGACTCTGCAGACAGTTGGTGACTTCTGCGCACTGTGCACTTCAGTATGCGCTGACCCCGCTCTGTCATTTTACGTGGCCTACTGCTTGGTGGCTGAGTTGCTGTTGTTCCCAGTTGCTTCCACTTTGTTATAATACCACTAACAGTTGACCGTGGAATATTTAGTAGCCAGGAAATGTCACGGATGGACTTAGTGCACAGGTGACAACCTATCACGGGACCACGCTTGGAGTCACTGAGCTCCTGAGAGCGACCCATTCTTTCACAAATGTTTGTAGAAGCAGTCTGCATGCCTAGGGGCTTGATTTATACTCCTGTGGTAATGGAGGGGATTGGAACACCTGAATCCAATGATTTGGAGGGCGGGGACAATACTTTTGCAATATATTGTATATGGTGCACAAATTGCGACATTTATGAGATATTTCACAAATAGGGATTATCCCATTTCTGACACGTCACATTCTACAGGCACATATATTGTAAATCATTGCTTATTTGCTGCACTATTATGTTGTGTTGTATGTTATCCTCTTTATATTGTGTGATGGTCAGGAGGTTCCCCAGACACTTGCCCATGTAGTGTACTATCCAGTAGTCCCCACCTGTAGCCCTGAGCCCAGACTGCTGTCCACTTTCTTCCTGCGGGACATGTTGGGGTTCCAGTGGCAGACCAAGCTATCGTTCTGCACGCTGTAGTTCTTGTTTCCCAGCAGCCAGTAGGTCTTCATCTTCCCTTTACCCTGCATGACAAGCAGAGGGTTACGTAAGGGGTGACAATGGGGATCAGAATTGTTTTATCAGCTTAAAAGGCAGATGACCCCTTTATGCCGTAGTATTCATCATTTATGACATGTTCCAGTATATATTTTATTCGGGAAAACAATTTTCAGAGCTTCCTAATATACCTTATACATATGCCCTGTGTATCTCAGTTCTACATCCACCTTCCTTCCAAACTCCCTCAACTTTCCTTTTAACTCTAGTTTCCCCCTCAACCCAAGACTCCACTCTTCCCCTACCTGACAGGATTCCTCTCCATCATGATGTTCCTCCTTTTTGTCCTCTGGCCTTATACCATTCTTCCCTTGCTCAACATCTCTCCCCGCCTTGCCTGACACCACTCCTCTCCTGATAGATAACACTCTTTCCCTGCCTGGCACCACTTCACACCTGCCTGACACATTTCTTCCTCTGCTTGACACTACATCTCTCCTATCTAAAGCCACTCCTTTCTACACTACTCATCTGCCTGACAACTCTCATCCCCTGCCTGACAACTCTCATCCCCTGACCTGCACCACTCCTCTCCTGCCAGAAAACACTCCTGTCTGACATCACTTCACACCCGCCTTCCCATGCTTGATATTGCTCCTCTCCTGAAACCACTCTTTCCTACCTGACACCACTCCTTGCCTACTTGAAATCACTTCTCTCCTGTATGATGACTCTCATCCCGTGCCTGACACCACTCTTTTCTTGTCCATACAGCTCCTCTCCTGCCAAAGCTCCTTTCCTCTTCTTTCCCTGCCTGACACTACGTCTCTTCTTCTGGGCTACACTTCACACCTGTCTGACACAGTTGTTTCCTCTGCTTGAAACTGTTCCTGTCCTGCCTGAAACCTTGCCTTTCCACCCGACACCACTCCTTGCCTGCCAACATCGCTTCTCTCCTGCCTGACTGTCCTGCCTGAAACCTTGCCTTTCCACCCGACACCACTCCTTGCCTGCCAACATCGCTTCTCTCCTGCCTGACAGTTCACTTCCCCTGTTTGACACTGCTCCTCACCTACCTGAAACCCCTCTTTCCTGCCTGACACCACTCCTTGCTTGCTTGATCTCACCCCTCACCTGCCTGACAAATCTCATCTCCTGCCTGACACCACCCCTATCTTGCCCACGCTACTCCTCACCTGCCAGAAAACCCAAACAATCTTTTTTTGCCTGCCTGACACCACTGCTTTCCTGCTGGACTCCTCTTCACACCTGCCTGACATATTTCTTTTTCTACTTGATGTTACTCCTCTCCTGCCTGAAACCTCTCCTTCCTGTTTAACACCTCGTCCTTGCCTGCTCAACATCACTCCTCTCCTGCCTGACAATGCTCTTCCTCTGTCTGACACCACTCTTCTGTCTGACACCACTACTTTCTACCTGACATCGCCTCTCACTTACCAATTATCATCAATAACAGGCATATCATCCTGTCCCAAATTAAGGGTCCCTTCCCATCTTCAGAGACTGGATATTTAATTGAAAAGTTCCTTCAGCATGTTGCAAAAGGATGCAGTAAGCGCAAGTCCTTGTCAGAGGATTGAGTAAATGAAGCCTTAACCCCTTTCCACCACTGCCACTGGCCCTCAAAGATCTGAATGTCGGGAGGAGGAGGACTTCCCAATTGTGTGATCACTGGGATTGGTTGTCATCAGATTGACAGCTTGAACACTGGGAATGCACAGTGAGCACTCTCCGCATAGAAAATCTGCCTCATGGATGCATATGTGCTCTGGCTTGGCATTAAGGCCCAGGTGCCACATTTCTATGCATAAGGCCGCCAGAAACAGATTAAGAGATGTTTATTTTTTTCACTACTGCTAATTGGGTTTTATTAGTATAGATTTTTTGTAGGACCTTTTCTTGTCTAAATATTAGGTTAAGGAAAGTGATGGGCACATTGTGGAATATATAATAGATTACATCACCTTCACTTCAATCTCTCCGCGAGGCTCAATCTCGTAGGCGTTGTCGATGATGAGCGCCTGGTAGGTAACTGAGCTGATGTGGATTTTCTGTGCTGTAGAGCAGAACAATTACTAAGTAAAAACCATCATGGTGAATTGTTACGTAGTTACACAGTTACCTCTAACCATTGACACCTGCTCTAAAAATAATCCCCCACTCTCCAGCAGCTGTATTTCACACAAACATGTGCTTAACCCAATATAACTCGCAGTATATGGCGTTCCTATAGTGAATCATCTGCAAATAAATTAACCTATAAATTCATATTGAACAATAATGCACCACTGTGTGCTACAACACAGGTGCATGTTCCTTAGTGTGTTGATCTGCCATTCAGGAGAATGGCACCACAATGCAGTAATGCATTTTATATGTGTCATCTCAAGGCTTTAGTGTAAATCAACCTTTTGTGTTCTTTGTATTTTTTTCCCTTATTTAGTGTGGTTGATTAGATTATTTATTTATGTATGTCCTTTTTCTTTTTTTTAACTGTTTGTTTTATTCTTTCTGTGAAAAAAATGAAATAATGATCAACCACACTAAATCAGCCATACTTCTTCTGAAGTTTTTTTCTGTTATGGCATTTAGGGGTACAATGGGGTTTAAAATGGCTCCTGAGTGTCACACAAGCCTATTTCCACCTATCCTTTACCTGTGTCAAAACAACAGCCACCATTTTAAACTGCATTGTACCCCTAAATGCCATAACAGAAAAAACCTTAGGAGATGTATGGCCAAAGCTCTTTGATTCAGCAGACAGTGGGCTAAAGTCCACTGTCGGTTGATATCACAGAGCCAGTCCAGGCTCTGCAGGGATCCCAACAATATAGTAGGGATTCACTCAGATGCCTGACTGGCAATTGGCTCAGCCTCTCATCACGTGAGCCAGTCACTCCTTTCACCCCCCACACACACACACACAATCTGGAGCTCTAGTGAGCGTTGAAGGGGCAGGGCAGAGAGCCAAATACTAGAGCTCAGAGCAGACCCAAGAACTAGCGGCCAGTGATCTTTGATCGCTCAGTTCTCAGTGTAGAACCAGAGGGGGACAGCTACAGCATTGGATCAATGCTGCAACCATCTAGGCTTGTATGTTTGTTATTTTACATTCCCCACTTTTCTTTTAATTTTGCCTTCCCTAAAATCTCACAGTTTTCACATAATTTTGGTAAATAAAATTTCTCAACTTTGCTCATTCCTTCAGGCAGCTTCTGCCTGAAGCTTCATACACAGGCATTGTGTATAAAAAGACATACGTAGGCTGGTAGACTCCATCCGAGAAGCCGTGTTCACGGTGTCTCCAAACAGGCAATAGCGCGGCATCTTATGCCCAACAACACCGGCCACACAGGGCCCTAAAAAGAGAAGCGCATTGTCATCATTTTTCATGACTAAATATAAAATATACAATACATAAGAGTGCTAAATATAATGATGAGGATCCGTGATAATTCTCCATTATATCTTTTTAATATAATACCGGCCACATGTTGAGATCACGTTTCATTTGAGTATTTTTTCTCAAAAGGGTTTTTTTCTTTTCATAAAAATGTTTCCACATACCTGCAATGTATTTATATATTTTTAAACATAGTATAGCACGGTAAAGCCTTCTTTAAGCAGAGGGTATTAACATATCTCATTCCATCACTTATCCCACAAATAAGAGGATTACTCCTTATTTTAGGACGGGACAGAGCCCTGTCAATCATTCCTTCGCTGCAGGAAAATTGCACCAGAGCAGTGTGAAAGGGGCCTAAGATAGGATGATAGAGCCCCTTCCCCTCTTTCTATCTCCATAGCATAAGAGAGAGGTGTTCTGTAGTCCACAGAGTGAAAAAGGAAGAGCTGCAGAGAGCACCAAATGTAATCAGCTCACTGGATTTCTGGCAGAACCAGGGGCGGACTGACCATTTGGAAACTCGGGAACTGCCCGAGGGCCCGGGGTCAGTAGGGGGCCCCATGAGATCCCCATGGTACCTTTTTCATAGGCTTTTTTGAGTTTGGGCAAGGGCACAGGGGCCCCATGATCCCCTATTGCCTGGGGGCCCCATGAGTTGTCAGTCTGCCCCTGGGCAGAACCAACAAGTATTTTGTTGCACCTAGTGAGCAGATAATACAAAACACTCCCAACTGTATATTCACTAGTTCTTTGCTAGGATTTTCTTTACTTTAAGAGAAATTACCAAAATGGTATAACTCACACTAAGATTGGAATATGTGGAATTTTGCTGTGCTTTCTTGAAATATGCAAATTAAAGACAGACATTATTGCTTCTAACTAAGAAAGGGGCACACGCAGTAGCCGATGTGCAGGACAGGCTGCATAAACTGGCTGGGAACAATGACAGCCTGCAACGTAAGCAGAATAATACCAGCACAAACAGGATCCAGGAGATGGATATATTATAAATCCACACAGGTTTCATATAACAGCCACCGCCACCTCGCCTGCCAGGAGAATGATCGAGAAACCGTTCAGGCAAAAAAAATCCTATTAATAAATTTCTGAGAGCTGCAGAGGCTCCTGAAAAGAAGATCCAGAGAAAGTGTTTTTATATATTGGGTTAAAGTTTTTTATAAAGAGGAAGAGAGAAGGAGAGAAAGAGAAAGAGGGGAGGGAGAGTGAGACAGAGAGAGAGAGAGCAGAGAAGAGAGAGACAGAGATAAAAAGAGAGACAGAGAGAGTAGGGAGATATAAAGAGAGCAAGACAGGGAGAGAGTAAAGAGAAATGAGAAAAGAAAGGGCAGCAGAAAAGAAAAGGTTAGATGAAAGGAAATGAAATGAAATAAAAAGAAAAAGGCAAAGAAAGGAAAGAAAAATAAAAAGGCAAGGAAAAAAAGAAAAGAAAAAGGTAAAAAAAGAAAAGATAAAGGGGAAAAAAAGAAAGAAAAGGAAAAGGGGGAAAAAAAGAAAGAAAAAGAAAAGGGAAAAAAAAGAAAAGGAAAAGGGAAAAAAGAAAGAAAAGGAAAAGGGGGAAAAAAGAAAAGGAAAAGGGAAAAAAGAAGGAAAAGGGAAAAAAAGAAAGGAAGGGAAAAGGGAAAAAAAAGAAAGGAAAGGAACGGAAAAGGAAACAGGGAAAAGGAAAAGGATAAGGAAAGGAAAAGATAAAGGAAATAGGAAAGGAAACGGAAATGGGAAAGGAAAGGAAAAGAAAAGAAATGGAAAGGACAGGAAAGGAAAAGAAAGAGAGAAAAAAGAAAGGAAAAGGGGAAAGGAAACAGGGAAAATGATAAAGGAAAGGAAAAGGATAAGGAAAGGAAAGAATAAAGGAAATAGGAAAGGAAAGGAAAAGGAAAGGAAAAGAAAAGGAAAAGGGAAAAAAAAGAAAGGAAAGGGAAAAGGAAACTGTCAGGAACCATCGCGACGCATGGGTCTACACATGCATAGGTGTCTGCCGAGACGTATAGGTGGCAGGGCACTAGGACCCAGGCGCACCCGTCGTCTGGACAGTACTAGGCAGGCACTGGGACCCAGGCTACCTCTGTCAGGTGCAGGGCGAGCTATTTAAACTAGCCCTGCACAGACACTTGTTGCCGAATGGTCTTTGTATCCTGTTACCTGTGTGTGAGTACTTCTGATCTGGATTGGTTTGACCTTGTTGTCTTCTCCCGTCCTGACCCCTTGGCTTGCCTGACTCTGCTCCTGGATGTTCCCGTTTAGATCTGACCTCCTGGTATTGACCCTGCGTGTGACCCGACTATCCTTTGCCTACCATTTTGTAACCGATCCGCTAGTTACCGACCCGGCCTGCATGACTCTGATTTAGCTCATCCATCCACCCACCCCGCAGGGATCACTAGGCTCCCTTACATCAGACTCCTAGCTCTCTGGAGCCCCTGTCAGACTCCTCTACCCCTGTTGGAGATACCTGGTAGTTGCGACCTAGTACCGGAGCGCTCCAAGTCCATCCCCACCATCAGAGGCCCTGGTGAACAAGTGCTCCGGTGCTTAGACTCCGCACTCTGGGGAGGCTCTACCGGGGGACTGATAGAGGTGCTGTCAGGCGGTCCGTTACAGAAACAGAGAAAATGATAAAGGAAAGGATAAACAAAAGGAAGCAAGGAAAATAAAAAAGGACAGGAAAGGAAAAGGAAAGGATAAAGGAAATGGGAAAGGAAAGGGGAAAGGAAATGGGAAGGGAAAGGAAAAGGAAAAGAAAGGAAAGGATAAAGGAAATGGGAAAGGAAAGGAAAAAGAGAAAGGATGAAAGGAAATGGGAAGGGAAAGGAAAAAGGAAAGGGGAAAGGAAATGGGAAGGGAAATGAAATGGAAAGAAAAGGAAAGGGAAAAAAAGAGAAAAGAGAAAGGAAAGGGAAAGAAAATAGCCAAAGAGCATGTAAGAAAAAGGGCAGAACAATTCCATGGACAGATGTGAATGTGATTGTCACATTTTCTGGACAGCTGGGCTTATTGCAGGAAGCAGAATAATAACAGACCTACTAGAAAGAAATCAGGTAATACGGAGTGCTCAGGAAAACAAAGTCTGTTGTGTCTATGCTGCGGACAGACTGTATCATATATTTAATTTTTCATTTTGCCAAAGAAAGGAAATAAGATGGGAAAGGAAAAGTAAACAGGGAAAATAAAAAAGGAAAGGAAAGAGAATGGAAATGAAAGGGAAAGGAAAGGAAATGGGAAAAGAAAAAGGAAAAGGAAGGGAAAGGAAAGCTAAGGAAAGAGAAAGGAAAGGAACAGGGAAAGGGGAAAGGAAAAAGGAAATAGGAAGGGAAAGGAAAGGGAAGGAAAAGGGAAGGAAAGGGAAATTAAAGGAAAAAGAAGAGAAAAGAGAAAGGAAAGGGAAAGAAAATAGCCAAAGTGCATGTAAGAGAAAGGGCAGAGCATTTCCAATTCCATGGACAGATGTGAATATGATTGTCACATTTTCTGGACAGCTGGGCTTATTGCAGGATGTAGAATAATAACAGACCTACTAGAAAGAAACCTGAAAAAATGCATGCGCCAAAACATGTTATACCGGCAACTGGCCTCCTCCTCCTAAGCTGCGGCTCCAGCGTGGGTTCCTCCCCTTCGTCTCCCTGACATCGCGGTGACTTCTCCCGGGACTCTGGAACGTCAGGACCACGCGGTCCCTGCTCTGACAGGAGTTCATCTCCGCCACTGCTCCCCTCTTAGCGGATGGGCCGTCCATCTGGAAACTTGGCGTCTTAAAGCCACAGGCTTGTGTTTTTATCATATTACACTGTGATGTTTTATTACAGGCACACCTCCATACAAGGTGTTTTATATGATCACAAACTCCACAACGCCTGGCTCTTGTCAATACTGGGTGATACACTTATGTGTTTTACTATGGCAGCAGTGAGTTTATATCATTGATGACAGTTGACATTATTCACCATTTTCTTTGGGGAACATCTGTGCTCTTATGTCAACAGTGTTCTACTAGAAAGAAATCAGGTAATACAGGATGCTCAGGAAAACAACTATGCTGCGGACAGACTGTATCATATATTTAATTTTTTTTTTTGCCAAGGAAAGGAAAGAAAATGGGAAAGGAAAAGGAAAGGAAAGGAAAGGGAAGGGAAAGGGAAAAGGGAAAACAAAAAAGGAAATGAAAGAGAATGGAAAGGAAAGAAAAAGGAAAAGAAAAAGGAAAGGAAAGGAAAGGGAAGGGAAAAGGAAAAGGGAAAACAAAAAAGGAAATGAAAGAGAATGGAAAGGGAAAGGAAAAGAAAAAGGGAAGGGAAAGGGAAAAGAAAGGGAAAGGAAAAGAAAAGGGCAGAGCATTCCCAATCCCATGGAGAGATGTGAATGTGATTGTCACATTTTCTGGACAGCTGGGTTTATTGCAGGAATTAGAATAATAACAAACCTACTAGAAAGACATCAGATAATACATTTTTTTCAAGGGGACCGGGGTGCTCAGGAAAACAAAGTTTGTTGTGAATATGCTGTTGACAGACTGTATCATATATGTCATTTTTTATTTTGCAGACTAAAATGAACCTGCGCTGCAAGAAATGCTGAGAATGCCATTCTTGGTCCCTTTCTGGAGACTGCTAATTGACTGCTAATTGGCTGCCCCTGGGCCCTGGCTATAAACATTTCTGAGTAACTGCCCCAGAATAGGAATTACAATATGAAATACAAAATTTCTAACCTTCATAATCATTCTGGATCTGCAGCTCAGAATAAAAACTGAAGCCGTTAGATCAGCATGATAGCCAAGTACAGGTAATTTCCAGAGGAATTCTCTGAAATTTCCTTTAATATTGTAAATGTTTCTGAGTATGGACAGGTTTTTCCGAATATTGTAGATTGATGATGTGTGGTTACGTTTCTGACACACGGGCGTATCTGGCGGCTCTCCCCTGGCTGCGTCTCCTGTACACGTCTCCCTTCTATAAATCCTGGCTGGCACAGTGCAGCTCAGCTCCATTTGTTATACTCATCACACATACCCGTATGGATTCCAGCTCTCAGCTTCAGCCTCTCATTTGGCATGTGCGGGATGATCACTTGCCTAACGGCAGCCACCAGGTCCAGGGACATCTTAGCTATTTCATCTGCGTGCTTGTCATTGCTTCTCTCCGGCAGACCGCTGACCACCATATAAGCATCGCCGATTGTTTCTACCTGTGCCAGGAAAAGAGAATATTGATGGATCCTCTAAACTTTCTTTGCATCTAAACTGGCCATATGATAAATCACTACTGAACTGTGAAAGAAGCTTACAGCCAATATGCATTTATCTAAAAAGTGGACCTTTCATTGGCTTTAGAAGTCTGCAGAAATTCCCAACATGTCACAATATACAGTAATAGTATCATTTTGTAGAAGTGTGCCACCTTTTATTGTTCAAAAGCTGCCCTTGAGCTCCAGTCCAGTGACTTTGCCAAGGTTTAGATCAGGGGTGTCAAACTGGTGGCCCTCCAGCTGTTGCGAAACTACAAGTCCCATCATGCCTCTGCCTTTGGGAGTCACGCTTGTAACTGTCAATCTTGCAATGCCTCATGAGACTTGTAGTTTGGCAACAGCTGGAGGGCCATCAGTTTGACACCTGTGGTTTAGATGATGTCAGCAGTCTACTGCAGGCAAAAGGAAGCATTTCCTCAGTCTCCTCTCCCCCCCCAGTAATCAGACTGTACATTGCAACTTTATAGCCAGTCACAAGAGAAGATGCTGCAGCAGGGGCTGATCTGTGTCAGACATTTGTAAAAACAAGAACTGCACAGATACCAGGATTTACATGACTGTGTCATCTCTGAGCCAGCATCTCAGCCCAGGAAGTAAGTGATGACCCCGGATGATGCCCCAACAAAGATGGTGCCATCCTTCTGGAGCAAAAAAAAGGTGAAGACATTGTCAGGGGGAGTAATGTGTTCTCTGAGAGGTAATAAATATATAAATAATCCTGCTAGGGCACCAATATGGCATAAAAGAAAGCAGCTAGCACAATATTGCAGGTACAATATAAAAATAGCAGTGCGGTGCTCGTATAATCAAAATATAAAATAGCAGTGCAACACTAATAAGAGAGGTAACAAATACCTGGAAGCATTACAGTGACACATCACTTAGCAGCCATGGCCGTAATATAGAAAAATCTATGGGATTTTAGGACTGCTTTAACCACTTGCCTACCAGATGATGTGCCTGTAGCACGAAAGGCCTAAGGAGGAGCTGTGCAGAGCGTGACGTCTTTTCGCCGCCGGAGCCACGAGGAGGCCCGGCGGCCATCTTTATTGGGGTCAGTACTGCTGTTTTTCACTTCTAATCAATGTTGTGATGTGCATACTGCCCTGTTCTGTTATTGACCAATAAAATTTATTCAAGAACATACTACACTATCTCTGGCACCTGTTTTTTGGGGCTCCTATGTGGAGCTATTACCCCCACAGAGAAGGTGCCTATACCATCCAGAGGAGGGATCATTACCATCAGTGTGGATTACCTGACTGACCTTAAGGGGACCTCTGGACCTGATTTGGAGTCCTTGATGACCCACCGTGAGAGGGATGCCCACCACCTGGTCTTTGATGGATCTGACATCTGGGATGTTTATTCCTACATGCGCATAATCCATGCGTTTCTGGTGAGTGCGCATTGCTATTATTTGAAGCAGTAAAATTCTGGAAGTTTTCATCAAATCCAGACAACACCGCGGATATCGCATTGACTTTATACTGCCTTTAATTCATTTTTAGCGCTGCACTGTTATTATTTACATTTATATATACATATTTTAAAGGTATTGTGGTTACCTGGAGTGTTCAAGCTGCTGCATTTATTTAAGAGCGCTCACTACAATTTGTTTTACAATACTAAAATATGCATTTTTGATGGAAAATACTGTAAACCCCCCCAAATAAGTATATATTTTCTGAAAGTAGAGACAACGAAAAATAAACTGGTGGTAATTGCAATTTTCTGTCGCATGATAATTGCCCAGTTATTTATCAAGCTCATATTTTTTCAGGAAAAATACACTAAAATGAATTTCAATGTAAACAAACACAATATTATACCCAATTGCTAGTAAAATATAAAACACGGGGTTGAGTCCAGTAAATAGATACCAAACATGTCAAGTCTTACAATTGTGCATGCCTGTGGAATCACCAAAAAAAGCTCCAAAATTCTCCATAGGTGTTTAATAGCCTTTACAGGTCATCAGTTTAGAGTTAACTGTGTGCTGTGGACCTAGAATTAAAGCTCTGACTCCAATGTTCACAACAATACCTCACATGTGTGCGTGGGTGATGAGGGGCCATAACAATTTTTCAATCTTTATTTATTTATTTTACTTTAATGCTATTACAAGGGGACCAACAAGCCCCCGAAGTGATAGCATAGGCTGGTGACAGGTACTCTTTATGGAAACATTGGGGGTTTATTAGAACCCCAATGTCTCCCCTGTATTTCATTGCAGCTATTCAGGCACAGGTCATGTTTGAATAGCTGCATCCTTAGCTACACTAGCCAAGAAATGACACCTGTGACCCTCGGAAGTGATGTAATATACATTGCTTCAGGGGTCATTAGTCCCAGGATTGGGGAAAAAACTTTTATTAGAAAAGCTCCTCACCAGCTCTTACAGCAGATACCAATCTCACAGATGCAGTGGCAGTTGTGAGCTTTATTTAACCACTTGTCTACCATGCTGTTTATAAACTTATCTTTGTAATACGGTTGCTGGAGGGGATCACTGTGGGACTTTATTGGACATTGGAGAGCTGAAGGCTCTGTAACAGGCTGGGGGTGGGGGGGTACTGTGGGAAGTTTGAGGGCTCTGTGGAGGCTAAAGAATTTTACAGGACCTTGTGGCACTGTGAGCCACTATGGGAGGTAGAGGGTACTTTGGGAGGCTGGGTGGTACTTTGGGAGGTTGAGGAGGTACTGTGGAGGCTGATGGCTCTCAGAAGGCCTTGTAGCACTGTGGGCCACTATGGCAGTTTGGAGGGTACTATAGGAGGTTGGGTGGCACTGTGGGAGGTTGGGGGGAGGTTCTTTGGAGTCTGAGGGCTCTCAGAAGGCCTTGTAGCATTGTGGGCTACCATGGGAAGTTGGAGGATACTATGGGAGGCTGGTTGGCACTGTGGGGGGTACTGTGGAGGCTGAGGGCTCTCAGAATGCTTTGTAGAACTGTGACCACTATGTAAGGTTGGAGGGTACTATGGGAGTCTGGGTGGCACTGTGGGAGGTTAGGGGTTACTGTGGAGGCTGAGGGTTTTTAGAAGGCCTTGGAAGACTGTGGGCCACTATGAGAGGCTGGGGGGCACTATGGGAGACTTGGTGGCACTGTGAGAGGTTGGGGGGGGCATTGTGGCGGCTGAGGGCTCGTAGAGGGCCGCATTGCACTGTGGGCCACTATGGGAGGTTTGATGATACGCTGGGAGGCTGGGTGGCTCTGTAGGAGGTTTGGGGAAAGGCACTGTGGAGGCTGAGGGTTCTCAGAGGGCCTTGTAGCACTGTGGGCCACTATGGGAGCTGGAAGCACTGTGGGAGGTTAAGGGATTTGCAGTTGGCTGGAGGGCCGGAAGAAGGGAAGCCCCGGCCCGGTGGTTGAGAACCTCAGCTTTAGTGCATATAGCATCTTATTGACCTTTCCTTTAAAGCAGGTTCCCTATACAATGTATCTTAGGATGGTTATATGTTTTGGCACACCTTATAGACATTGAACGATTCAATCCTGGTGTCAAAGCAGACATACAGATTATTTAGCATCTCTACCACCTGCAGAGGGGTGCACGAGGCCGATATGGAGGTGAAACCCACGACATCTGAAAAGAATATGGTAACCTAGGGGGGCAAGAAAGACCGAATATTTAATGCATGAAAGTGAAAACAAAATATAAAGCAGAACTCCAGGTAAACAGTTAAATGTACAGATAATACACAGACTTGTGATCTGCTTTACCTGCCGAAAGGCTCTGTAATTCTACACTGCATAACGGGGAGGGTGACACCATGCAGACAGCCCTAGATAACACCCATATGTTGTTCATTGGCTGCTATCTAAATTGTCCCTAGTATGTGTATGTATGAATGTGAGTTAGGGACCTTAGATTGTACGCCCCTTGAGGGTTAGGGACTGATGTGAATGTACAATATATATGTAAAGTGCTGTGTAAATTGACAGCTATATAAGTACCTGAAATAAATAAAAAGAAATATATGTGATGCTGAGCCTCTATGATTGAAAGAACTGAAATCCAATGAATGAAAGAGATAGGCCAGGGATAGTTAGGCTGGGGGGGATAGATGATGCTGGACCAGGGGTGGACTGACCATTCGGGAACTCGGGCACTGCCCGAGGGCCCGGGATCAGTAGGGGGCCCCATGAGATGCCCTGGTACCTTTTCATAGGCTTTTTTGGGTGTGGTTTGAGTGTGGGCGAGGATACAGGGGCCCCATGATCCCCTGTTGCACAGGAGCCCCATGAGTTGTCAGTCCACCCCTGTGCTGGACGTAGAAGAAATGAGACAAACTCTTTCTGACTTACTGCAGCTTCTAATGTATATTATGAGAGGCTCACAGTGTGCAGTGAAATCAGAGTAAGTAATTTCAGTCCAGGAGAGGAACCGCTACAACTGTGCAAGACTGAAGGGAAGGCTGGAGGTCAGCTTTAAAAATCCAGCCAATTTACAATATCGATTGCTAATTACATCTACTTCCTAGAACAGCTCATTGTCCCATTCCCCGTGTATGGTAGAAGTGTCTCTCAGAGGAGTGCTAATCAGGCTTTGTCATTAGATGTGAGCATTGAGCCTTGTGCTGCACATTGTTTTCTGATTATTGGCAATTACACATACAGTCATCCAGCTACGATCACCGCGGTGCACAAACACGGCGCACTGTGGAAATATCGCCAGGGGTGGGAGTGAGCAATTATCTGAAGTGGCAGAAAAACAGATGGTGATTCCCTTGAAGTTTTTATTTAAAGTGATGCTCCACCATTTGTTACAGAACAACTGCACAAAGGCAAGTAGGGCATGTATTTATGAGCTGAATTCAACCATTTGTCCATATAGACTCATCAATCAGGGCTCTATATATAAAAAGTCTGCTGAACGAATGTGACCCACAAATGCACAGCTCAAACAAAACTTACCATAGTCTGTGTTATCTTCTATGATTATGAGCGCCATCTAGTGTGCACATTGTTTTTTACCTGATTGAGGTATTTAAAAACAAAAACTGCATTATGGCCACTAGATGGCGCATACAATCAGAGGAGATAATTACATAACACAGAATGTGGCGAGTTTCCTTGCAGCTGTGCGGGAGTGTGTCATGGACCTTATAAAGTGTATCTAAAACAAAAAACTTTTTTTTAGTTTTCAGTTTTGGATGGAATGTGGAAGGTGTCCCTTCTGGTGAGACTGACCCTCTCTGTCCTTGTTACCTTTGTCTCCAGGACAGAATGTGATGGGGAGGTCTAAAATTTTACAGTTGTCACAGAAACAGGTGGAAAATAGTAATCCTTTAAAGTGTTACTAAACGCACAACAGTAAAATCAGTCTGTTTAATGCAGTAAAGCATGCTTGTTATACTCACTTTGGAACCTAAGCAGTTAATTATCTGCATTGTGTAAAAGGGCTGTTTGATCCTGTCTTCTCTGATCCTCCCCTTCTTCTACTGTCACCAATCCATCTGCTGTGCTCTAGGAGTCACTCTGCACATGCTCAGTTTAGTGTGCATTGCTAGAGAATTTTTTTTCCTTTGGGAGGGTGCATGTGATCAGCACAGGGCCAATCAGTACTGTCAAAACAGAGGGTCAGGGGTTATGCAGCCTCATAGGACAGTCAGAGCAGAAGCAAAATCCCTCCTACAAGATTCCTCAGCTGGACACTGATAGAAGTCACAAGATTGCTATATACTGCTGATGAAAAAATGTACTTAGTAGTTTATATTTACTACAATAATTGCATTTCCATGTTGTGTGCACTGTGGGAGACCAGATATAGTGAACGCAGGGTCCGGGGAGACCAGATATAGTGAACGCAGGGTCCGGGGAGACCAGATATAGTGAATGCAGAGAGAAGAGCTCTGAGAGCTGATTGGAGAGAAGCTCCCCCCCCCCTACACACACAGCTTACGTGATCAGAGCTGAGGCTGTCAATCAGCTGGAAGTCTCTCCCTCCCTAGTGGTGCATCAGGATCTCATGCACCAGTGTGTATCAGTCCTGAGTCCACAATTTTAGATTCCAGCATTTTAATGTGGTTCCTCTCTCTTACTCCAGCAGCATACCAGACAACAGCAAAGAACACTTTAAGTGTTACTAAATCCAGGATCCTTCATTCACTGTATCCAGTCTCCCTGGACCCTGCATTCACTATATCCGGTCTCCCCGGACCCTGCATTCACTATATCCGGTCTCCCTGGACCCTGCATTCACTATATCTGGTCTCCCTGGACCCTGCATTCACTATATCTGGTCTCCCCGAACCCTGCATTCACTATATCCTGTCTCCCAGCACCCTGCATTCACTATATCTGGTCTCCCAGGACCCTGCATTCACTATATCTGGTCTCCCCGGACCCTGCATTCACTATATCCTGTCTCCCAGCACCCTGCATTCACTATATCTGGTCTCCCTGGACCCTGCATTCACTATATCCGGTCTCCCCGGACCCTGCATTCACTATATCCGGTCTCCCCGGACCCTGCATTCACTATATCCGGTCTCCCTGGACCCTGCATTCACTATATCTGGTCTCCCTGGACCCTGCATTCACTATATCTGGTCTCCCCGGACCCTGCATTCACTATATCCTGTCTCCCAGCACCCTGCATTCACTATATCTGGTCTCCCAGGACCCTGCATTCACTATATCTGGTCTCCCAGGACCCTGCATTCACTATATCTGGTCTCCCCGGACCCTGCATTCACTATATCCTGTCTCCCAGCACCCCGCATTCACTATATCTGGTCTCCCAGGACCCCGCATTCACTATATCTGGTCTCCCCGGACCCTGCATTCACTATATCTGGTCTCCCCGAACCCTGCATTCACTATATCTGCTCTCCCCGGACCCTGCATTCACTATATCCGGTCTCCCCGGACCCTGCATTCACTATATCCGGTTTCCCAGGACCCTGCATTCACTATATCCGGTCTCCCCGGACCCTGCATTCACTATATCCGGTCTCCCCGGACCCTGCATTCACTATATCTGGTCTCCCCGGACCCTGCATTCACTATATCTGGTCTCCCCGGACCCTGCATTCACTATATCTGGTCTCCCATAGTACACACAACATAGAAATGCAATTATTTTAGTAAATATAAACTGCTAAATACCTTTTCTCACCAGCAGTATATAGCAGTCTTGTGACTTCTATCAGTTTCCAGCAGAGCACTGGTTACAGCTTGTAGGAGGAGTTTTCCTTCTCTCCTGATTGTCCTATGAGGCTACAAAATTTCTAACCCTCTGTCTGGACAGTGCTGGTTGGCCCTGTGTTGATCACAAGCACTCTCCAAAGTAAAAAAAACTCTCTAGCAATACACACCAAACTGAGCAAGTACAGCTTGCCCCCAGGGCTCTGTTCTATCAGCAGATGGATTGAGGACAGTGGAACAAGTGGAGGATCAGAGAAGTCAGGATCAAACAACCTTTTTACACAATGCGGAGGATTAACCCCTTAGGTTCCACAGTGAGTATAACAAGCATGCTTTACTGCATATACAGACTGATTGTACTGTTGTGGGTTTAGTAACACTTTAAAAGTGCTTTATAAAAAATTAATATTATATCTGAACACAAGACGAGAATCTGTGGGTGGAATTTATTGAAATGTTACAACTACAATAAGATTTAAACTTGGAGATTGGATTTATCACACCATATGTATACTGAATTGCTATATACTGCTGATGAAAAAATGTACTTAGTAGTTTATATTTACTACAATAATTGCATTTCCATGTTGTGTGTACTGTGGGAGACCAGATATAGTGAACGCAGGGTCCGGGGAGACCAGATATAGTGAATGCAGGGTCCTGGGAGACCCGATATAGTGAATGCAGAGTCCTGGGAGACCAGATATAGTGAATGCAGAGAGAAGAGCTCTGAGAGCTGATTGGAGAGAAGCTCCCCCCCCCTACACACACAGCTTACGTGATCAGAGCTGAGGCTGTCAATCAGCTGGAAGTCTCTCCCTCCCTAGTGGTGCAGTGAATAGTAACATCAGGATCTCATGCACCAGTGTGTATCAGTCCTGAGTCCACAATTTTAGATTCCAGCATTTTAATGTGGTTCCTCTCTCTTACTCCAGCAGCATACCAGACAACAGCAAAGAACACTTTAAGTGTTACTAAATCCAGGATCCTTCATTCACTGTATCCAGTCTCCCTGGACCCTGCATTCACTATATCCGGTCTCCCCGGACCATGCATTCACTATATCCGGTCTCCCTGGACCCTGCATTCACTATATCTGGTCTCCCTGGACCCTGCATTCACTATATCTGGTCTCCCCGGACCCTGCATTTACTATATCTGGTCTCCCCGGACCCTGCATTTACTATATCCAGTCTCCCCGGACCCTGCATCCACTATATCCTGTCTCCCAGCACCCTGCATTCACTATATCTGGTCTCCCAGGACCCTGCATTCACTATATCTGGTCTCCCCGGACCCTGCATTCACTATATCCTGTCTCCCAGCACCCCGCATTCACTATATCTGGTCTCCCAGCACCCCGCATTCACTATATCTGGTCTCCCCGAACCCTGCATTCACTATATCTGTTCTCCCCGGACCCTGCATTCACTATATCCAGTCTCCCCGGACCCTGCATTCACTATATCCGGTTTCCCAGGACCCTGCATTCACTATATCCGGTCTCCCCGGACCCTGCATTCACTATATCCGGTCTTCCCGGACCCTGCATTCACTATATCTGGTCTCCCCGGACCCTGCATTCACTATATCTGGTCTCCCCGGACCCTGCATTCACTATATCCGGTTCCCCGGACCCTGCATTCACTATATCTGGTCTTCCCAGACCCTGCATTCACTATATCCGGTCTCCCCGGACCCTGCATTCACTATATCCGGTCTCCCCGGACCCTGCATTCACTATATCCGGTCTCCCCGGACCCTGCATTCACTATATCTGGTCTCCCCGGACCCTGCATTCACTATATCTGGTCTCCCCGGACCCTGCATTCACTATATCTGGTCTCCCATAGTACACACAACATAGAAATGCAATTATTTTAGTAAATATAAACTGCTAAATACCTTTTCTCACCAGCAGTATATAGCAGTCTTGTGACTTCTATCAGTTTTCAGCAGAGCACTGGTTACAGCTTGTAGGAGGAGTTTTCCTTCTCTCCTGATTGTCCTATGAGGCTACAAAATTTCTAACCCTCTGTCTGGACAGTGCTGGTTGGCCCTGTGTTGATCACAAGCACTCTCCAAAGTAAAAAAAACTCTCTAGCAATACACACCAAACTGAGCAAGTACAGCTTGCCCCCAGGGCTCTGTTCTATCAGCAGATGGATTGAGGACAGTGGAACAAGTGGAGGATCAGAGAAGACTGGATCAAACAACCTTTTTACACAATGCGGAGGATTAACCCCTTAGGTTCCACAGTGAGTATAACAAGCATGCTTTACTGCATATACAGACTGATTGTACTGTTGTGGGTTTAGTAACACTTTAAAAGTGCTTTATAAAAAATTAATATTATATCTGAACACAAGACGAGAATCTGTGGGTGGAATTTATTGAAATGTTACAACTACAATAAGATTTAAACTTGGAAATTGGATTTATGACAGCATATGTATACTGAATTATATGAGGAACTTGGTATGAGGAACATCAAACAAGAGCATAATCAAACATTCACATTGCAGTGATCATGAGTGTCCCTCCGAATCTTTGGGTCAATTTGTTGACTGATATAAATGTTAATTTGTTACTGTCCTATTTACATTCTATCTCTATACAAGGTCTATGTTTAGAATCTGTATATTTTTTATTATTCTGCCACATAAAGGAGAAGTATGGTCAAAGCCAGTCCAGGCTCTGCAGGGATTCCGACAGCAATGTTGGGATCTGTCCAGCTGCCTGATTATCAGCTGGCTCAGCCTCTTAGTGTGCCACTGCCATAATCTACTAATGCAGCAGGGGTTCATAGAGCTGTGGGAATCCATCACAGGCTCATATCAGGGGTGCCCAACTATGCCTGCCCTATCTGTCCAGCTGCTTTATTAATAGAAGCCAATGCTACAGCTTCTATGAATGTGAAAGAATCTCTAGAGGGGGTGGGCCTTTCAATCACCTGCCTACCCTCCATTCATAGATTGTGTCTCATTCATAGGTTTTAAAGCAGAATTACACTCCAAAACTAAAAATGTTATATCCTGCAGCTTAACAATTCTTTAATGTGGTGGCTGCATTCGATTTTCCATTTATTTTCACATAGTGATCCATTAACAGACTTCCTGTCCAAGGGTATCTCCACTCTGGATGGAGGAACAGAGACACCTTTGGAAAGCAGAATCATCAGTCTGGGTTCAGGGGAAATGTTAGACTAGCAGATTTTATTTATGTATTGATTTATTACAAGTACTTATCTAGTGCTGTCAGTTTTACATCTATATTCTACATTCAGTCCCTAACCCTCAAGGGGTGTACAATCTAAGGTCCCTAACTCACATTCATACATACACATACTAGGGACAATTTAGACAGGAGCCAATTAACTTACCATTATGTCATTGGAGCGTGGGAGGAAATCGGAGAACACAGAGGAAACCCACACAGGTACAGGGAGAACAAACTCTGCATGTAGTGCCATGGTTGGGATGCAGACCAACTACCCTGGTGCTGCCAGGCGGAAGGGCAAACCACTTAGCCACTGTGAAGCCCATCAGATTTAGACAGACTTGACCAACAAATGAAAGCCGAACACCTTTTAGGCAGTTACAGCAAGTTTTTTCTTTCTGGGATAAAGTATTTACCTAAATAACTCCTAGATTGTAAGCTCCCAGGATCAGGGCCCTCCTTTCCCTCTTGTATTGAACTGTATTGTTGCTGTATTGTCTCCCGTTATATTGTAAAGTGCTGAGCAAACTGTTGGCGCTATATAAATCCTGTATAATAATAATAATAAAAAATAAAAGCTGACCATTGTTAGCATCCCTGTCAATATTAAATAGTTTGTTTTAACACTTTAACTGCCATTTTTGCTGGACAGCTTGGTCTGGTAAAGGAAGCTGAAGAACAACAGACTTCATAGCCAGATCACCATGTTTAAATAAAGGGAAAAAACTAATACAGCCACCACATCTAAGAACTGGTAAGCTGCAATATATTACATTGTATTTGTGTCTGGGTTTAAAACCATTTAAATTTTTTTTCCCTAGTATTCCTGAAAGTTTATATTTTTTTAACACTTTCAGTAACTCACTGAAAGTTATTGCTTTGATATACTGTAAAATGATATATTTTTGCCTTATCTACCTGTGTGTTAGTTTTTGAAACAAACTATACTTTGCCCTTGAAGAGCTGCCCATTTTTTCATACACCTACCTGATCGTAGCTTTCAGCCTCTACATTCTTTTTCTTTCGAAGTTGCTTGGCTACAGATTTTGGCAACATTTGATGGAGAAGCTCCTCAGCTAAACGCCTCTCTTTTTTCAGGTCTTCTGTCCTTTCTTTGAGGTTCTGAGCATAGTTCTGAATCCACTCAGTCATCTGTTTAAAGGACACTAGGACAATGGGGTATATAAGACACGATACAGTCAGGAGAGTCACCTTCAGGCTAAGGGTAGACAAGATGTCTTTGGATTTGTTGCTGAGCTTTTTATAACCCTCCCGATAAAAACATTCTTGAAGAGACACTAGACCATCAACCAAGGCATGATGGCCAAATACTGATACATTTAGGAACGGCATAAAAAAGTTTATATTGCGGAACTTGATCAAAAACCTAGATATATTGTAGCTATCCATCCAGCAACTGCATAGAGTATCTGAGGTATACAAGGCATAATTAAGCATAGTACGAATTTCGATCTCTAGTGGTTGAAGATCCATAGAAGACCATGGAGCAGAACCATTTGTGCGTAGTATCTCTTCTTTGGCTCTTATCAGAATATGCAATGATAGCACATCCGCCCAACCATGGTTTGTTTTCATGATGTTTAGGTCTTCATTTAGGTCAATAAACTTGTCCAAAATCTCAGAAATTATTGTTGACAGCCAATCCCTAAAGTCAACTTCTATAATGTTTTCGGACTTTAATAGTACTTTATATATTAAAATTTCACAGATACGACTAACTTCAGCTGTGTCCTCACAGTTCTCTGCATATAAATCCTGAGCCTTGTCACAAAACAATCCCATGTTATTCAATAACAGGGTTTGACGGCCTGTCAAATTCATGTGGTTCCAACAGCAGAAGGTCCTCTGGTCTTGAAGGAACTGTATGAATTGTATGGCTATTAGATCTGTGCAAGATGAAAAGGTTCGAAGGGCTGCTTCTGTGTTCCTCCACTCTATTATACAGTCTCGTAAATCGATGGTGATGGAACCGAGAAGAGTGAGCAGGGAAACCATACAAGCCCCCAGTATTCTTCGGACGGTTGCATTGCTACCAAACATACATGGAGGTGTGTACCTAGGAAGTTATACATAAAAGGGTATTCTCTTATAAGTGTCACACTAGACTTGGTTGATAAACATTTCAAAAATAAAAAAACTTTATTATTTCACCTTAACCAACAGATTCAGGAGTCCAGCTATCAACTGTCTCCACAGCAAAAGTAGGTGAAAGCAAATATCTTTATAATAACAGAAGATGGGGAATTGGCTTGCTTTTTTTGAAAATAAATAGTTCCATAAAAAAATAGAATACACACAGCCATTGAGCTTAACCAAATGACAAAAATATATACAAAGAACTCTTGTTTCCTGAGGACACAAAACCTGCCAGGGATAGAAAATGAAGCAAAAAACCCTCATATCAGCCTTTCTCAACCTTTTGACATGGAAGAACCCTTGAAATAATGTTACGGTCTCATGGAACCCCTGCTAATTTATTTATTTATTACATGTACTTATATAGCGCCGTCAATTTACACAGTGCTTTACATATATTGTACATTCACATCGGTCCCGCCCTCAAGGAGCTTACAATCTAAGGTGCTAATAATTAATATATCTACAGCTCACTGTACATTAATGAGATGGTCAATGAGAAGAACACCCCTCTTACAGCTAGCTAAAAAGAACATTGGTATCAATGGGAACTGATTTGAGAGGCAGAAGTCGCTCCTTGATCAATGGACCCCCAGCAACCACTGGAGGAACCCTACAGTTTCATGGAACCCTGGTTGAGAAAGGCTGCCTTATACAGTTTGATCTAATTTGCTCTAAAAGGGAGAAAATTCCTTTCTCATCCCCAAAGGCAATCGGATACTCCTTGGATCAACATTCTGCAGTGGAGATCAGCCATCCAGTTCTGATCGTTTTTGCATTGAAGTTTCTATGCCAAAGAGAAAATCTAATTTTCAGGAACCAAAACATTGGTCCAATCTATGGAACCATTTAAAAAACATCTGCAAATATTTAGGGATATTGGCCATGAAAAAGCACACATTTATACTGTTGCTTCTACCTACATAGCTACCTAGCAGTTAAATAATATTACGTACATGGGAAAGTTGGATTTACTATGTTGCATTTTACACTGGAGTGAGGATATAAAATAGATAGAAAAAAGAAACTATAAACAATAAAAATATAGGGACCTGGCAGAATTTGTGTTACAAAATGCGATAACTAATAGGCATGCTGGGACATATGGTGCTACCACCATGCTCAGCTTGAGCAGTGCATGCTAAGACTTGTAGTTCTACATTGGTTAAACAGCCTTATCTTGCTCCCCAGACAGACAGACAGAGTCATGTAGGTCACATCACCTTGGGAGCCTCTATACTACAAACTGAAGTAATACAATAGTTGAGGGGCCACAGCATGTCCGCAATGGAGCCTTACTGGGTGCTTGTAGGTGGCACTTACCTGCAGTCCTGGCAGACATTCTCAGTGTGGCTCCTTTTCTGTCCCTTTGCAGACATCTTGCTGTGGATCAGGTTGATTTTGCTCTTCAGGGAGGCAGAAGACAAGGCAGCGGAAGGGAAGAGGTCACTTTTCTCACTCCTATGGGCTCCGGACATGGCAGTTGAGTGGGGATGTTACACAGTTTCCTAGAAGGCCTGCACTCACAAGCATCTGCATCAACTAAAAAGGTAGTGCACACCACATATCCACAGCTAATATAGATGCTGCTCTGTCCTAGAGTACAAAGAAGAATCACTGCATACACTCATTACAGGGCACTTCATTATCATCAGCCCCGGTCTTCTCAAGGCTCTAGAGTACCTGTGTATACAGCTGAGGGCAATTATTAAAAAAAACATTTTATAAACTGAATCATTCTTCTGAATAATGGGAAATCAATACATTCACTTTATTTCTGTTTTTTTAATAATAATTTTTATTCATATTTTCACATTTCCAAATACAACACTTTTTTCATAACTATCAAGCGGACTTGATATGACATCTTCCAGGTTTGTGAACAATAACCACGAATAACATGTTTAAAGGCATAACGCCAAATGAGAATTGGTCTTACGATAGTAACATATCATAGCACTAGTATACAGTGTTGCTTACCAAACTAATCATTCAAAACATAGTCTCATTCTCCGGGTTTGGTAGAAGATATGTTGGGAATATCAAATTCCTGGACTGGGGACCCCGCATCCGTCCAAAGTAATCATATGCGGTACATTATTTCATAGCAATGACCAAGACAATCTCACATATGGGACAGTTGCCGTATAGGTCGCTATATAGTATGCAGGCTGGCCCATAAGATAATGCCCTAGGGGGAAAGAGGAAAGAAAGTTTTGAGGACTATTTACAGGTGAGAGGTCAATTCCTGACACGCTCTAAAATGTTTTACCAGATGGGTGTAGTGAGTATCCCCTCGGGATGTGGGGGATCATTCCCAACAGCAGGAGGAGAATCAGGTATTCTAAGTTTGCCGAGGGTGTTTGCCACATTGGACTTGGCATACCAAGCAGTAAACTGAAATGTAGTCGTTAGGTGCTGAATTTCACTCAGCAAAAAAGTACCTAATGACCTGCTGATAAAATTCTGTACCATTGCATCCAATTTCTCCAGGTACAGAAGTGATTTCAGGTCTTTCTTAACAGTCGCTAAAGTTGGACTTTGTGGGGAGATCCATGCTCTCAATAGAACTCTCCTGGCAGTTAAAAGACACAAGCATATCCACGGGGGCAGGGACCTAGGCTGTCCCGTACAAGGGGCTTTTGTGGCCATGGGTGTAGTAACACTAAATAGACAAATCAGCAAGTCATTAGGTATTTTAGTGTTAGTAATTCCAAGAATATAGTGGATAATTTGGTTCCAATAAACCTGAATAGGTTTGCACGACCAGAACCGATGAAAGAGGATGGGTTTAGGGACCCCACACCAGGAACAGACAGCTGAGGATGGGATTGAGGCATCCATCATAGTCGGTATAAAAGCCCTATGGATAAGTTTAAACTGGGTCTCCCTCCATTGCTCATTAACAATGAGCTTACGGATCCTATTGTAACCTTCCAAAATTTTAGTAGTGCCCTCTAATTCCGGGATGTCTTTAGACAAGCCCTTATAGAGGAGGTCCTTTCCTGGGGAGGAGTTGTGGTACAAAAGCTGAGGATACAGTGAAGAGATAGATTACCAATTCTGTTTTATTGTACTGTCAATCACTGGGTGTGCCAAGTTCATTCTGTCTCCCCTTAGCTGTGATTAATGAAGTTTCCCAGTTGAAAATAATAGAAGATGTGATGTGGAGGTAGATGAAACTGTTGAGACACCTCCGTATGAGAGAAGAGTGCCTGAGCTAGGATTTAGTAAGGATGCAGCATCCGTTAACCCTTTGGAGGACCAATAAATAAAGGCTTCATGGGTCAGTCCTGGAGGGAACTGTGGGTTGTCCAGTATGGGAAGATGTTTAGAGATAGTGAAAGGAACAGCAATCAACTTACAGATTTCCCGCCATGCTATCACAGTGTCTCAGATGAGCGAGTTATGTTTCAGATGATTGGGTAACGTTTTAGGTGGTGCATGTAAAACCGCAGATAAAGTAAAGGGGTGGGCCAAGGCGGTCCCCAAAGTATAGTTGGAATATATAGATTTATGAGAGTCAACCAGTCTATCCCCTGTCCGAGAAGACATGCCAGATTGTATAGACGTATATTGGGTAAACCTATTCCCCCATCGCTCTTCGGAAGATGTAACGTGAGGAGGGCAATGTGGGAGCATTTAGATCGCCACAAAAATTTTAGTAGAGATTTATGTAGGATCTGGATATCCTCATGTTTAAGTAATAAAGGTAGCGTCTGTAGAGGATATAGTAGTCTCGCAAAGGACACCATTTTATAAAGATGACATCTACCGAAGAGCGAAATGAGGAGTGAGGCCCATACCTCCAGTTCGCGGATGATTTTATTAAAAATTGGGGGAAAGTTAAGACGATAAAGTGATGCAGGGTCTCTCCCTATCTTGATGCCCAGATAGGTGATGTGGTGGGAGGCTACCCGGAGTAGGGAGGATTTCACCCAAGACCAGGAGCATGACGAATTTAGCAGGAAGATTTCACTTTTGGTGAAGTTGATATGAAGACCAGACAGAGCAAAGCTGGAAGGTGGAAAAAAGAACTTGAATAATAAGAAAATCGGAGGGTACCGCTGAAGAGAAAATAAGGATATCATCTGCAAAAAGAGCAGCCCTCATAGTGGCAGTGCCAATTTTGATTCCTGACAGAAGGGGGTGAAAATTGAGTAACCTGGAGAGAGGTTTGATGGCCAAATTGAACAGTAATGGGGACAGGGGGCATCCTTGTCGTGTTCCCTTTTGTAAATGAACAGGGGCTGAAACGTTACCTGAGGTACCGAAGCATGCAGTAGGGGATGAGTACATGCAGTGGAATAAATTTGTAATCGGTCCCTGAAACCCTAGCTTCCTCATCACCAGAAATAACCACTGTAAACTGATATTATCGAAAGCTTTTTCAGTGTCGAGGGAGAGGATGGCCGTGTCTTGGTCAGGGTAGAGTTTAGCATGTTCTAGGGCCATAATAACTTTACGGACATGTAAAACGGCCGACCTGCCCAGGACAAACCTTGCTTGGGCTGGGTGTAGGAGGCTAGGAGGGATACCCACCAAACAAGAGGCAACAATTTTGGATAATATCTTAGCGTCAACGTTGATAAGCGAAATAGGACGGTATGAACCAGGGAGAATAGGGTCTTTGCCTTTTTTGGCCAGTAGTTTTATGAATGCCGTGGATCCCGTAGGGAGGTAGGGTCCGCCCTGCCATATATTGTTATAAACATGGAGTAGGGTTTGAGGTACAAATTCTTGGGACAATTTGCAGAATTCTGATGTATAGCCATCTGAGCCTGGGGCCTTGTTGTTGGATAGATTTCTGATGGTGGTCAGAATCTCTTCCAAGGAGATAGGGGCATTTAGCACGTCTAAGTGGGCCTGCGACAAATGGGGCATGTGAATTGACTTAAGGAGTGACTCTGCCTTGTCCATATCCACCGGTTCCTCCGAATATAGTTGTTGATAAAATTGCATCAGTAAAGATGTTATTTCTGGTGAAGAGGTTGTATTATTTACTTTAGTATCTTTGAGTGCCATGATATGGGTGGGGGTGAAGGGTCCACGACAGAGATTGGCTAAACGTTTTCCAGCTTTGTTACCATATTTGTGAAATTGTGAGGATCTATAAGAATTTTTAATCCTTTCCCTTTGGTCCACCCACAACTCGAAACACCGCTTGGCCTCCTGCCATGTTCGTCTCGCTTCCAGGGATCGGTTTTGGTATAATTCTTATTGGGCTTTCTGAAGGGCATCACTGGCCTGACAGAACTGTTCCAAGGAGTGCTTCTTGTACTGGGAAACATAAGATATGATTTTGCCTTTCATAACCGCCTTGGCTGTTTCCCAAAATAAATTAGGGTCGGCGACATGTTCCATGTTATTGAGGGCATAATCATTCCAAGCACTGAGAATAGCATGGTGGATATCTTCGTTATCTGCAAGGTATGAGGGGAACCTCCATGGGGGAGGGGTTTCATGTGGCTTGAAGTTGTCTATGGTGACCACAATAGGGCTATGATCTGAGATAGCTATTTCCAAAATCTCAGAGTGTCGTACTGCAGGAAGAAGTGAGGATGAACAAAAGAAGTAATCATAACATGACAGGGTGTCCTGTGGTGGTGAATAGAAAGTATATTCCCTATCTGTAGGGTGGGAAAGGTGTCAAACATCCACCATGTGTAAGTGATAAATAGTGTCTGCCAAGGAGGAGTACCAATGGTGTCTGGAGATTGGGTCGGGCCTAGGGTGATAAGGCTTTATCCTCAATGATATGCATTAAACTATTTAAGTCTCCACCCATGAGATGGACAGGTTCAGGGGTGTTCATGACCCATGAGGTGATATCCTGGAAAAACAGAATGCCTGGAGAGTTTATAGCATAGATATTTGTAAGTGCTATGTCTTTGGATGCGAAAGTTAGATGAATTGTCAGTTTGCGACCCTCTTGGTCTCTATCTATCGAGCGAATAGAGTAGGATAAGTGGTTGTGCAGGAGGATGGCCACACCAGCCTTGCGGCCCACTGCTGAGGAGCCAACAATTTCCCCCACCCACAGTTTCTTGAGACTATATAAATCAGGCTCTGACAGGTGTGTCTCTTGTAGAAGGGCAATGTCTGCATTTAAGCGCTTCAAATGTCGTAGGATTTTCATCCTCTTACCTGGGGAACGAAGTCCCTTAACATTCCAGGATATAACCCGCATGGTGCCGGGTATTTAAATTATGTGTTTGTCAGAGAAATCGGTCACGGGTAAGAGGAAGTGGAGTGGGGGAAACTCACAAGATTCTGAAATCCGCAGGGAGCGGGTAGCCTGTGACAGACAAATACAACGGCAGGCTATATAAGATCACAGTCTACTTCTTTCCCCTGGAATATGTATCCAAGGTAGTATAGTAAGCAACACAGAGCTAAACAGAGAAATAAAAAAAGCTGGTACACAGAAAAACAAAAATAAAAACAAAACAGGTAAAGCAATAACCCAGAATCCAAATTTTACTATGGACTTTTTTCCGTGTGAGAAATATATTACAACCAGAATATCTAGCTTCCTAGCCCCTTGCCGATGAGAAACTCGCAAATGCGAGGCCAACAGAGCGCCGGTAAAGAGATTTTGTGGAGCGTTGTGTCCGCCCCTTGACAGCAAAGCTAGTAATTTTGAGCCCTGCATCCTATTACAGGGTGCTATGCAAGACGATAAAACACAATAATAATACTGTATTATATCATATAATACCATATTATTATATTATCATATTACTATAGGCCCGACAGAGTTCTCCAACTGGAGAAATATATAAATAGGAAGGATACCGCCATGGTGAATGCATTAAACATGGTGAACAAGGTAAACATGTTGCACAAGGCACCGTAAAAGCTAAGGAGAGCATACCCTCCTTGGGGTGAGGTGGTACAACCTCCCATTTTCAAGTATCGCCCCGCTTCTTGGGGCTGGCTGCATAGCGTCCACGTTTGGATGGGTGCTTCATGGGACTGCTTTGATGTTTGGTGGCATTGATTCCTACAGCGGGTGACTCAACCATTGTATAGTCCATAAGATAAGTGGAGGCCAGGTCACCAGCCAGCATGGATTCCACATATTGCTTAGCCGCCACAGGAGAAGTGAAGGACAGCTGGTCTCCTTCAGGGGATTGCAGATGCAGAGTCACCGGATAGGCTAGAGACAATTTCAGATTATGTTGGTAAAGAAGAGAACAGGTCGGAGCAAAAGACTTGCGTTGTTTTGAGACTTCCACAGAATAGTCATCAAATAATAGTAACTTGTGATTGTCCATGGAGAATCTCCCGCCCTTGCGATAGAATTGCAGAATGAGTTGTTTATCCACATAATTTAGGTAGCAGACGATGACTGGTCGGGGCTTAAGTTGTTGGTCTTTTTCTTGTGGTGGGCCCACTCTATGGGCTCGTTCAACAACACAGGGATAGTGAAGGTCCAAAACCTCAGGAATATGGTGGCTGCATAGCTCCATTAAAGATAACGGTTTATAAGATTCTGGAAGTCCTATAATGCGTAGGTTATTCCTACGAGATCTGTTCTCCAAATTGATTTTGTCAGAGATTGGGGGTACCCCCCCTTGTGTAGTGATGGCCGTGTTCACCTGGAGAAGTTGCTTCTCTACAGATGATATACGTCGCTCTGCTTCCTCCAGCCTATGTGTCTGACTGTGGATCTCCTGTCGTAGCTGTTCCATGCCTTGTTGTACTGCCTTGTCAACCGCCTCTGAGATCAGTGGGGTGAGTATGTGTGCCACAGCCTGGGCGATCCTGGCATGCATGGGTTCAGTGTCTTATGCCTGCTTCAAAGGTGGCTGAGGATGGACATCCGCATGCTGTTCATGCCATGTAGCGGCACCCATCTTGGATGTCACCTCCGGCTATGTGTCGGGATCCCGCTGGGACCCCTGGGATGATCGGGGAGCAGATTTCTCCAAAAAGCGGTCCATCCAGTCCCCTGAGTTTGGAGGGAGACAGTCCACCCAGTGAACCGGAGCGTTGGCGTGGTTTCTAGATGCGGGTGTCAGCGGGGATGGCAGCGGCGACAGGTCACTCCATCCTCACACGACGCCGAAACCGGAAGTCCATTTTGGTTTTTAAATGATTTGAGTAAATGACAGTTTACTAACATCTAAGGCTTTGTAAAAAAAAAAAAAAAAAGAAAAGATAATTGATATTTTTCTCCTTGAATACTTCATGCTCAGCAGCTTGCAAACCCGAAACCACCAATCCCAGCAGCTGAGAACCCCAAGCGCATAAAACTTAATTTGAAAACATTCCTCAATAGCTACAAGGGATACAAATTTGTGTTCATTAAACGGTATTACAAACCCAGATATTGCCTTGTAAAAGTAGAAGTGACATCATGACTGTGCTGTACATAGCCTGTGCAGGAAGCAGAGCTATGGATGGGCCCAGCAGGCTCCACCCACTACAGATCACCTTCATGGGGGAGCGGAGACAAGATCAGTCACCCTGCACAAGGAGAGGGAGCAGCAGTGACTAGTCTTTATTACAAAAGCCAAGGCCAGGACAGGGAGCAAAGGGGGGGGGGCAGGAAGGGTGACAGCCCTGGGCACAGCGGTTTATTGTAGGGATAGGGCACCATGAGTTCCTTCTGTTACAAGGCTTACAGGAGTAGCGACAACATCACCACTCTCGCCAGCCCAGTTCAGGAAGTGGAGAGGAGAAGAGAGCCGGGAGGAGGTGTGGGCTGTGCTCTCTCTCCCCTTCTTGCCAGTACAGCACTCCGATATTAAGAAACAAGCAGCTGTGTTTACAGGAATACAGGAGCACTGCACTGGCAGGAAGGGGGAGAGAGGACACAACCCAATATTGGAGGTGGCCTGGAGAGGAGGAGAGTGGCTGTTAGAATGCGGTAGAATGACAGCAGTGCTGATGCAAAACATCACACTGTTCACTTTTATTTTTAAACACATTTTAATGAAATGTAATTTCATTAATTTCTATTAGCCACAGTACCATGCAACGCAGTGGATTGCTTCACACTGCACTGCTCTGAAACAAAATAGTGCATGCAGTACTTTTTTGCACTGCACACCAGGCTAATCCAGCACAGTCCCACCACAAGACAAGGCAAAATTTTTTAAGATATTACTGAATTTAAGTGTAATCAGTTTATTCACATTGCTCTAGCTAACAGCGTTAGTGCTGTCTGTCCATCTCCAGTCATCTCAATAGACAGTGAGATCTTTCCTCTGCTCTCCGCTCCTGTCAGCATGTTCTTTTCAGCACATTTCAATGCAGCATACCTGATTGACTCCCAGTCCTTGCCCTTCCTCTCCCAATCTGAGGGCTGTTGCACCGGGACATCCAGTTTTGGGCAACAATTCAAAAAAAGAACATTGGGGGACTGGAGAAAGTACAGAGAAGGGCAACCAAACTGATAAGAGGCATGGAGGAGCTCAGCTATGAGGAAAGATTAGAGGAACTGAATGTATTCTCTCTTGAGAAGAGGAGATTAAGGGGGGATATGATCTCCATGTATAATACATAAGGGGGGATATGATCTCCATGTATAATACATAAGGGGGGATATGATCTCCATGTATAATACATAAGGGGGGATATGATCTCCATGTATAATACATAAGGGGGGGATATGACCTCCATGTATAATACATAAGGGGGGATATGATCACCATGTATAATACATAAGGGGGGATATGACCTCCATGTATAATACATAAGGGGGGATATGATCTCCATGTATAATACATAAGGGGGGATATGATCTCCATGTATAATACATAAGGGGGGATATGCTCTCCATGTATAATACATAAGGGGGGATATGATCTCCATGTATAATACATAAGGGGGGATATGATCTCCATGTATAATACATAAGGGGGGATATGATCTCCATGTATAATACATAAGGGGGGATATGATCTCCATGTATAATACATAAGGAGGGATATGATCTCCATGTATAATACATAAGGGGGGATATGATCAACATGTATAATACAAAAGGGGAATATGATCTCCACGTATAATACATAAGGGGGGATATGACCTCCATGTATAATACATAAGAGGGGATATGATCTCCATGTATAATACATAAGGGGGGATATGATCACCATGTATAATACATAAGGGGGGATATGATCTCCATGTATAATACATAAGGGGGGATATGATCTCCATGTATAATACTGTACATCAGTGGTTCATATAGTGAACTCGGTGTAGAGCTATTCACCATGAGGTCATCACAGAGGACAAGGGGGCACTCTTTATGTCTGGAGGAAAAGAGATTTAATCTCCAAACACGGAAAGGTTTCTTCACAGTAAAAGCTGTGAAAATGTGGAATAGACTCCTTCAAGAGTTTGTTCTGGCCAGCTCAGTAGATTGCTTCAAAAAAGTCCTGGATTCTTTCTTGGATACACAGAATATAACTGGATACTAACATTTATAGGTGAAGTTGATCCAGGGAATATCCGATTGCCTCTCGGGGGATCAGGAAGGAATTTTTTTCCCTGCAGGAGCAAATTGGATCATGCTTTGCTGGGTTTTTTTGCCTTCCTCTGGATCAACTGTGGATATAGGATTATAACTTTTTTTTTTTTCTGTGATTGAACTGGATGGATTTTTGTCTTTTTTTCAGCCAGACTAACTATGTAACTATGCAATATGCTAACAACTGAACTGATATCAAGTCACATTCGGGTGCTTACCCAAATGTCACTTAAATAGTACATGTAGGGATGCCTTAACGAATACAGAGTTGCATTATTAGGTTCCATGCACACTAGCGTTTATTTTAAGCTCCTAGAAGCTGTTATTAGTGTTTTTTTCTGCTCCTAGAAGCTATATAGCGTTATCCTATGTGTCCATACACACTACTTTAGGCTATTAGCGTTTTTTGAGCTTCAGCATCTAGGAGCAGAAAAAAAAATTGTTTTTGTAGGGTTTTTTAAAGCATTTTTAAAGCAGTAAAAAAATACTAAATGCTACTAAACACTACTAAAACAGTCCTAACCGCTTTTTATAGCTTTTTTTCTACATGTACTGCAAAAATGCTAATAAAATGTTAACGCTCCTAAATGCTACAAAAACAACCCACTATTAACACTGTTTTTTCCCAGCTTTTTTTAGCTTAAAAAGATCGCCAGTGTGTATGGAGCCTAAGTGTATTTTAGAGCTTCCTGGAGTTATATATTTAGGCTGTACGAGGAAAGGTGGCGAGGTGGTTTACATTCACAGTTTGCAGGAAGGGGAACAGTTTCTAGCAATGATTTTCTATCTTCCGATTAGTGGTAAATATAGAGAGAATGGATTAATCCCGCATGACAGGAAGACAAAGCAGGGGATGTAATTGCATACAAGGACAGACTTTGAAGTTGAAATTATAGGTCTTTAATTCTGTGAAATGACAGCTGAGCTCAAATCCCAAAAGCCAACACTGCAGAGAGGGTGTGCTTACACAAACCGCCCATCATTCAGTTTGTTATACTCTCTAAATCAGGGTTCCTCCAGAGGTTTCTGGGTGTTTCTACAGCAGGGATCAGTGACAACCTACACTGACCACAAATGTAAGGGGTCACCTCTACACGGATTACCGATACAAGTGGCTATTATTCCATCAATCACCAAAGGAGACACTATAATTATCAGTTTGTATTTGTTTTTTGGCCATTATTGTGTATTTATTGTTGTCATGTACTGTAGAACAGGGGAGTTTTAAAAAATACTACATTCTGGGTGTCAAACACTCTTAATTATGCTAGTTTCTCATTTATTTTAATTAAACCATTCTACAACTTACTGATCTTACGAATGTAAAATGACATATACAGTATATACATTTTAAAATTATTTCAAGGGTTCCTCTACACGTAAAGTTGGGGGGTGGTAAAACCCTGCGGTTGAGTTGCTTGATTTCATGCTTCACTTGAATGGTTCATACTAGTCAGGTGCTAAACCCACCAACCATGACAGGGTGTATAACTCCTGCTGCGGCTGTGACATGTGTACACCCCTGGCCACTGCAGCTACAAGGGGTGCAGTTGGAGCGGTAAAAACACATCCTAATTATAGTGTTTTACCACCACCAAACTGCCAATATAAAAGAACCCTTACTGTTCTGAACCACCTACAAGGCTGCTTTTACACTGATGTACAGCGGTTTACCTGTGCCATGGGTGGAGCTCAGTGTATCTGTGACTTTCCATAGTTAGCTACAATTTGCCATAGATGTCTATTATATCTTCTGGGTTTGGTGCACCTTCTGAAAGCTCACCAAAACTTCTTCATTCAGCCATTTTGGTGCACTTTCAGAAAGTTCACCAAACCCACAAGATATAATAGAAGTCTATGGCTAGGCGCAGCAAACCCGCAGGTAGACTGCACTGCACCCGCGGCGTGGGTAAACCGCAGCCCATCAGTGTGAAAACAGCCCTATACTATTATGCCCAGTGTATTGCTTCACACTGACCTGAAGATCTCTTCTTTCCTGCTGCTGGCACCACTTTGCAGACCGCTAGCCGGGATAAGAGGTGGAGTGCAGTTGGTATCACTTGGCATGGGACAGGAGCCAGCCCTCGACTTATGCAGCCCTTGCTCCCTACTACAGCTTCAATAATACAAGTAGTCCCTCTGCATTGCACTCTGTTTGATGCGCTGGGATGGCGGGTCAGGAAGCCCAGACCTCGATCTACCAGTCACCTAGCCGCGACCTGCTGGTAGAGCGTGATTTATGGGTTGCTGACCCCTGAAACAGACTTTATTTCAGACCATCATAATAATCCAACCGCACAGGGCAATTTTAGCCAGTTACAACCAGATTTTAATAACACCACCCCACCCACTTCACAGCTTTGTTTCATTCATATTGGGTGTTTTTCCAAAAGTTGGTTGGGATTGCAGTGAAATTACTCTGTGGGGCCAACACCAGACCTCACCATCACAGCAAGGGAGTTGTCACAGCTAGGGACCCCAAGACACACAATCTGCTGCATGGTTCAATGAATACATTTAAAGGATACCCTTTCCCCTAATCTGACCTGAGCTACACAATCCCAGCCTCCTCCTCCACAGATGCATACGTATTTCAATCCAATGATGGCTGCCTCTGGTATGTTTGCATCCAACACCACATGTCTCTCTGTTTGTTAGGTCAGGGTTAAAGCTATATTCCAGGTATGAGTTTGTTTGCATAGATACAGTGAAGGAAATAAGTATTTGATCCCCTGCTGATTTTGAATGTTTGCCCACTCACAAAGAAATGATCAGTCTAAAAATCGAATGGTAGGTGTATTGACTCCACCTCCCCTGCGGCGCAGGGGACCGAGCGGTCGTAGAGGTGGTGGGGTCGGCATGCTCTTGTCACCACTGAGCACCTTCCAGGTCCTCCCAAACCTCCCCTCTCTATCCTTCTCCTTCGAGGCCCACTGCATCCGACTCTTCTCCCCCACCCCTCTGAGGATTGCAGTAATCTATTGGCCTCCTAAACCCAAATCCAGCTTCCTTGACGACTTTTCCACCTGGCTGCCCTTCTTCCTCTCTAAGCTACCCATCATCCTCCTTGGCGACTTCAATATCCCTATCAATGTCAACAACCCGGCTACATCCCAACTCCTCCACCTAACCTCTTCTGTTGCACTCTCACAGTGCACACAGTCCTCCACCCACATCGACGGGAACACCCTGGACCTCGTTTTCTCCCATCTCTGCACCCTCCACAACCTCACTAACACCCCTTTCCCTCTCTCTGACCACAACCTCATTACGTTCTCCATCTCCCCATCCTCTAACACCTCCCCCCCAAACGTCAAACCATCACCAGCCGTAACCTCCGCAACCTGAACCCAGCCCCTCTCCACTCTGCAGCTGACCGTCTGTACGACAGTATCCTTCCACTGTCATGCCCTGACCTGGCCACTACTATGTACAACGACTCGCTGTCAGCTGCCTTAGACTCCCTAGCACCCCTAACCACACGTAGCATTAGACCCCGACCGCTTCAACCCTGGCAGAACGACCACACTAAAAACCTCAAACGAAGCAGTCATGCGCTGGAGCGATTATGGCGCAAAACCAGATCCCCTTGAGCGTTCTCCCTCTACAAATCTTCCTTCCTCACCTACACCTCCTCCCTCCACGCCGCCAAACAAGCCTACTTTGTAACCCTCATCAACACCCTCTCCTCCAGTCCTCGCCGGCTCTTCTCCACTTTCAACTCGCTACTCTCTCCCACCCCCACCCAATACCTCACTCACCTCCCACGAGATTGCCAAGCACTTCCAAAATAAGATTGATGCAATCCGTAAGGACATCACCAATGCACAACCTACCTCCCCACCTAGCCTCCCTCCCACCATAACCCCACCAACTCTCCCCTCCTCTGACCTCGCATCCGCCCTGCCACCCACCACATCTAACATCCTGCACACTACTACCTCCCCAACACTCCTTCAGCCTTGCCACCACTGAGGTCACCAAGGTCTTCTCAGAAGCCCACCTCACCACTTGCCCCCTTGACCCTGCCCCACACAACTCCTACGGGCACCCTCCTCATCCATCCTACGCTCCCTCACCCACATCTTCAATCTCTCCCTCTCTACTGGCGCATTCCCCTCCCCCTTAAAGCACGCGTACATCACCCCCAAACTCAAAAAACCCTCCCTGGACCCCACCAACCTGAACAACCTTAGACCAATCTCCCTGCTGCCATTTACTTCCAAGCTCCTTGAGTGCTTAGTCTACAATCGCCTAAGCGCCCACCTCACTGACAACCTCCTCAATCCACTACAGTCTGGCTTCCGTCCCCTACACTCCACTGAAAGCGCCCTACTCAAAATCACTAATGACCTGCTAACCGCCAAAGCTAATGGCCACTACTCAGTCCTTTTACTCCTTGACCTCTCTGCGGCCTTCGACACAGTTGACCACCCCCTCCTCCTTAATAAACTACACTCCCTCGGCATCAGAGACTCCACTCTCTCCTACCTATCCCAACGCTCCTTCAGCGTTACCTATAATGCTACCACCTCCCCCTCTCTCCCCCCTCTCTGTTGGGGTCCCCCAAGCCTCTGTCTTTGGACCCCTTCTCTTCTCCATCTAGACCTCCTCCCTCGGCAAACTGATACACTCCCATGGCTTCAACTATCACCTCTACGCCGATGACAGCAAATTTACCTCTCCACCCCTAACCTCACCCCTTCAGTCTCCGCCTGTATCACCCACCTGCTGAACGACATATCAGACTGGATGTCGCTCCATTTCCTCAAACTGAACCTTTCCAAAACCGAGCTCCTAATCTTCACCCCAGCCCGCGCCCCCCCCTCTCCATCATGACCAACAACGCCACCATCAGTCCCACACCGCTCCTCTTCTGCCACCCCCCTCTGTCATTCCCTCCACTGGCTCCTGATCGCCCCACGCATTAAATTTAAACTACTAACATTGACATACAAAGCCATTCACAACGCTGCCCCAAACTACCTCACCGACCTGATACCCAAATACCACCCAACCCGTAATCTTCGCTCCTCACAGGACCTCCTACTTTCTAGCTCCCTGGTCTCCACCTCCCACGCCTGACTGCAGGACTTCTCCCATCCTCTGGAACTCTCTACCCCAATCCATCAGACTGTCACCTTCCCTCCTCACCTTCAGGCGCACCCTGAAAACCCATCTCTTCAGGGAAGCCTACCCCACCCTCACCTAACAGCCGATCTCCTCCACTGCTCCTACCACTCCATCCCCCACAGCCACTTCCTCCTGTACCACTTTCCCCTCCCTCCTAGATTGTAAGCTCGAAAGAGCAGGGCCCTCGAACCCCTCCTGTATTGTCTTGTTACTGTATTGTCTCATGTTCTGTCCCCCACTATAATTTACAGCGCTGAGCAAACCTTTCTGGCGCTATATAAATACTGTATAATAAATACTGTATAATAATATTGTAACAGATATACTGTGAGAGATAGAATAGCAACAAAAAATTCAAAAGGAATGCATGTCTAACAAATTATGCACTGATTTGCATGTTCATGAGGGAAAAAGGTATTTGATCCCCTTCACAAAACATGACTTAGTATTTGATGGCAAATCCCTTGTTGGCAATCACAGAGGTCAGACGTTTCCTGTAGTTGGCCACCAAGTTTGCACACATCTCAGGAGGAATTTTGGCCCACTACTCTTGGCAGATTCTCTCCAAGTCTTTAAGGTTTGGTGGCTGATGTTTGGCAACTCGAACTTTCAGCTCCCTCCACAGATTTTAAATCGGATTAAGGTCTGGACACTGGCTAGGCTACTCCAGGACCTTAATGTGCTCTTGAGCCACTCCTTTGTTGCCTTGGCTGTGTGTTTTGGGTCATTGTCATGCTGGAACACCCATCCACGACCCATTTTCAATGCCCTGGCTGAGGGAAGAAGGTTCTCGCCCAAGATTTGATGGTACATTGACCCATCCATCATCCCTTTGATGCGGCGCAGTTGTCCTGTCCCCTTAGCAGAACACCCCCAAACAGAATGTTTCCACCACGTTTGACAGTTGGGATGGTGTTCTTGGGGGTCATAGGCAGCATTCCTCCTCCTCCAAACACGGCAAGTTGAATTGATGCCAAAGAGCTCGATTTTGGTCTCATCTGACCACAACACATTAAACCAGTCCTCCTCTGCATCATTCAGATGTTCAGTGGCAAACTTCAGACGGGCCTGGACATATGCTTTCTTGAGCAGAGGGACCTTGCGGGCAACTGCAGGATTTCAATCCTTGTCGGCGTAGTGTGTTACCAATTGTTTTCTTGGTGACTGTGGTCCCAGCTGCCTGGAGATCATTGACAAGATCCTCACGTGTAGTTCTGGGATGATTCCTCACTGTTCTCATGATCATTGACACTCCACGAGGTGAGATCTTGCATAGTGCACCAGACCTACGGAGACGGACAGTTGTTTTGTGTTTCTTCCATTTGTGAATGATTGCAACAACTGTTGTCACCTTCTCACCAAGCTGCTTGGCGATAGTTTGGTAGCCCAGTCCAGCCTTGTGTAGGTCAACAATCTTGTCCCTGACATCCTTGGACAGCTCTTTGGTCTTTGAAATGGTGGAGAGTTTGGAATCTGATTGTTTGATTGCTTCTGTGGAAAGGTGTCTTTTATACAGGTAACAGAATTAGATTAGCAGCACTCCCTTTAAGAGACTGCTTCTAACCTCAGCTTGTTACCTGTATGAAAGACACCTGGTAGGGAGAAATCCTGCTGAATGATAGGGGATCAAATACTTATTTCCCTCATGAACATGCAAATCAGTGCATAATTTGTTAGACATGCATATCTTTTGAATGTTTGTTGCTATTCTGTCTCTCAGTGTTACAATACACCTACCATTCGATTTTTAGACTGATCATTTCTTTGTGAGTGGGCAAACATCCAAAATCAGAAGGAGATCAAATACTTATTTCCTTCACTGTACATTGATCCAGCTTTTACAAATGATAGCCTGGCCATACATTATAAAAATTTTCCTTTAGATTGACTAAAACCATATAATACGAGGTCAAATCTAAACACTTTCAATTTGTATGGAATCAGGCAGGCCCTTCCATTACAAAGTTGAAGGTAAATCTAAAGGAAAATGAACCAGAAAATTGTATAATGTACAGTGCATCCAGGAAGTAATCACAGCACTTAACTTTTTGTTATGTTACAGCCTTATTCCAAAATGGATTAAATTCACAAGAATCTACAAACAATACCTCGTAATGACAATGTGAAAGAAGTTAGTTTTGAAAGCTTTGCAATTTATTTAAAAAAAAAAAAAAAAAATCACATGTACATAAGTATTCATAGCCTTTGCTCAATACTTTGTTGAAGCCCCTTTAGCACCAATTACAGCCTCAAGTCGTTTTCAGTATGATGCTACAAGCCTGGCACACCTATTTTGGGGAGATTTCTCCCATTATTCTTTGCAGTACCTCTCAAGCTCCGTCAGGTTGGATGGGGAGCATCGGTGCACAGCCATTTTCAGATCTCTTCAGAGATGTTCAATCGGGTTCAAGTCTGGGCCACTCCAGGACACTCACAGATTGGCCCGTAACCACTCCTTTGTTATGTGGGCTGTGTCGTTGTTCTGTTGAAGGATGAACAGTCACCCCAGTCTAAGGTCCAGAGCGCTCTGGAACAGATTTTCTTCAAGGATGTCTCTGTACATTGCTGCATTCATGTTTCCTTCAATCCTGACTAGTCTCTCAGTTCCTGTCGCTGAAAAACATCCCCACAGCATGATGCTGCCACCACCATGCTTCACTGTAGGGATGGTATTGGCCAGGTGGTGAGCGGTGCCTGGTTTCCTTCAGATATGACACTTGGCATTCAGGCCAAAGAGTTCAACCTTTGTTTCATCAGACCAGAGAGTTTGTTTCTCATGGTCTGAGAGTCCCTCAGGTGCCTTTTGGCAAACTCCAGGAGGGCTGCCATTTGCCTTTTACTGAGGAGTGACTTCCATCTGGCCACTCTACCATACAGGCCTGATTACGGATGATGGAGGCCACAGTGCTCACTGAGACCTTCAGTGCTGCAGAAATTTTTCTGTACCCTTCCCCAGATCTGTGCCTTGAAACAAACCTGCCTCAGAGGTCTACAGACAATTCCTTGGACTTCATGGCTAATGCTCTGACATGCACTGTTATTTATGCTTTTTTTTTTTTTAATTCCCAAACTTCTATTTTCAATTGAGATGTGGAAGTCAGCAAGTATCACTGTAAAGGAGGTGGCTACTGCAGTGATTCTCCACTTCCACTGAGATTGGTCAGATATGGAATGTGTGCACTTACATTGGTCCAAGCTGGGGGAAGAAAAAACAAAAAACCCCATACCTGGAATTCAGCGTTGACCAATTGCCCTCTGCCCTATAGCAGAAGTACTGCTACAGGGTTGCACGGCTGCTCAAAATCACGTATGTATATGTGATTTGCATTTCCAGGTAGGGGGCCCAGCCAGGACTCAGTGATCGTTAGCAGGGCTGAGAGGGGAGAGATCTGTATGTAAACAACACAGATCTCTCTCCTGTCTGCATGGACATGCTGCTTTGTATCTCTCTGCACAGCATGTCTCCCAAGTAAAACACTCACAGCACACTGTTAACTCTTTGATCGCCCCAGATGTTAACCCCTTCCTGCCCAGTGTCATTAACCTCTTGCCGACCGCGCATAGCCGAATGACGGCATCACCGCGGCCGGCCAGTTCTGAGTGGACGTCATATGACGTCCTCCCAGAACGCGCTCTCCTGCGCGCCCCAGGGGGCGCGCACCCGGCGATCTCCGTGATCGCTGTGTCCTACGGACACAGCTGATCACGAGATGTGGTAAAAGGCCGATCATACCGGCCTTTTACCACGTGATCAGCGGTGTCCAATGACACGTTGATCACAGGGAAATGCAAGTGCCGGTTCTCGGCTGCACTTTCCTCACGCTGTCAGATCGTGAGGAAAGTACTGCCGAGAACCGGCAGTTGTCAGAGCGGAGATCGGCACCGATCATCAGGGCACTGATGATCAGTGCCCTGATGATCGGTGCCCAGCAGCGACACCCGCAAGTTCCGCCCAGCAGTGCGCCCACTAGCTCCGCCCACCCGTGCCCAGCAGTGCACCCACCTGTGCCACTCTGCAGTGCCACCTACATGTGCCCAGCAGTGCCACCCACCTGTGCCCACCAGTGCCACCCACCTGTGCCCACCAGTGCCACCCACCTGTGCCCACCAGTGCCGCCCAGCAGTGCCATCCACCAGTGCAGCCCAGCAGTGCCACCAGTCAGTGCCACCAGTCAGTGCCCAGGGGTTGTGCCAGTCAGTGCTGCCAGTCAGTGCCCAGCAGTGATGCCAGATAGTGCCGTCTATCAGTACCCATAATCAGTGTCACCTATCAGTGCCGCCTATCAGTGCTGCATATCAGTGCCGCCTATCCGTGACCCCTAATTAGTGCTGTCTATCAGTGACGCCTATCCGTGCCACCTCATTAGTACTGCCTATCAGTGCCCTTTAGTGCTGCCTATCAGTGCCCATCAGTGCCGCCTATCAGTGCCCATCAGTGCTGCCTCATCAACGCACATCAGTGAAGGAGAAAAAATACCTGTTTGAAAAATTTTATAAAAGAAACAAACTTTTTTTTTTTTTTCAAATTTTTTGCACTTTTTTTATTTATAGCGCAAAAAGTAAAGCGCCCAGTGGCGATTAAATACCACCAAAAGAAAGCTCTATTGGTGAGAAAAAAATGATAAAAATTTCATATGGGTAAAATGTTGCATGACCGCGCAATTGTCAATCAAAGTGCGGCAGCGCTGAAAACTGAAAATTGGCCTGGTAAGGAAGGGGGTATAAGTGCCTGGTAGGCAAGTGGTTAATACAGTGTCAGTACTTTTTATTAGCACTGATCACTGTATTAGTGTCACTGGGGATGTCAGTTCCCATCCAGTGTCAAAATGCTCACCGCAGTCCCGCTATAAGTCACTGGTCACCGCCATTACGTGTGTGTACGTGTGTACATGTGCGTGTTAAAAAAAAATTCCAATATATATATATATATACTGCCATTTCTAGACACTATAACCTTCACATAAACCAATAGATATACACTTATCGGTATTTTTTTAGCAAATACATGTAGCACAGGGCTCGACAATTCCTAGGTGCCAGGTCACCATGGCGATCAGAAACAGCGTACTGGCACCTGGACCCCCGTCAGCCCACACTACTCTGTTGTCCCCCACCTCACATCCTCAACCAGCACCTCTCCCCTGCCCCACAGAGTGGAACCCAGCATTCTTGGACCTCTGGAGTCTCCTTCATCCCTTCTGTGCACAGGCAGAACACAAAGCTGCACAGCTCCAGGAAAGCTAGCCCCCTGGAGAACACTGCAGCCCCCCCCCCCCCCTTCCCATGGAGTGGAGGAGGCGGCAGCCTCCTGCACCGACTGCCCCGTCCACACCATGGAGCCTATAAATGCTGCCTTTAACTGTGGCAGTGCTCCCTACCAGCAAGTCCCACCACCTGTTCAATAGCAGACAGCCCCACCTCCAGCACGGCACCAACCCCCCCAACCGACCACAACAACCAGGAAGACATCTGGAGGAGCCACTGCTGGATAGGTGAGAGTTTTCCCCATCTGTCTTTCTGCCCCCCATCTGTCCCACTAATCCCCTTGTGTGCTGCTGCCCCCTCCTGGACACTGCTTCCCACTGCTCCCATCCTATGACACTGCCCCCCTCCTGTGATGCTGCCCCCCTCCCGTGACAACTCCCCCTCCTGTCCCTCTGTCCCCCCCCAGCCCCGCTACCTTCCTTCTGTCCTGCTGCCCCCCTCCTATCCCGCTGCCTTCTTTTTGTCCTGCTGTTCCCTTCCTGTCCCACTGCTCCCCCCCATCACGCTGCCCCTCCACCTGGCTCCTAACTTTTTTAGCGGACTCCTAGATTCAAGGCAAATTTGTCAAGCCCTGATGTAGCAGGATACATTTTGGCTTAAATTTATGAAGAAATTTGATTTTTTTTTTTTGAATGTTTTATAGCAAAAATGTAAAAATATTGTTTTGTTTTTTTCAAAATGGACGGGCTTTTTTGTTTATAGCGCAAAAAATAAAAACCGCAGAGACGATCAAATACAACTGATAGAAAGCTCTATTTGTGCGAGAAAAAAGGACACATTTAATTTACGTATATTATTGCATGACTGTGTAATTTTCAGCTAAAAGTAACAGCGCAGTATGGTGTGGTCAGGAAGGGGGGGGGGGTAAATCCTCTGGAGGGCAAGTGGTTAAGGAGCATAACTGAGTAGAGAACTTATGTTTTACAGGTGGACTTCTGGATTCACTCAAGAAATTAATTTACTCAAAGTGCTACACCAGCCTCTCTCAACCTTTTCATCACAGAAGAACCCTCCAGATAAGTTGGTGGTCTCAGGAAACCGCTAAAAACGATTATATCTACAGCTCATGATACATTAGTGTGATGGTCAGTGGGAAGAACGCTCCTTACACTTGTGGTCTTTTGGAAGAATTACCCCCTTACAGATGGCTATAAAGATCAATGATGTCAATGGGAACTTAACTGAGAGGCAGAAACTACTCATTGCTCAAGGAACAGCGAGCAACCTCTGGAGTAACCCTGTCCTACACATTCCCACCTCTCAACCAGAAAGGATTTCTCTTAAAAAAGAAAAACACAAACCAAGATTTAAAAGGTCAGATTTAATTAGAAACAAAATGTACAAATCCACTCCTCAGTCAGCAAGAAGCAGAATATCTGTATGAATATAAACAAGCATTCCCCGATTAAACGCTAACCCACGATATTGTGTGAAGATATTAATCCTTGGCATGTGGACAAAACCTATACCCCAGTTACATTATCTGTAATCAAAATATTCACAACTATTCACATAATAAATTAAAGAGTACACATCACAATAAGAGATATTGTAATAAATCCATTAAAGGTGTTCCCACCTACTGAATAAATAAGAGTGCAGCCATTTTGCAGGTTAAACAAATATTGGGGTTACTGGTGGCTATAGTAAGGGATATCTCTTCTAGCAAGTGACAAGACTAGACACATCGCTAAGGAATGACCCTCAAACTGAAAACAATTCCTTGGCGATAATCCCAGGGCCTAGTCAACTGATTGTAACAATAGTAAATAAATCAACATAAAAAACTTTGCATCTCTTAGTGGATAGTATCTAATGTCTAAACCCCCATTGGTTTTTTATATAGAAGCATTGTCCCCAACCTTTATCAAGTTATTACAAATAATGTTCCTAAGGGTTTTCATAGATAGGTCTAACTGAGAACCAAGTGTGGGGAGACATCTGAGCATCAGTGAGCTGCTTCTTCCCCTTCTACAATAGCAAAAACATAAGTTTGACCCTCCAACAAGTTCCAACTAGATCAAATGGTTGAAAAGATATTGAATTTTATAGCCCAATAACTGGGGGTCATATTGAGCCATGGTTGACCCCACACTTCGCCAGTTTATATGAACAGTGTCATGGCCATGGGCCACCACAAAGTCCTTACTTGTGGATTTCAGGAGGGAACACTGATCATATAGTTTAAAAAAACCTTGTCCAGGTGCGTTTGGCTTCCCTGAGATAGGTTGGGGCTGGAGATGTCCAACTGAGCCAATTCTTACTTCCTTTCAAAGGTCTACATAAGAAGAGTTTTTGCACATGCATGTTTATATGCAAATCTGCTGAAGATCTTTTTCTGTGGTTTGACGGTTTGCATGCCCAACCATCCATGGAGGTCTATCATAATGGAAAACGTGGTATGAACTGGCAGTGTCACGTCAGCCATGGCTCAATCTGCCCCCCAGTTGATTGGGTCTGATTGGGGGTATGCTAAAGGGAAAAATTTCTGGTTGGAACATCCAACACTTTGTTTTTGCCATTTTAAAGAGGCGAGGGGCTACTCAATGGTGCCTAGATGTCTCCCCACACTTCTTGGTCCTTAGACTTGGTACTTTGACCTCTCCCTAGTTCCCCATAGGAACATAACTGTAATCACTTGATAAAGGTTAGGGACATGGCTTCTATCAAAAGACAAAGGGGTTTGACATAGTCACTATCAAGAGATATCCCTAAACCCAAGCACTAAAATCTCATTCAAGCTTTAACATGTCAAGGTCATTTCAAAAGTTGTGTTCAATCTTCTTAAATCTGCAGATTTCATTAAAATGATCCCTGGTGATCCTGCCATGAAGGACCTTGTTCAGACACTTCCTGTTATGAGGTAACAACTCAGCTCTCACCTTGTAACATGTACCCGTGGTGGAGACTACAAGCTGACACTCATGAAACAGAATGATCCACCATTGCCACTGTCAGGAAGCCAGTCTAGTGCAATGTTGTATAGCAGATGCTGGAGCGGGTGCATGAAGTGGCTGAAAGAAGTCAGAGGCAATCAGTAGAACTGAGATGGGAAAAAGGATAAAACATGGCAGTTGTTTATGATACACTGTGCTTTATCAAACTAAATGTCATTCAGTTCAGGTTTAATTCTATTGTAACTACTTGTCAGGAGAACAAAGAAGTACCCGGCTCCTTGTCAGTTGATAAGAGGGATTCCTCAAGATCTTAGTCTTCTCAGGAAAGATGGTTTTGGATGCAAAACGGCTGCCTCTGGTGATTGGTCAGTGTACAAACCTGGTGCTGATTTTTCATACATTTTTTAAAACTTGACAATAGATAACAGAAAACAACTCACACAGTACTGCTCTGTGCTCAAGACAGGTACTTTGGTTATAAGAATTCTGTCAGTTTAACGTCCAGTCTCCACCCAAACCACAGCTTCCAGTGGCAGTCCATCACTCTTCCAGTTGCATAGGGTGGTTTGCATATGACCGATATATATATATATTTTTTTTTTGCTCACACAGTGTCATCTTCCTGTTCAACCAATAAGATATTTTGTTATTTATCAGCTGTGATTTTGGATAATGCAGATCTATACTTCTAAAATAAATGAAAATATATTTCTAAAGCTGGAACTGCTGATAGTGTTTGGACATAGCATTTCTTTAACCACTTTTCTACGGATGTATTTTCATAAACAGTGAAGTGGTGGACTTTAATTTCTGGACAGTGCACATGACTGATTGGGCTGTCATTAGCTCAGATCACAGGCAAAATGTACAGAGCCAATAAAAGAGACTCTGTGCCTTCTGACTGCTGTGATGGCCAATGACAGTAATCACAAATGTAAACACTAATACTGTTTACATTTGAGAGCCTTCCTCTCACAAAGCAGAAAGTGGTGAAAGGATGACTGAATTAATGAACCATAGGCTGTAGCAGATTAATTTGCAGTTTTATTAAAATAATGATTGGGAATATTTTTTTTTTTAACCCTGTCACCCCCCCTCCAAAAAAATCTTATCTCCATTATGTCTCTGTAGTGACCTGTATGTTAACATCTTCACCTCCCTTATCCTGCACATTAACCCCCTCATCTTCATCCTCCCACTGTACATTACCTACACATACTCACTAAGTGGTGGCTCTCGGTGACAGTAGTGTCCTATAGTTCTAGTAGGTTTTTTTGTGTATATTTTCCCCAAGGCCAATAGAGTCAAAGCACATGGACTCTATATGCCAAACAGAACAGATATGCGATGGTTCCACAGGGATGTACCAAGTGAAATCAGTATGCACTGACAGAGCGATTTCTCTTTTTGGAAAGGCTTATTCTGGTTTCCTGCAAAGACACCCTCACTGTACATAGCAATCTACTCAGCTCATCCTACAATCTCAATTTTTAGTGCATTTGGGTTTTTATGTAGGGTAACAGTATTCTTGAAAATAAGAATATAAAAGCCTTAAGCATGCCCTGCCACCAAGATGATCTACACTGTATGGCCAAAAGTATGTGGCTACTCCTTTCAATGATGGGGTTCAGGTGTTTCCAATGAAGGATATGACTAATAATGCACCATAGAAAGACATTTTAGATAATTCTCTTCCAACTTTGTGGTAACAGTTTAGGGGAAAAACCTCTGTTCCAGCATGATTAAGCCCCTATGCATAAAGCCAGCTCCATAAAGACATAATTTGACCAGTTTGGTGCAGAGGGATTTGAGTGGCCTGCACAGAGCTCTGATCTCATCCCTACTGAAGACCTTTGGGATGACCTTGAACATCCATTGCATGCTAGGTCCTTCTCAACCAGTCTCACAGACACTCCAAAACCCTTTGGAAAGCCTTCCCAGAAGAGTGAAGGCTGTTATAGCAGCAAAAAAGGGCTAACTACATAGTAATGGGCATGTTTTGGAATGAGGTGTCCAACAAGCTAATAGAGGTGTGATGGTCAGGTGTCCACACATGTTCGGCCATAGAGTGTAACTCACAGCAATGCAGATAGTCAGACTGCACCTCTAACACTGCTATTTAGGTAAGCAATACCCTTCAAGGGTTTTTAGGCAACTGATAAACGTAGTTATGGAGATTTGCAGGTAACATCACTAAAAAGACCCAGTCACAACAGGAATCTGAACGCCTAGTTTGAAGACTTATACTTACCTTCATGATCTAGCCTTCTTTTCCAGAGCCTGACACTTAATGAGAAGTGGCAGGAATCAAAAGTCACCTAGTCATCTGAACTCCATTGCCATCCTCTTGTCTGGTTGACCTCACACAAAGTTTCTCAGCTTCTGAGGCTGCAAATCTAGTAGCAACCAACATTGCAGCCGATGAATGTAAAAAAAATACAAGGTTGTGTCATTGGACACCAGTATGCAATCTCTGCTGGGAGACCATGGGGTTGATTTTCTAAATCTGGAGAGTGCAAAATGTGGTGTATGGTAGCCAATTAGCTTCTAACTTTAGTTTGTTCAATTAAGCTTTAATAATAATATCTGGAAGCCGATTTCTGTGCAGGGGTGCACCAGATTTTGTACTCTCCAGTACAAATAACACCCACAAGCTAGAGTGTCAGACACAGACCATGTCAATGTTCTGGCTCCCATTTAAAAAAAAGAATACACATATAATACAAAAAAAAAAACTAACCAACAAAAATGATACGATAAGCAAACCTAAACCTTCCACTGCAAATTTATTGAACAAAATGGGAAAATTAGGGGGAAAAGCAAACACACACTGCAAAGGTTTCCAGAGAAAAGCGGAGTGTGACAAGAACAGTAATCATTCCATTGCTAAGATACCACTATAATCATTCTTCAAAGCAGGGTTAGACATTAACCTGTAGCCTGACCACATCAGAGAAGAATAGGCCCCTTCCTTAAGTAGGATTAGGAATAGTAAATTCAGAGAAGGCGTTTGTCTCAGTGCGGTGTTCAAGCTCTGCAGCTTTGGTCAGACAAACGTAGGACAGAGGCGACCATGTTGACGTGTCTGATGAAGGCTGCAGCACTCAAATAGAACAAGAGGTGAGTAGATTACTTCTTCTGCACCAAACGTTTTTTGGGTAACTGACCGTAACTGACCGTGTTCCTTTAGGATTCTGCATGTTGACAGCTACATTCATAAAACTAATTTGTCAAAAGGCAAAATACTTGTGTGATATGCCTAACATAAACTACAATATTGTGGATGTCAAGTGCCAGACTGAACTGAAGACAGAGAAGCCGACTATGCTGAGCTCTGCTACACCACTGTCTTTATAACTAGAACGCAGCCTGGAAAACATCTTCAATCTCAGAACTGTTACCCCAGGTTCACACCTACGCGTGTTCCAGAAACGCACTACAGGCCATTTAACATGATTTCCTATGGGACACGTTCACATTTCCGCGTTTTCAGCCGGCGTGTTATTTGGAAAGGGTCAGGGACTTTTTTGAACGCAAAAAGTTGCATTTTTGGTTCTACAGACTTCGAGGGAAACGCTGCGGAAAAGCAAGTAGTGTGTTTCCGTTGCGTTTTTGCCACGTTTTAAATCTGCCTAGCACCAAAAAAAAAAAAAAAAAGCATAAAAAAAGCGGCAAAAACACAGGTGCAAAAACATAAATGGCAATGCAGAAATGGGTCAAACACAAACCGCATAGGTGTGAACCTAGCGCAACACAGGTATTGCAGCTTTGACAGATTCACTTTCCCCAAAAGGGGAAGTTCCGCTTTAAAGACTGATCCCCCGCTCCCCCATTAAGGATTGGCACCTTTGGGCGGCGGGGGGTAGCGGGTACCCAAATTTGACAGGTACCCGCTCCCACTTCTGTTCCAATCGCCTAGACGATCGGAAGCAGAAGGTGTCCCCCCCCCCCCCCCCCCCCCCCCCCTTCCTCTCTCCCTGTAGTCTTTTGGGACACATGACAGGTGCCAGAAGACTACAGGACCATTCATGAAGCGCAGCACTACTTGCGCATGCACAGTGGGTACCCGGCTGTGAAGCCGCAAGCTGTCACAGCCGGGTGCACACACTGAAGATGCCGGCCTCCTGGAATACAGGACGGCCAGTGAAACGGGCTGCGGGGACACACACCAAGGGACAGGTAAGTGGCTCTCTTTTTAAAAAGTCAGCAGCTACAGTTTTTGTAGCTGCTGACTTATTTTTTGACAGCGTGAGTGGAACTCCACTTTAAGCCCATGTTAAAAAAAATGACAGTTGCTATGGAGAAAGTGGATTGTATTTCACTTTGATAAATGGTGCAGTTTGCTTTTTTTGGGCAAAATTAAAGCTGAACTTCAGGCACAAAACCTTTCATTTAAATATATTCTTCAATAGCCACAAAGGCTAAAAATCCATTTTGTGTGCACCAAATGGCTTTGCAAACCCAGATATTACCTTGTAGCAGTGATATCATCACTGTGCTGTACATATCATGTGCAGTGAGAGCAAAACTGAGGGAGGAACCCAGCAAGCCTAACAACTACACACTGCCTGCAGAAAACTACAGCAAAGGCTGCAGACAAGACCAGTCACGTCCTCAAGGCGAAAGCGCAGCACTGACCAGACTTTAGCAGCTTCTGCACACAGCCAAAGTTTCACACTAGATTACTGCAAAGTTCTAAAATACACAAAGCACACTGAGACTCAAGTGACAAGGCACATGGCTCTTGTATCTAGACAGTATTTGCGTGTCCTGGAGTTAAGCTTTAACAGCTAGGAGATCACAAATAATGTTTTGCAGAAATCCGTAAGAGCCAATGGTTGGGGTGCACATACTTAGAGAACTTAGTTGCTGTTACCCGTCAAAACTGGGCTCCCATTCAGTGTCTACAGACCAACTCCCAAAAGTAGTGATAGATCCAGGGAAGGCATGTCCCTCTACATGATACTACATGTAGCACCACTTTCAAGGTCGGGCAATGGCCTCCAGCAGTGGACAATAGTCTTCACTTTGATAAGTCGCCTTCCTCCTGACAAATACATGTTAATGAGACTGGGAGAATGAGTTTTAACTAAACTACAAGATAAAAAAAACAAAAAAAAAAAACAAAAACACACCTTAAAAAAAATATTCAGCGCTAGCTGAATTAGTGCTCTGGCTCCTAGAATGTATCTGTATCTGACATACATTTGTAAGGACTCTGATCTTATAAACAGATCTTTTTGCACATTATAGAAATTCTTCCATGCCCTATAAAATCTTTGTTATATGTATGTTCAGTAAACTTTTGGTGCAAGATAATATTGCTGCTACAGCGAGCAAGAAAACTCTATATGATCACGGCTCAAATTGTTTTTTTCTGCATATTAGAAAAATTTGTTGGCACACAAACAAGTCACTCCCTAAAATCTCTCTTCTATCCTCAATTTGATTCAAAAGATTTTAGTTTAGCAAGAATTCCAAAAGTCATTACCGGGTTCTCGTTACCCAGGATCTGTATTCAGATCGGCCTGCACACTGAGAAGCCAAAGTTCAGCATCAGACAGTCTCTTGTCCCAGTGTCAAGGAGCCATCTACCCAGTACAGTGTAGACTGGGCATTGAGGTACCCTGTAGCTTGTAGCTCTTCCCTCTCAGGCTAAAAGATTTCTCAAATGACCTTTTTTCCGTGCCCTATCCATTGCAAATCAGAGACACAAACAACCAAACAAGAAAAAAAAAATCTCCTTTTCCAAAAAAAATAATAAAATAAAACAGAGAAATTGTGTCTCCATTTCTTTACAAAAGCTTTAGTATGAACTTCACCATGAAATCCCCATACTGGAAGAGCTTGTACAAACAATGTCTTTCAGGAAAAGACAAGACGTTCTGTAGCTTGTTATCAATGGAAAGAGAGGAGAGAACCCCGCCACCACAAGCAAACACCAAGCAGGTTTCCTGAGCTACTTATTGGGCATCTCAAACAAAAGCGCAAGCCAGCAGACAGAACAAGCTCTGATCTACGCGGCAGCAGTTTTATACCTTACTCCGGAAGAGGGGCTTGGCCCCGGGGCCACAGTACTCATTGTAGATCAGCTTAAACAAGAAGAGATGGAAGAGTGTGATCAAAGAAGCCACGCTGAACCAGAAGAGGAAGGGAAGTCCTGGATACTGCTTGGCCATGTGCTCCTCGTGGGCCAAGATCTCCTTCAGATGCAAGGTGTGCCTCAAATCCTGCAGATGCGTCAGTTCAGTGGAGATATACAGCAATGGTGTTAACGGCTGAGTCACCAGAATGGGAAATACATGCCCTTTGAGCTCCGATGTCAGCTCCACCGGCTCATGCAAACACCCGGCCTCACAGGCATAAAGTTTCACCAACTTATCCTGGAACTTCACAGACACGTGAAGGAATGGCTTTTCATCCAGATCAAGCAGGACAGCGAGATTGATGAGGTCCTTGTTGTAATGTATTCCTCTGAGAGCGTAGCTGTTGTGAAGGACATGAGGGTCAGACTGGAACTGTAGGTGGTTTTCCGTGAATTGTAGACCACCAAAGCTAAGCATCATCCCCTGCATGAGTCCGTGGGCACCAGCCGCCACAAGGCTTTTGCAGCCTCTTTTTTGCAAGGTCAGTTTCCAAAGGTCCCAAAGCTGGAGAAGCTGGGTGATCCCTCCAAGTTTGCTCGGCCACAGGTTCTCAGCATGCATGCTGGCGTGACCGCTAAAACAATGGTCGGCATAATTTAGCGTCAGCTCCATCTTTTCACGCTCTTCATTGCTTATAAGAGGGTCCACAAGAGGTGCTGGAGAGCAGGACAGCATGTAGTAAAGAGTGATGTTGATGGTGTCGCTGGTGGGTGTGTGAGCATCTTTGATCTTTCTCATCTCAATTCCTAGGAAAAGCACGAGATATCATTAGGTAATGTACAGCAAAACACCAGCATGCCTTTATTTACATTGCATGTTGACAAAATTTACTCTGCTGTTGTGCTAGACCAGCCTTTCTCGACTAGGATGCCCAGGCACCCTGGGGTGCCTTGGCAAAATGTCTAAAAATGGCCAAAAACATGTATACAAGCCAGATGGTGGAACAAGCCTGCCCTTTAGTTACACAAAGTTCCAGGTTTTCATTGAGCACCATTTATGACCTTCTAGCCACCGGTGTCCTGACAACCAATGACATCATCAGTTGATAAGGAGGATGTCAGTTGCCTGCAAAGCATCCTTGTTTGACCCTCCCCCGCCCCTCTCCATCCGTGTTGGGGGTCACATTAGCTCAGTGATGGAGAAAAACTGAGGGAGAGGAGAAACACTAGAATACTAGTCTGTACCAGTGTGCAAAAGTGTATTTGCTTTGGAAGAATAAATCACCTCTAATGTTGGGTGTCCTACATGTGTGGATGTTCTGCGTTATATAAAACTATTAGAATAGTTTTTCACATTCTGAAATAGGGTGCCTCAAGACTATCCATATTTTAAAGGGTGCCTCGGGACTGTCCATAATTTTAAAGGATGCCTTGATTGAAAAAAGGTTGAGAAACACTGTGCTAGACAAATCACCATGACTGTCACCAGGACAGGAAGGCACAGAGCAATTATAAACTCGTCAGAAGTTCTAACCCCTCACCATCCTACTAAACAAGTGTTTTTCCTGCCTGTTCTGCCGGTCCCCTCCACTTCCCTTAGCCTTTTCCTCAATCCTGAGAAATCTTTTCTGTAGTCCATTCAATAGTAGTGTACACCTCAGGCAGGCAATGACATGGACAACTGAAGAAGGACCCAATCAGGGCAAACAGAAGAGGATAAGTCCTCATGTACACGAGACGTTTTGATAACGCTGGTAACGTTAGCTGTGTAAAGTCATGTTAACCTCCCTGGCGGTATGATTCTTTCCGATTTTTTGTGCTGAAAGCGGTACCATTTTTTTGGATGGAAATATGTAGTTTTTTACTGTAGGCTGTAATTTTTAGGAATAACTCACTGAAATCTGTCCGAACAAGAGTCTAGTAAACATCCCGGATATGATAAAATTTGAAACAGGAAATCATAAATTATAATTTAATAAATAATCATAAAAAATAATAATATAATAATAATAAATTTAATTCAATAATATAATCAAACCAAAAACACTGAAATTTGAAATACAGAGGCAAATTCGCACATCGCTGAGCAAAGTCGCAAAATCGTTTTCAGTGTCTGATGACGAATTTCCCCCACGAATCATTATCACTCAATTCTGCAAGTGGTTCTGATTTATTATCGCTGTTCTCTAGCCGGTCTAAAACCGCTTTTGACCTAAAGGGACGCTTTTTGGACGCCATGGACTTTTCTAAGTTTCCAGGCAGAAAGAACAGTCAAAATGCAGGCAGGGCGCCGGACAAAGCAGTAGGGACAAAATGTATGTGAAATGCATTGAAATAGCAATGACAGCAAAAATGACATTTTTTAAAAAATTCAAATTTCCCGCCGGTTCCGGCGCCCGTACGTCCCGACGTCACAGGGACCAGAACACAGAAGCCGGATGCCGGCATCGGCCGGAGGAGATGGCCGGGGACGCTGGAGGGGACACATCGCGGGAGCGAAGGACAAGGTAAGTGCTGCAGGGACCCCCAGAACAGCGCCGCATGGTAAGCCCGAGTGTAGCTCGGGGTTACCGCTCTTGGTATAGAAATTTTACCCCGAGCTACACTCGGGAACACCGCTAAGGAAGTTAAAAACGTGAGTTTTTCATCTTTTCTTTAGTGTTTTTGCATTAGTGTTTAGTGGCGTTTTCCCACATTTGCCTTTTTTAGAGTTTTTTTTAACCAAAAGAAAATGTCCAAAACCACCAGTTTGCAGCGGTTTACCACGTTTTTACGTTTTGGGTTTTTTTTTTTGCCAAAAACCCTCCCAGCCAAAAAAAGTTGCTTACAGCCGATGTGTGCATGGACACATAGGATAACATACTGGGGAGTTTATTGACTGTAGAAAAAAACATCAAACTCCAAAAACAGCCGCTGTAAAAACGTCAAGTGTGTATGAGGACTAAGACCTGGACCAGGGAGTCACTTGACCATGACTATGGATAAATAAAAAGGGCTTTTAGACAAGGTTATTATTTTTCTTAGTACAGCAATTATAGGCTGGTGGGTGGGAAGGGTGAGGATTTTATACCAAAGTAGGGATTTAAAAAGGAAAACACAAAATGCAATGATGCACAGCAACTCATAGCAACTCAAATTTCTACTTTCATCAATGCAATAAAAGCAATAAAAAGCAACTGCTGCTGCCAGATGTAGGTTACCGCACTATTCCACATGGCATTGATGAACAAGACATCAGGTTGTTGATTTACTAAAACTGGAGAGTGTAAAATCTGTGCAGCTGTGCATAGAAACCAATCAGCTTCCAGATTCCATTGTCAAAGCTTAATTGGACAAGATGACGTTAGCAGCTGATTGGCTCCCATGCACAGCTGCACCAGATTTTATGCTCTCCAGTTTTAGTAACTCAACCCCAAAGGGTTACTGAAAACAGGTGCAAGTGTTCTGCAATGTCATTGTTGCTGGTGTACTGGATAGGTTGATGCTCATGTCTCTGAGAAAGGTTGTCACAGTTATGTGTCAGAAGGTAACAGACAGCCAACCGTAAAACCACAAAGAAATGTCTGACAAAATCACCGCACAGGAAATATGATGCAAACTAAAACACAGCTGACATAAAATGAAAATATGATCCATATGCTGAACACTCCAATACGGTGCTGTGTTCTTCTAAATTTTCTTCTGCAAGTAGCACTCAGAAGCAGGGGCGGACTGACCATTTGGAGACTCAGTAGGGGGCCCCATGAGATACCCCTGGTACCTTTTTCATAGGCTTTTTTGAGTTCGGGCAAGGACACAAGGGCCCCATGATCCCCTATTGCCCGGGGGCCCCATGAGTTGTCAGTGTGCCCCTGATCAGAAGCAATAGACAGCCCTCAACACAGGACAGATTGTATTTAGCAGTAAGCCCTGGTTCACATATGTGCGTTCCTGCGGGCCGTGTTCTGCGCGCTCACGAGAGCCCATTCATTTGAATGGACTCCCGTGCCCCGTAGGAAATAAGTCCCTGCACTTCTTTGGAAACCGCAGCCCGCACGGGAACCTCGGTTCCAATTTCCAGTGCGGGCGGCATGCCATTAGAACTAATGGCACCCACCTCTGCGTCCGCATTCTTCTGTGCGTGTGGTGCGGCTGCACGGATTTTTGTGGGGATCTGCAGCGGCACCACCTGCACATATGTGAACTTAGCCTGAATGTGACTTTCACCAAACATTAACTGGTGGTGAACCAACCACTGTGATTTAAAACACATGCAGCAGGAAGATTCACCTGCAGTGAATGTTTGGTAAAGGTCAGATTCTCTGTTTTATAAATACCCCCCATAGTGTTGCCAGTACACTGTATACACAAACACAGATTTTTAACATGTTTACAGAAATATAAGCTGCACAGCAAGTTGTTCTTGTCATCAGCTCAGCAAGTGTGACCTTTCTTCACAAAACAGGAACAAAGCTCAGATATTCTTCTACAAAATGAAGATCGCCGGCTCCGTCCTGGCATCTGCCTGCCTTACTATAGAGAAAAACTCATAACAAACCACCTACAAAATGACCCAATAAAATGAAAGAAGGTACAAAAACTGACATTTCTTGGGCTAGCTTATACTAGCATTGCTCTCTGCAGAGTAATTTGTGCTCTGAATGTTTTTCAGAGGCATTTTACAGACAGCAAAGAGGCATTGTATCACCTTCTCAGCTCCTACTTTAACCCCAAACCAGTGTTTCTCAACTCCAGTCCTCATGGACCCCCAACAGATCATGTTTTCAGGATTTCCCTCAGATGAAACAGCTATGGTAATTACTAAGGCAGTGAAACTGATCAAATCACCTGTGCAAAATAATGGAAATCCTGAAAACATGACCTGTTGGGGGTCCATGAGGACTGGAGTTGAGAAACACTGCCCCAAACTAAGATGCCACAACCACATGCATTGTATGTGGTTGTACAATATGCCCATTCAGTTGAATGGGTTGCATGCAATAGGACTGCTGACCGTGAAAGCGGAAATGTTTGCTGCACCATAATGCAAAGTTCAGCATATGTATTCCCCACTCTGTTTCCGTAGCCTCCCTAGCGGTCTGATTATGTCCATATTTCTGTGCTCAAAGCGGTACACTTTTTGCATGGAGATATGTCGTTTTTTTTTTATTGTAGGCCTGTAATTTTTAGGAATAACTCACTGAAATCTGTCCGAACAAAAGTCTAGTAGACATCCCGGGTATGATAAAATTTGAAACACGAAATCATAAATTATAATTTAATAAATAATTATAAAAAATAAAAATATAATAATAAATTGAATTCAATAATATAATCAAACCAAAAACACTGAAATTTGAAATATAGCACCAAGTTCGCACATCGCTGAGCAAAGTCGCAGAATCGTTTTCAGTGTCTGATGACGAATTTCCCCCACAAATCATTATCACTCAATTCTGCAAGTGGTTCTGATTTACTATCGCTGTTCTCTAGTTGGTCTAAAACCGCTTTTGACCTAAAGGGACGCTTTTTGGACGCCATGGACTTTTCTCAGTTTCCAGGCAGAAAGAACAGTCAAAATGCAGGCAGGGCGCAGGACAAAGAACTCGGGACAAAATGTATGTGAAATGGTTTGATACAGGAATGTTATACTATGTGATCTTAGTGTATTTAGTGAATGTCACTTTTTGACATTTTTAAATTTCCCGCCGTTCTGTCCCCTGTACGTCCCGACGTCGCAGGGAACGGAACCCAGAAGACAGATGCCGGCATCAGCCGGAGGAGATGGCCGGGGACGCTGCAGGGAGGACATCGCGGGAGCGCAGGACAAGGTAAGTGCAGGAGAGATCCCGGAGTAACACTGCAGTGTATTCCCGAGTGTAGCTCGGGGTTACCACTTGTGGTGCTGAAACGTTACTCCGAGCTACACTCGGGAATACCACCAGGGGGGTTAACAGCACAAGCCTCAGTTCACACTACTGCTACCTGAAAGTTGCGCGACTTGCAGTGCGACTTTTCCGGGAAACTTGAGTACTACTGTGAAGCGATTTTGAAGCAACTTTCAGGGAATGTCTGGTTAAATTTCCTGTAATATTGGATCTAAATCACATCAATATAGATGGACTTGGAGGTGACTTCTATTAAAGTCTATGGGCACAAGTCGGATAGAAGTCGCCTTGAAGTAGTACAGGAACCTTTTCTAAAGTCGGAGCGACTTCAGTCATGCTAATTAGGACGGCTCTCATTGACTACCATGAGATTTCACATGTCATGTGGGGTTTCACAAGGCAGATCCCAAGTCGCGGCAGTGTGAACCAAGCCTAAGGGATAGCAATTGGGGGAGTGGTAAAAACGCATCTCAATTGCTAGTTCTTATTGCTCCCCAAACACAAGTATGAACAAGGCCTTTATGGGTTATGTACGCACGGTCCCAGAAATAACCCTTTGGTTGCCAAAAGCAACACACTAACATGCACAATTTCTGGGAATTGAATAGCTAATGAACAAAGGTAAAATGAATCTATGGGCTCCAGGGCTGAGATGTTTACAATTTGGCCCGGAGGTACAGGCACTGCAGAAATGCACCAGGGTTTGATATTGGAATTTTTTTAGTTAAATTTCCAGCTTTACTGTGAATTTAAATAGTTTGTTTTGCCCCAAATAGTTTTCTTTTCAGGGAAAGGCGGCTGCAGTGTGCGCTGTAATATACTGTACTAGTATGATGGGAAGTCACCTGTACTACTGCCAGTAGAGTTGGCCTGAATGTGTCTGCCATTTTGGGGAAGCCTTGTATTTAACCACTTCCCGTCCAGCACATGTACATAAATGGCCAGACAGGAGTAGTGCAGGAGCGGGTCCCTAACTTACATTCATACATACACATACTAGGGACAATTTAGACAGGAGCCAATCAACCTACCATCATGTCTTTGGAGTGTGGAAGGAAACCGGAGTACCCGGAGGAAACCCACGCAGGCAAAAGAAGAACATGCAAACTCCAGGCAGGAGGTGCCGTGGCTGGGATTCGAACCAATAACCCTAGTACTGCCAGGTGGAAGTGCTAACCATTTAGCCACTGTGCTGCCCATTCCCTGCCTGTGCGCTCTCCGGACACAGTGGAACACCGATCGCTGTATGGGACCCGTGTGAGGTCATGATCATGTGATCACTGATTGGCAAATCAATGATCACATGAATAGTAGCAAACAAGATGTCACTTCCTGACATCATTGCTTACTACTTGTGAAATCTGTAAATGATCACAGAGGTCACATGGTACAAGGCTATTCACAACAGCCTTGTACCATGTGACAAGCTGTGACCAATCACAGCTGTCACAGTATTTCTCAATGGCTGCAGGAATGCAGCCAGGGAGAAGGAGAAATGATTGCTTTTACAGCCTTTATGGGTATAAAAGCAATCAGTGTAATGAAAAATAAAAAATCTTCATCACCCCCACAAGTAGTACAGTGTCACTATGGTGACAATGTACTGCTAGGGTGACAGTGTGTTAAAAAAAAAAAAAAAAGATACTAATTAAAAAAATTTAATAAAAATGTAAAAAATTGTTTTGAAAAATTATAATTTTTGGTTATAAACTAATTTGGGTTATTTATTTTTTTTTACTAAAAAGATAGAATACATTTTGGCCAAGATTTATGAAGAAAGATTATTTATTTGCAAAATTTTATAAGAAAAACACTTTTTTTCAAAATGTTTTTTTCATTTATATAGCAAAAAAATAAAAATCCCAGCGGTAAATAAATACCACCAAAATAAAGTTTTATCTGTCTCAAAAAAATGCTAAAAAATGGGTACAGTGTTGCATGACCGCACAATTGTCATTCAAAGTGCGAGAGCGGTGAAAGCTGAAAAATGGCCTGGACTGGAAGGGGGTGAAAGTGTCCGGGCTGGAAGTGGTTAATCAATAATTAGCCGAAGTGGAAATCATGACGTCATCCACCCTCTTCTCCAGCTCAGCTAATCATAAGATTTGTATTCATTGACAAACACAGGGCTTCTCCAAAATGGCAGAGAAGCATTCATCCCGACTCTAGCTCCAGTGCCAGACAAGAAGTCATCCTGTACTGCTGCCGGAACACAGTGCTGTATATTGTATGGAGCTAAAGCTACAACATACAGTATATTACAGCACACACACAGCAACAGCATGTACAATGTTATGTAAAGGAATCAGCTCGTGTGGACCAGCCTGGCCCAAACTAACTAGTTATAGTCATAGTAAAGACGAAATTCTACTTTAAAGCAGAAGTATCAACAAATGTGTTTTTCTTAATCCTGTTCCAATGGCAGAAAAGGCGTGTAGCACTTTGTCCCACTTCAGTCGGTGCAATAGAACCGGAGCTCAATAATTAGTGCTGATTGACAGCATTGGTCTTAGGCACCAAGCATTTGGCCAAGACCAGCCCCATTGTTAGGTGGAAACAAGGGAGGTCTTGAACAGCCATGCACAGTAAAGTGATGCAGAGGAAGGGAAGTGTCAGCGCTCTCCTCTTGTTCTCCATTACTACACTGATTTGAGTGAATGCCATCAGCACTCAATAACAGAAACACCCACAAATTGGGCTTCTGGCAGGTGAGGAGCCTGCAGGTCAGATTGGAACAAGTAAAGAAGGGAATCTCTTAATCACTTAGGCTCTGTTCACACCTATGCAGTTTGCTTTTTATCCATTTTGCAGTTTGTTTTGCACTTTTCTACACGCGTTTTGTTCAGTTTTTTTTTTTTAAGTGGAATTTTTGTTTTTTTTGTGGAGTAGAATAAAAATGCAAAGACTACCATGCATTTCAGCAGATTCTCCATTGAACTCTATTGTAGCAAAAATGCTGCTTTTTGCTTTTAAAAACGTCCGTGACCCTCTCCAAAACCGCAGCAGCTCAAAAAAGCATAGACGAGAAAATGTTCCACAGGAAACCATGTTAACCCCTTCACGCCGGCCGCACGCAAATGTGCGGCTTCCCGGCATCTGGGCCTAGACGCCGAGAGGCCACGCATTTGCGTTCATGTAACAAAAAACATATGTGCTGAGAGCGCGCGCCCTGTGCGCTCCCAGCACACATGTGAGGTACTCACGGAAAGGTCCCGGTCTGCTTTCGATCAGGACCTTTCCCGATCATGTGACCGGCCGTGACGTCACGGCGGCCACATGACACTAAGCCATGCCCCCGTCCACCTCCTGGCGCAGGAACTCCTCTTCATGCTGGGGCGATCCGGCGTGAAGGGGTTAAATGGACTGTAGTGCGTTTCTGCAAAAAGCATTAAAAACCACATTGGTGTGAACGGAGCCTTAGCCTTTCTTTGAAGAAGGGAAATCATTTCTAAATAAATCTATAAGCCAGCATTTAACTTTTCAAAGCTAATGGGACTTCTTAAAAGTATAATTAAAGGCAATTTTTTTTTTGTTTTGGACAGAGTGGAGATGACTTAGAACACCTGTCAGGTTTTTTTTTTTTTGTTGTTGTCTGTGTCACCCTCTCTTATTATCATCAAAAGTGAAAGTAAATCCCAAATTTTGGGTTGTCTCCAGAAAAGTAATAGAAGGGAAAACTTCCAGTGGAGACATTAGTTTTGGTGATCTGGATTAATTTACAAGGATTTCCTCTCACGTCTTGTTTGGCTAAGGGGGAAGAAGTAAAGGGAAATCTCCCTAAAGGTCACAGATGGCGAAAAAAAAATCCAACAGGTGTTATTACCCTCCCCCATTCTGTCCAAAATGAAAAAAAAAAACAAAAAAAACAAATGTTTTGCCTATAGATCTACTTTCCGTTCTGGAAAAAGTGGGGAAAGATCAGCGACTCTCTTTGGATTTGGGCTGTTTGTTTCCCTGTTGGGGAGATATCACCTCACGTCTGTACCAAACAAGTGGGCATAATTATAAAGCAGCGAATGTGACTGTCACTAAGCATTCACTGGTGGTGAATCAATTGCTGTCATTGAAAACATGAAAATTCAGTTGCAGATGTTGTTTTAGCATGAAGACTGGTGTAAAAAAACCTGGGATGAAAATTCCCCTCGCTTTGGAAAGATTTCCTTCAACCACCACCAGCATACTTTTTCCATCTTCCATTGAGACCTGTCCAGAGAACAAGAGAAAATGGCCGGTATTGGACCTTCGCGATACTGCTGGAAAATTTGTCCCCTTGCAAATGACATGTTGTCTCTGGGATAGGAAGTGAAGGAAAATATCCCTCCTGAGACAAAGACAGCATGGGAAAAAAACTGACTGAAATATTCCCTACTCTATCCAAAACAAAACCTAAACAATGAAGAAAAAAATACATACAAATAAAGGCATACTTCCTTAATTACCTGAAACAAACAAGTCAGACCATATCTGCTGATGTTCATTAAACAAGTCCTCCACCCTCATCCGCATCACCTCCAGCATCTCTTTCTTGGCAGCCTCCCGTAACTTGCTAAAAGTTTCTTCCAGTTTTCCGGAATCAATTGGCTCAGATGTGTAAATAACAGACAAAAATGTCTCATCAAACTCAGATTTTGGGCTGACTTGCACCCTGCTGACCACCTTTTTGGTGGCAACCACCACCAGCATACTTTTTCCATCTTCCAAGGAAACCCGTCCAGAGGACAGCAGAAATTGCCGGTCTTGGACCTTCTCGACACTGCTGGAGAATTTGGTCCCAGCAAGTGGCTTCTGAGTAGCGATATCAAAAGCCACAACTCTTTCGCTAGGATTGGTGACATGGATCCTCTGCACATACACATGAGGTCGGCTCCTGTGAGCAAAGTAGTCCTCCCGGACAGAAACACAGTCCCTGGCGGTGTCAGATGCCTCAATCTGCATGCAGCGAACCGTCCGTATCAAACCCTCTCTAAGGAAAACAGCAGTGGTGTGGACTTCTGATGAAGTACCTGAATGCCTTACAAATATCAATGGGGGATAGTCCGTCAAGTGAAAAGATACAGATGAGGAGGAAACCCACAAGGTGTTTTTCCCAACATCAACAAGAACATGTCCATTGCCAACCGTGGCTGGGCCCTGCAATTTGGATTCTTCACCGGGATATGTAACCATCATCACATCTCCTTTCTCTGCAAGTGCTTTCCATTGCTTAGTCTGTGTCTGTAGGCAAGCTCCAGGAGCACCACGAGGCTGACTTGAGTACCACAAGGATCTAAACATTGGTCCTGAGGAGATATACCAGTAGATGATGAAAAGGAACCCCAATAGTGCAAGGACTCTCCGAGCCCAGCTGCTGGACAGCAGTCCTGGGAGTCCCTTAAGCCTCTGCTGCAGCCACATCTGGGAAGCTGATTTTTGGGCAACGTGTGAGAAAAAAAAAATTCAAAGAGGTGGAGAAAGTCAGTTCCCAGAAGTAGAAGACATCTCTTCCTGTCACACTAGGGCATTGTTAGGAGGATAGGCCACACATCATCGCTCTCTAAAACCAGCTATACATAGTAACAGGTACGTCACCTGCACGCTTGTCTGGCCTTTATGACGCATAAAAACATTTAAACATAACTATCCTGAACCAAGCCACTCCCCCAGATCTACCCTGACCTGTCTTACCAGATTCTAAACTCGTAAACTGAACCTAAGACAGATCAGCGGGATTCCTAGCGTAAAGTCAAAATTTAGAGGAGCTAAAACCAGACTTCCCTATTCCTCCAATCTGAGCATGGGCAAATCCAGTCACTTTACCCTCTAACCTTACTTAGTTCTTACTCCGAGATCCCTCACCTATTATAGAGCCCGACTTGGATCTTCCTCTTACACTCAGACCATGATCACCTTCTGTTTAATCCTTCTCTTCAAGGCCCCACACTCCCAGCCAGTCTGGGCAAACCACCCTCTGTCCTTCTCACTAGTCAGAGCTTCCTCACCGATACACACAATCAGTGCCCTTGCTTATGTATCTTCCCCAGACCCTCACTTTCCTTTAATCAGGGTTCTTCACTCACTTTTATTGTAAACTCAGACCACCCACACCGATAATGACCCCACTTTACTCCTGCAAGCCAAAATCCCCCCTGACTGTGACCCAATCGTCTCTTGGTTTAGATTCCACCTACTCCTACAAGAACATTGGCTCTCAGTCCTGACCTTGCTCAACCCAAGGTAGCCCTGCTCAACTCAACCCAAGGCAATTGTGCTCATCTCAACCCAAGGTGGCCCCACTCAACCCAAGGTGATCCCAATCAGCCCAAGGAGACCCCGCTCAAGACAAGGTGATCCCGCTCAACCAAGGGCAATTCAACTTAACTAATCCAAGGAGACCCCGCTCAACCCAAGGTGATCCCAATCAACCCAAAAAGACCCCGCTCAACCCAAGGTGATCCCAATCAACCCAAAAAGACCCCGCTCAACCCAAGGTGATCCCAATCAACCCAAGGAGACCCTGCTCAACCCAAGGTGATCCCACTCAACCCAAGGAGACCCTGCTCAACCCAAGGTGATCCCACTCAACCAAGGGCAATCCAACTCAACTAACCCAAGGAGACCCTGCTTATTCCAAGGTGATCCCAATCAACCCAAAAAGACCCCGCTCAACCCAAGGTGATCCCACTCAACCCAAGGAGACCCTGCTCAACCCAAGGTGATCCCACTCAACCCAAGGAGACCCTGCTCAACCCAAGGTGATCCCACTCAACCAAGGGCAATCCAACTCAACTAACCCAAGGAGACCCTGCTTATTCCAAGGTGATCCCAATCAACCCAAAAAGACCCCGCTCAACCCAAGGTGATCCCAATCAACCCAAAAAGACCCCGCTCAACCCAAGGTGATCCCAATCAACCCAATGAGACCCCGCTCAACCCAAGGTGATCCCAATCAACCCAATGAGACCCCGCTCAACCCAAGGTGATCCCAATCAACCCAATGAGACCCCGCTCAACCCAAGGTGATCCCAATCAACCCAATGAGACCCCGCTCAGCTCAACCCAAGGTGATCCCACTCAGCTCAACCCAAGGTGATCCCACTCAGCTCAACCCAAGGCACTCATTCTTTGAGGGTCTACCCCCTTTACCCGCACACTGACACAACCCCCCACTAATGCAAACTGCCCCTCACCCACACACTAATACAACCCACCTCCTCCCTCACAGACCTACCTGACACTGCCCCCCTTCCCTCACTGAGCAGCCTTGGCCTCAGGTGATCCTCACTCAGCTCCCCTCCTGTCAGACCACAGCCAGGCCAGATGTCCGCTCTCCTTCCCTCACATCCCGTCCTCCGCTCACACAGCCCCGCTCTCTCTCTCTTGCTTCTCAACACGGAAGTGTCAGACGCTGCAGCTCTCTCGGACAGCCAACTCTCGCGAGATCTCTTCCTCCTGTCGCCTGTCACTTCACATCATGTGACCGAATCACGCCCGGCCGGGAGGGAGGAAGCGGTCATGTGACAGCAGAGGCGGACTTGTGCGCCACACCGCGCCCTCAGCGGCCAGTCTGGGGTATTACCACTGGCTGCTGACACGTGTGTGTCCCCAGCTGTCTTCACCCAGGGCTAGAAACACGTTACGGGTGTTAGGAATCTGGGGGTGGGAAGGAGGATTGGTGGGGTTGCTTTGAGCAGCACTCGCTTTCTGAGCTGGAATATGATTGGTGTTTTATATATGTGACCCCAAGAGGGTTCCTATTTGTTCACCAGGCTGGGGGGACTATAGGCATCAGCGGGGTACCCTTTGTGCAGGTGGGCTGTGGATTGGACTGAAGTGGGGAGGAAGAGTGCCATGGGGGGTGGCGAGTTATGTTCTTCCTAGGCCTAAGCCAAGTGACATCAATCAATGAATAAAAAAATCTTCTGACTCCATGATTTATTTATTTATTTTACCATCAATTTACGCAGTGCTTTACATATATATTGTACATTCACATCAGTCCCTAACCCTCAAGGGGCGTACAATCTAAGGTCCCTAACTCACATTCATACATACACATACTAGGGACAATTTAGACAGGAACCAATTTACCTACCAACATGTCTTTGGAGTGTGGGAGGAAACCGGAGTACCCAGAGGAAACCCACGCAGGCACAGGAAGAACATGCAAACTCCAGGCAGGTGGTGCCATGGGCCGTGGCTGAGATTTGAACCAATGACCCTAGTACTGCCAGGCGGAAGTGCTAAACATTTAGCCACTGTGCTGCCCAGGATTGGAAGCTGCATTCACTATATCCGGTCTCCCCGGACCCTGCATTCACTATATCTGGTCTCCCCGGACCCTGCATTCACTATATGTGGTCTCCCCGGACCCTGCATTCACTATATCCGGTCTCCCCGGACCCTGCATTCACTATATCTGGTCTCCCAGGACCCTGCATTCACTATATCCGGTCTCCCCGGACCCTGCATTCACTATATCCGGTCTCCCCGGACCCTGCATTCACTATATCCGGTCTCCCCGGACCCTGCATTCACTATATCCGGTCTCCCGGACCCTGCATTCACTATATCTGGTCTCCCCGGACCCTGCATTCACTATATCTGGTCTCCCAGCACCCTGCATTCACTATATCTGGTCTCCCCGGACCCTGCATTCACTATATGTGGTCTCCCTGGACCCTGCATTCACTATATCTGGTCTCCCCGGACCCTGCATTCACTATATCTGGTCTCCCAGCACCCTGCATTCACTATATCTGGTCTCCCAGGACCCTGCATTCACTATATGTGGTCTCCCTGGACCCTGCATTCACTATTTTCGGTCTCCCACAGTACACACAACATGGAAGTGCGATTATTTTAGTAAATATAAACTGCTAAATAAAAACGCAGAGACGATCAAATACCACCAAAAGAAGGCTCCATTTGTGGGGAAAAAAAGGACATGAATTTAATTTGAATGCAGCGTTGCATGACCGCGCATTTGTCAGTTAAAGTAATGCAGCGACGTATTGCAGAAAATGGCCTGGTCAGGAAGGGGGGGGGGGGGGTAAATCCTCTGGAGGGGATAGGTACTTATTTGTAATGTTTTACATAGCTATACCTGTGAAAGCGGCCAGACTAAGGTGATCTAGTTTTTTTTTTAAGTTCCACTTAACAATGGTGCCCAACGCAGATCGCAACTGCAGTGCTTTTTGAATGAGCTGATAGCATTCAGTCATTTTTGATTTACAGTACTTGTTGCAGTGCAGCAACAATGACTCTGTTCAGTCCTTAGCCTTTCTCTCTCCCTCCTCCATCCAGGACACTGTTTGGGCTTCTACATGGAAATAAATCGATTATATTGTATTAATGATGCATGGTGAGGAATGTCTGTAAATATCCTCAGTGAGATCAGGAAATATGAAGCATATGTGTCTGTTTCCTCTGCGTAGTGATAGGAAAAGGAAAATGCATCACACCATCCCAGCACACTCTACACTGCTCTGGAATGGTGGTGCGTTCACATGCGTTGCATTAGGGCAGCCCATTGAAAAAAAAAACAGCTGTCAGCACACTAAATCATGCAAAAAAAAAAACATAAGTGCCACAAAATTCCTAAAGCTACACGCTATGGTGATGCAAGGCATGTGTATTGCCTTCGTGAGTTGGGGATGCTCTTCAAAATGATTTAAAATTCAAACGTGTTTTCCTGCAGTGCTTAGATGTAAAAATCACACCTTTGCCTTTTGGTTCTTTTTTTTCTGATGTGTTTTCAATTGCAATCAACAGAAAATAGAACAAAACACACATGTTGCCATGCGTTTTCACTCGCAATGCACTTTAACCACTTGCCCTCCAGAGGATTTACCCCCCCTTCCTGACCAGGCCATTTTTTTGCGATATAGCATTGTATTACTTTAACTGACAATTGCGCGGATAGATCAATAGATCAAAGGAAGGATTGATCAATCAAAGGAAGGCTCCAAAATCGCAGCTGGATCAAAATCCATGGATGAAGGATGACCAGGGAGGTGAGGTGAAGGTTAAAAAAAAGAATACTGAATCCATCATCCTTTTATAGGAATGGCTCTTATCTATGCTGATGCGACTTCTCTGAGAGAACATAGAAGCCTATGGGGCTGAATTTGCACTGAAGTCCATTGGCAACCTTTTCCAAAATCATATTGAGCCGAGTTCATTAGAAGGGCACTGCTGAATATAATGTGATCACCCTTCTCATGCAATTCTGTAAACCCAGCCTTGAGAATTTCCCAGAGGTGAGTTGCATTATTGATGCCTTTTTCATGCATTTTTGATGTGGTTTCTATTCATTTCAATAGAGGGTTGCATTTTTTAGCATTTTTTCAACAGACAAAACATGCACCAAAAATGTAGCAAACAGTATTTTTAAAACCACAACTGATGCGCAACGGACCAATGTCGTATTTAACCCTTTCGCTGCCAGGCCCGTATGTCGTATGGACCTGACAGTGGGGGGTTTTACACACAATCTGGTGGCCGCAGCCACTGGGATTGTATATAAAACTGATAAGCAGACTCCTGCCTGTCTGGCTGTGCATGTCCTTGCCATGTAATTCTGGGTTCCGCTTGCCAATCTGCGGGCCTGGGGCCAACATGATGGATGCTGGTGGGTGGAGGGAGTAGAGCGGACACACGTCTGCTCTCCTCTCCTTCTTACTTTGACCCAGAAAGCGACTCATATGATGTGACCTCCAGGTCACTGCTGTCACTTTCCCAAGCTAGAATAGGGGAGTAATGTATTACTATGTGATCTTCGTTGCAATACATCCAGTGGAGACAAGCGGACACTTTCAGGGTCTTTTAGACCCTGCATGTCTCAGTAAAGAGAACCTGTCACCTAAAAATCATCACATAGGGCAGTGGTCTCCAAACTGTTGCCCAGGGGCCAGATGTGGTCCTTTGCTTGTCTATATCTGGAACTTGAGGCATTTTTCCTCCCGCTGACATCAACGATGGGGCATAATTCCTGCCACTGACATCAACCATAGGGCACTATCACTCCTATTGACACCAACAATGGGACATAATTCCTTTTACTGACACCAACAATAAGGCACTTTTCCTTCTGACACCAATGAGGAGACACTATTCCTCCAACTAGAAATTCTGAAGGACTCTCTGCACACTGGTATATACCCTTTCAAGCAGACTATGCAATAAATAGGGATATTTAGTACACACATATTGCAATACATGCTTATTCCTCCAACTGACACCAACAATAGGGAACAAAAGATGGGACACTGCTCATTCCCATTGGGCACAGTCTGGCCCCCCTAAAGTCTGAAGGATGGTATAATGGCCCTTTGTTTAGAAACTTTGGAGACCCCTGACATAGGGGACTTTGTGTCCTCTATGTGATGAAAAAAAACAGTCAAGCATAAAAAAAAAAGTTATACCCAAGCACATAACATTCCCCCCAAAAAAACTTTGAGGCCCCGTACCCTCTCATATACTCATGTACAAATGTAAATCGGGGAAGCCTACACATGAAAACGTTCATTGCAGTACACATGTTACATATTGCTGCTCACACTGGAGTGAGAGCAATAAATCTAGAAAAAGACCTCCTCTGTAAAATTAAACTGCTGACCTGTAGGGGATTTTGAAGCATCGCCTATAGAATATATAGGGTACTGAAGATTGTCGCCATTTCACAGGCGCACACAAATTTAAGGTTTGGCATGTTGGGTATCTATCTACTCAATGCAATCTCATCTGTTATATTTTACCAAAAATGTGGGTAATTTATTGCATTTGTTTGCCCTAAAATTCACTTTAGTGAGTTTTTTTACTGAAATTTTGCATATCGTAGACCTTTGCGGTAATATCGTGTAACATAAAAAATTGGAGCTACCACTATTTTATTCTCTAGGGTTTCTGCTTTCAGAAAATATATAATGTATTGGGGGTTTTGTGTAATCTTCAGGCCTAAAATGATTTTATGCAAAAAAAAAAAAAGCAAAAACAGCTTTAGCTGTGAAAGGTTTAAAGGGATGCAGTTTTCTTGTGTTTTTCTTCTGCTTTTCTTAACTGAAGAACGCACCAAAAGTGGATCAGTGTGAAAGCAGCCTATAGAATGGAAAAAAACTATACTAGCCCTGACCCTTCCACATTCTAGAAACTAAATAGGGCATGCCAAACATGTCACTGTACTGAGAAAACACAGGATCCCTGCCATCATTGTGTTATATTTACCTCCAGAGCAATCTAACACTTTTTACAGCTGAGTAAGCTGTAAAAAGATAGATAGAGATGATCTTCGAATCTCTGGGAACACCTGCTGAAAATAAAGGAATGGCTCACAATACATTGGTGTAATACGCCATACATACAAGAGATAAAAGAATGAGTAATTACATAGTTATATACTGTAGATAGTCTGGCTGAAAAAGACAAAAGTCCATCCAGTTCAACCATAAAAAATAAAAAAGTTATAATCCTATACCCACAGTTGATCCAGATGAAGGCAAAAAACCCAGCAAAGCATGATCCAATTTGCTCCTGCAGGGGAAAAAAATTCCTTCCTGATCCCCCGAGAGGCAATCACATATTCCCAGGATCAACTTTACCTATAAATGTTAGTATCCAGTTATATTCTGTGTATCTAAAAAAAAATCCAGGCCTTTTTTAAAGCAATCCACTGAGCTGTCCAGAACCAACTCTTGAGGGAGTCAATTCCACATTTTCAAAGCTCTTACTGTGAAGAAACCTTTCTGTGTTTGGAGATTAAATCTCTTTTCCTCCAGACGTAGAGTACCCCCTTGTTCTTTGTGATGACCTCAGGGTAAAAAACTCTACACCGAGTTCACTATATGAACCACTGATGTATTTATACATGGAGATCATATCCCCCCTTATGTATTATACATGGTGATCATATCCCCCTTATGTATTATACATGATGATCATATCCCCCCTTATGTATTATACATGATGATCATATCCCCCTTATGTATTATACATGGAGATCGTATCCCCCCTTATGTATTATACATGGTGATCATATCCCCCCTTATGTATTATACATGGAGATCATATCCCCCCTTATGTATTATACATGGTGATCATATCCCCCTTATGTATTATACATGGAGATCATATCCCCCTTATGTATTATACATGGTGATCATATCCCCCCTTATGTATTATACATGGAGATCATATCCCCCCTTATGTATTATACATGGTGATCATATCCCCCTTATGTATTATACATGGAGATCATATCCCCGCTTATGTATTATAAATGGAGATCATATCCCCCTTATGTATTATACATGGAGATCATATCCCCCTTATGTATTATACATGGTGATCATATCCCCCCTTATGTATTATACATGGAGATCATATCCCCCCTTATGTAATATACATGGTGATCATATCCCCCCTTATGTATTATACATGGTGATCATATCCCCCTTATGTATTATACATGGAGATCATATCCCCCCTTATGTAATATACATGGTGATCATATCCCCCCTTATGTATTATACATGGTGATCATATCCCCCTTATGTATTATACATGTTGATCATATCCCCCCTTATGTATTATACATGGAGATCATATCCCCCCTTATGTATTATACATGGTGATCATATCCCCCCTTATGTATTATACATGGAGATCATATCCCCCCTTATGTAATATACATGGTGATCATATCCCCCCTTATGTATTATACATGGTGATCATATCCCCCCTTATGTATTATACATGGTGATCATATCCCCCTTATGTATTATACATGGTGATCATATCCCCCCTTATGTATTATACATGGAGATCATATCCCCCCTTATGTATTATACATGGTGATCATATCCCCCCTTATGTATTATACATGGAGATCATATCCCCCCTTATGTATTATACATGGTGATCATATCCCCCCTTAATCTCCTCTTATCAAGAGAGAATAAATTCAGTTCCTCTAATCTTTCCTCATAGCTGATCTCCTCCATGCCTCATCAGTTTGGTTGCCCTTCTCTGTACTTTCTCCAGTTCCCCAATGTTCTTTTTGTGAATTGCAGTGTACCTAGCATCATTTTGAGCACCCCCCTATTCATTAAAAAAAATGGTAACATTTGTGAAGTGAAAATAATAATAATGAATAATAATATTGGCCAAAAAGAAATGCCGACTGTGAAAATGGTAGTACCTTCTTACATTTCAGTGGAGAAATGTCCCTTTTATACTGGTAATCAGGGAAGAAAGGTCCCCTTTATATTGCTGCCAAATGGGAAGAAAGACTCTCTTATATTAGGGATGAAGGGCACCCCTACATGGGTGATCAGTGATGACCCTGCTTATTTTGGGGGTCATTGGGAAGAATAAAGGATACGTTCTTACATTGGTGGACAGAATATTCCCTTACACTGGTGGTCAGTGATTAAGTACTCCCTTACATTGATGGTCAGTGGGGAAGGGCCCCCTGTACATTGGTGGTCAGTGGGGAAGGACCCCCTGTACATTGGTGGTCAGTAGGAGAAAGAACCCTTTACATTGGTATTCAATGAAAAGAATGTCACTTACATTGCTGGTCTGTGGAGAGGGGCATCCTTTTATTGGGAGTCAATGGAGAAGGACTTACATTGGTGGACATTGGGGAGAAATACCCTTACATTGATAGTCATATGGAAGTATATCCCCTTATACTGGTGGTCAGTGGGAAGAATGTTCCTTTCATTGTTGGTCGTTGGGTAGGATATTTCGTTACATTGGTGGTTAGTAGCAAGAATGTCTCTTACATTGGTGGTCATTGGGGAGAATGCTTCTTACATTGGTGGTCAGAAGGAAGATAATTCCTTTACATTGGTGGTCAGTGGGAAAGATATTACCTTACATTTGCGGTTAGTGGGAAGGATATTCCCTCACATTGGTGGTCAGTGGGAAGGATATTCCCTTACATTGGTGGTCAGTGGGAAGTATATCCCCTTACATTGGTGGTCAGTGGGAAGGATATCCCCTTACATTGGTGGTCAGTGGAAGGGATATTCCCTCACATTGGTGGTCAGTGGGAAGGATATCCCCTTACAGTGGTGGTCAGTGAGAAGGATATCCCCTTACATTGGTGGTCATGGGAAATATGCTCCTTACTTTTGCTACAACTGGGGATACCATATCTGGCCACAAAGGTTACTGAAGGTCAGTTGCTCAGAAACATTAATCATTGTGACACCAATCTTTTGAAGGACTTCGAGTCATTTTTCCTACATAGAAAAAACCCAGTGAGAGCGATTCTATTGCCGCTACAAATCCATACTACAAATCCCCTGGTGTGATATAGACCTTTTCCATTTTCATTTACTTAAAAACACAAGGGGGTTGTCTAAGAAGTGTGTGTATATATTCTGTGTCCTCTGGGGATCTGGGGAATACATCTTTGCTAAAGGGCCCCAGTGGGGTACGGTGGAAGCCGTAGGATTGGCAGTAGGGGCTGGATTCCAGGACTGTGATCCAGAGCTCCAGCAGGGACAGTGCAGGCAAGTCTCAGCCAGGACAGGGATGAATACAAGCAGTGTAGGAGCTAGTATTTGCAGGAAAGGCTTCCCTCCCTGGAAGGATTCTGCACACATCTCACGCTTTGCACGTACTCACTGCAACATCTGGGCTGTAGAGTGAGTGTGAGCAATGCCTGGGAGGGGGGGGGGGGGGGGGGGTGCAGGGGAGGCAGTGGAGGGCAAACCTGAGGGTGGTGCAGGGTGAACTCTCTGCATTGATCCCGTTGGGTTCAAGGCTAACAGGTTCCCCTGTCTGGGACAACTTGGCTGTGTGCTCACTACAGCTGCATCCTGTACACTCCTATTCTTGCTGGAACTTGTAGTTCTTTAGAGCTAGCCGAAAGCAGACTAATTCACCTCTGTGTCCGGTCTACAAGCAGGATGGTGCGTGTCATTAGATCTGTCCATCATAAACTACCCCAGAAAGAGTTTCTACAGCTCCCTAACGGTAGACACAGGGACGGACTGACAATTCATGGGGCCCCCGGACATAGGGGATCATGGGGCCCCCTACTGACCCCGGGCCCTCGGGCAGTGCCCGAGTTCCCGGATGGTCAGTCCGCCCCTGTGTAGACATAAAACAGGGGCATGGATATGTGATGTCAAGTCCAATGTCTAAAGAAATATTGTGTGAACTTTCCCTTTAAGTAAAAGTAAAACGACCCATACAGCACTGAGATGGCAGAGGAAAGAGTAGAGCCCTCCAGCAGTGCAGAGTATTTCAAGAGAGGAGAGTCTGATAGAGAAAGGAGCAGAGACCTTCAGCAATGCAGAGTATTTCAGGAGAGGAGAGTTAGAGGAAGGAGCAGAGTCCTCCAGCGATGTAGAGTATTTCAGGAGAGGAGAGTTAGATAGAGCAAGGAGCAGAGTCTTCCAGCAGTGCAGAGTATTTCAAGTGAGAAGAGTTAGTTGGAGGAAGGAGAAGAGTCCTTCAGCAGTGCAGAGTATTTCAGAAGAGGGGAGTTAGATAGAGGAAGGAGTAGAGTCCTCCAGCAGTGCAGAGTATTTCAAGTGAGAAGAGTTAGATAGAGGAAGGAGAAGAGTCCTCCAGCAGTACAGAGTTTTTCAGGAGGGGAGAGTTAGATATAGAGCAGTCCTCCAGCAGTGCAGAGTATTTCAGAAGAGGAGAGTTAGAGGAAGGAGTAGATAGATATAAATACATATGCCCACCTTATACGTCTCGTTGATTGGCATCATGAGGCAAAACACTGGGTTGCTATGGAACTAGAGGACTCTCAGAGGACAGCCTCGAGCTGGCCCTGGCTGGTTCACCCTTTACCCCAGAATCTCAGTGCACACCCCACCCTTGGCAATACTTTAGGGGTCATTCTGCAGCACCTCCATTTCCCCTGCCCCTTCTCCCATGGTTCCCATTCCAGGAAACCCCAACTTTATCTCGGGAATACATAATCAGCAATTCCTTTGCCTCAAAGCTAGTGGGCATACCCATCTGATAGACTTTATGACTTCTGATGGGGCTCTAACCACTCATCCAGTTGGTGGACCTTTGGACTTCTGGGGAGGTCTCCAGCTTTGATCCTACATTTGCTCACTCTTGTGCTCGCATGCTGACTGCCTTATATCATAAGGGTGAACCAGTCTGGCACAGTCTCTCTATATTCTAATCACCTCTCATCGGTCCAGAGGCAAATTATTCTCCCCCTTTTCCTTCCAAATGGGAGTCAGATTTAGGTGTGCCACAGAAGGAGAAATTTCTACACTTTGCCCAAGAGTCCTCCATTGCGACCAAGGTCCAGTTACAAATTTCTCACCCAGTGCTATCAGGTCCCTACCAATCTCCATCTCGCCTCAGCTTTCTAGTGCTTGCTGGAACTGTGGCGCTGATAGTGGCACCTTTCTCCACAATTTCTGGCAATACCCAAAGCTCCAGTTCTTCTGGCGAGGGGTAACTAGCATAATTAAATAACTCACTGCCATAGACCTATGTCTATAGACCTACTGCCATAGACCTATGTCATAGACTCACTGCCATCGACCTACATCTTCACGACAAGTGCAGCAGGCAGGCCGCAGGGTCGTCATGACCCTGCGGCCTGCCTACTGCACTTGTTGGGAAGACCCATCAAGAAATATGAGACCTTTCTCACCGGTCAGCTGCTCAATGTGGCAAAGGCTTGCATTCCACTTCAAGCTACAGCCCCCCCACCCCCCACACACTCTTTTTCTCTTGTTTCCCTAGGTAAACGAATTTAGGGACATGGAGGACCTCACAGCCACTTCACGCAATAAAGAAGAGACCTTCCGTGATGCTTGGCAACCTTTATTTTGTCTTCACAGATGCCTATCTGAATGAATTCACTGCTCTTCAGTGAGGTTCACTCTCTTTGGCCCCCCTCACGCTCCCCTGGAGAGGATGCATGGCTTCTGTCCACTCTTTTGCTCACTTCCCCATTCTCCTTTTACTTGGTCCTATTTTTACCTCTTCTTCTTCCACCTTCTCCCTCCCCCCCATTCTCTGCCCATCCTCCATTGACATTGCAATACTTACCTGTGGCCTCTAACCTCTGCCCCTTCCCTTAACATCAGCTTTCCCCTGTATAGAGGGTAGGCAATGTTCTCCTTGCTGTTATAGCCCACAACGTATTGGTAAGCCTCAAACTACCTACCTTAGCAATTGCCCTAACCTTTTATAAGGTCATTTCCATTACTGTCTCCACTTGTCCATGATGTTCTACATGAACCATTATTGTTTAAAATACCCTGTTTATGTTTTATATGCCTTTTCTTACTGGCTATGACAATCCTTTTTGCAAGACCTGCCATTTGGACTACTTTTTTCCCAGGATTGACATTCTCTGGGCCCCAGTGGTCTTTGGGTGCCTCTTATCCTCCTGTGCTGTCCATGAGCCTTGGTCATCTATGCGCCTTTTGGTCCATTTGGCTGGATCGGTGATGTCTATACTTGTTGTTTTTACATATTATGACTTTCTCCATATGCAATAATTGACTTTTCTATGAGTATCAGATACATGTCTCCAAGTACCCAGAACAGAAGATTATTAAACGAGTGATTGGTCTGGAAGGAGGTATTGTAAGAACAGTTGGACACAAGACTAGATTTGTCAAAATTCCCAATGGGCATATGTGGGTGAAAGGTGACCACCATGGGCATAGGCGATTATGGAAAGTGAAGGAGAGTAACAGGGGTGGACTGACAACTCATGGGGCCCCCGGACAATAGGGGATCATGGGGCCCCTGTGTCCTTGCCCAAACTCAAAAAAGCCTATGAAAAAGGTACCAGGGGCATCTCATGGGGCCCCCTACTGACCCCGGGCCCTCGGGCAGTGCCTGAGTTTCCAAATGGTCAGTCCGTCCCTGGAGAGTAAGCATATTGGCACTTCATCCCACCAAGAGATATTTATTGAGCCATTTTTGCCAACCATGAGAGTGGGAGTCAACACTTGCTGAGTGTGCACCTGATAGGGGGAACACCATTCTCCTTTCTCACGTGGTGGTTACTTTGAGGAGTTTGAAGAATTGTTTGGTGGATAAGGATTATTCTTTGGACTTTTCTTGGGACTATACACTTATTTTTATTTATTTTTCATTTTTATTTTATTTTTTTATATATAACATACATGCATACATACGTAGGCTGGCCATACATGGGTTAATTTTCGAACGATTGTTCGTTCGAAAATAGGACCTAAGAAGAATCGGCCTAATTTCGCTCTGTTATTGAGGCAATGGCACTGGCCGATTTTCTTGGTTCCTCCCCATTTCGTTTATCGGGCATGCTGGAAAATGCGTGAAAAACGACCGATTTTCGAAATCATTGGTGGCACCATCGGATTATAGAAGGAACGCTGTTTTCGATTTTCGATCGAAAAATCGTATGGAATTCAACCCATGTATGGCCTGCTTTAGCCTGGCCATACATTATACAATTTTCTTGAGAATTTTGCTTTAGATTTACCAAAAACTATATAGTATGAGGTCACACCTGAACAACATTTTAAATTGTATCCGATCAGGCAGGCCCTTGCACTACATAGTTAAAAGTAAATCTAAAGGAAATTGGACAGAAAATTGTATAGTGTATGGTCAGCCTTAACCACTTCCCATCTGGCCGTTTATATACATGGTGGCAGTGCAGGGGCGGGTGGCTGTTTATAAACGTCCTCCCCACTACCTGCTTGTGCACGCTCCCTGGGAGCATGTAGCACCGCGATCCAATGCCCGTTGTGTCCTCTGGACACAGCGAAACACGGATCGTTGTACAGGACCTCTGTGTGAATCAGTGATCACATGAATAGTAGTGATCAAGATGTCACTTTTGACATCATTACCTACTACTAGTGAAATCTGTGAATGATCACAGAGGTCACATGGTACAGGGCTATTCACAACAGGCTTGTACCATGTGACAAGCTGTGACTAATCACAGCTCTCACAGTATTTCTTAATGGCTGCAAGAATGCAGCCAGAGAAGGAGAAATGATTGTTTTTACAGCCTTTATGGATGTAAAAGCAATCAGTGTATTAAAAAAAAAAAATATTCATCACCCCCCACAAGTATACAGTGTCACTATGACACGGTACTGCTAGGGTGACAGCATGTTAAAAAACATAAATAATTATATGAAAAAAATTTAGAAAAATTATAATTTTTGGTTATAAACTAATTTGGGTTATTTTTTTTTACTAAAAAGATAATCAAATAAATTTTGGCCAGATTATTTATTTGCAAAATTTTATAAGAAAAACACATTTTCTTCAAAAATTTGGGACTTTTTCATTTATATAGCAAAAAAAATAAAAATCCCAGTGGTGAATAAATACCATCAAAATAAAGTTTTATCTGTCTCAAAAAAATTCAAAGTGTGACAGCGATGAAAGCTGAAAATTGGTCCGGACTTGAAGTGGTTAAACAATACATACACTACATACATTATATAACACACATACATACAATTACATACATGCATACGTAGAATACTCAGTCCCAGCTCTGGCTGCACTCTGGCAGTGAAAGAGTTGTCAGATGTTGCTCAGGATGTAGGAGGAGACCGTGGTCTTTCCTCAGCCAATCAGAGGCCGGGCTGTCTGTGAGTGGCATGCAGTGGGCGTGGTCATTGCGTGGCAGAGTCCCCGGGAGCTCTGGGGAGAGTGGGATTCCGGCGGTGAGTGTTGTCAGAGATGAGTGTGCAGCTCCTGCTCCTGGGGGTCCTCTCCATCCTGTCCTGGGGGGCTCTTGGCTCCAGCCCAGAGGGTGAGTGATTGGGGGGGGGTCTCTTCTTCAGCACTGGGCAGTTTTGTGGGCTCAGCCTTGTAAGCCCCCCTGTGCACCCTGGATGATCCCTGCGTGTATGATCCCTGCGTGTATGTTCCCTGCGTGTATGATCCCTGCGTGTATGATCCCTGCGTGTATGTTCCCTGCGTGTATGATCCCTGCGTATATGATCCCTGCGTATATGATCCCTGCGTATATGATCTCTGCGTATATGATCTCTGCGTATCCCTGCGTATATGATCTCTGCGTATCCCTGCGTATATGATCCCTGCGTATCCCTGCATATATGATCCCTGCGTATCCCTGCGTATATGATCCCTGCGTATATGATCCCTGCGTATATGATCCCTGCGTATATGATCCCTGCGTATATGATCCCTGCGTATATGATCCCTGCGTATATGATCCCTGCGTATATGATCCCTGCGTATCCCTGCGTATATGATCCCTGCGTATATGATCTCTGCGTATCCCTGCGCATATGATCCCTGCGTATATGATCTCTGCGTATCTCTGCGTATCTCTGCGTATATGATCCCTGCGTATCTCTGCGTATATGAGCCCTGCGTATATGATCCCTGCGTATATGATCCCTGCGTATATGAGCCCTGCGTATATGATCTCTGCGTATCTCTGCGTATCTCTGCGTATATGATCCCTGCGTATCTCTGCGTATCCCTGCGTATATGAGCCTTGCGTATATGATCCCTGCGTATATGAGCCCTGCGTATATGATCTCTTCCTTCCTATAGGTGATCGGAGGCATTTCTGCTCAGTGGTCTGCCAGCTCTGATGGGCTCTTGTCTGGGTAGATTGGTGCCCATTCATTTGGAGTCATTCTGAGTCCTCTGTGCGCCCATTGGTTGTACCTGGCGAGCGGTTTATCCGATGCCTTCTGGCAGATTTTATGGTGGCCATGCACAAATCGATCTGTGATTGATCGAGCGATTGTAAGCAAGCGATTCATCCTAATATAAGGCATCAAACGATGCGACATGTATGGCATTGTCTGCAGATCTGCTTCGCTTTTATTATCTGATTGATGTGCGTTCCATGGATAGCCATCACTTTGCTTCCCATCAACTTGCAGTCAATTCAGATTGGATGAGATCAGTGGTCTCCAAACTGTGGCCTGCGGGCCGGATGTGGCCCTGTGCTTGCCTTTATCTGGCTCTTGGAGTACTACTGTTACTCTTACTGATACTATTTCTCCCTCTAACAACAATGATGGGACACAAGTCTTCCACTGACACCAATGATGGAGACTTATTCCTTCCAGTGACACAAACCATGGGGCATAATTCATGCCACTGATTTTAAAACAAGCGCACACACACACACTCTCTCTCAACTGGATAGACTGGTGTCATTTTGTAACCTTACCAACTTTAGGGGTAATAAACAATTCGGTACTGTTCCTCTCACTGACACCAATGCTCGGGCACTATTCCTCCCACTGACACCAACAATGGGACACTATTCCTCCCACTGACACCAATGCTCGGGCACTCTTCCTCTCACTGACACCAATGCTCGGGCACTCTTCCTCTCACTGACACCAATGCTCGGGCACTCTTCCTCTCACTGACACCAATGCTCGGGCACTCTTCCTCTCACTGACACCAATGCTCGGGCACTATTCCTCTCACTGACACCAATGCTCGGGCACTATTCCTCTCACTGACACCAATGCTCGGGCACTATTCCTCTCACTGACACCAATGATGGCGTACTATTCCTCTCACTGACACCAATGATGGCGTACTATTCCTCTCACTGACACCAATGATGGCGTACTATTCCTCCCACTGACACCATTCCTCCCACTGACACCAATGATGGGACACCATTCCTCCCACTGACACCAATGATGGGACACCATTCCTCCCACTGACACCAATGATGGGGCACCATTCCTCCCACTGACACCAATGATGAGGCACTATTCCTCCCTCTGACACCAATGATGGGGCACCATTCCCCCCACTGACACCAATGCAGGGGCACCATTTCCCCGACTGACACCAATGCTGGGGCACCATTCCCCCCATTGACACCAATGCTGGGGCACCATTCCCCCCACTGACACCAATGCTGGGGCACCATTCCCCCCACTGACACCAATGCTGGGGCACCATTCCCCCCACTGACACCAATGCTGGGGCACCATTCCCCCCACTGACACCAATGCTGGGGCACCATTCCCCCCACTGACACCAATGCTGGGGCACCATTCCCCCCACTGACACCAATGCTGGGGCACCATTCCCCCCACTGACACCAATGCTGGGGCACCATTCCCCCCACTGACACCAATGCTGGGGCACCATTCCCCCCACTGACACCAATGCTGGGGCACCATTCCCCCCACTGACACCAATGCTGGGGCACCATTCCCCCCACTGACACCAATGCTGGGGCACCATTCCCCCCACTGACACCAATGCTGGGGCACCATTCCCCCCACTGACACCAATGCTGGGGCACCATTCCCCCCACTGACACCAATGCTGGGGCACCATTCCCCCCACTGACACCAATGCTGGGGCACCATTCCCCCCACTGACACCAATGCTGGGGCACCATTCCCCCCACTGACACCAATGCTGGGGCACCATTCCCCCCACTGACACCAATGCTGGGGCACCATTCCCCCCACTGACACCAATGCTGGGGCACCATTCCCCCCACTGACACCAATGCTGGGGCACCATTCCCCCCACTGACACCAATGCTGGGGCACCATTCCCCCACTGACACCAATGCTGGGGCACCATTCCCCCCACTGACACCAATGCTGGGGCACCATTCCCCCCACTGACACCAATGCTGGGGCACCATTCCCCCCACTGACACCAATGCTGGGGCACCATTCCCCCCACTGACACCAATGCTGGGGCACCATTCCCCCCACTGACACCAATGCTGGGGCACCATTCCCCCCACTGACACCAATGCTGGGGCACCATTCCCCCCACTGACACCAATGCTGGGGCACCATTCCCCCCACTGACACCAATGCTGGGGCACCATTCCCCCCACTGACACCAATGCTGGGGCACCATTCCCCCCACTGACACCAATGCTGGGGCACCATTCCCCCCACTGACACCAATGCTGGGGCACCATTCCCCCCACTGACACCAATGCTGGGGCACCATTCCCCCCACTGACACCAATGCTGGGGCACCATTCCCCCCACTGACACCAATGCTGGGGCACCATTCCCCCCACTGACACCAATGCTGGGGCACCATTCCCCCCACTGACACCAATGCTGGGGCACCATTCCCCCCACTGACACCAATGCTGGGGCACCATTCCCCCCACTGACACCAATGCTGGGGCACCATTCCCCCCACTGACACCAATGCTGGGGCACCATTCCCCCCACTGACACCAATGCTGGGGCACCATTCCCCCCACTGACACCAATGCTGGGGCACCATTCCCCCCACTGACACCAATGCTGGGGCACCATTCCCCCCACTGACACCAATGCTGGGGCACCATTCCCCCCACTGACACCAATGCTGGGGCACCATTCCCCCCACTGACACCAATGCTGGGGCACCATTCCCCCCACTGACACCAATGCTGGGGCACCATTCCCCCCAGTGACACCAATGCTGGGGCACCATTCCCCCCAGTGACACCAATGCTGGGGCACCATTCCCCCCAGTGACACCAATGCTGGGGCACCATTCCCCCCACTGACACCAATGCTGGGGCACCATTCCCCCCACTGACACCAATGCTGGGGCACCATTCCCCCCAGTGACACCAATGCTGGGGCACCATTCCCCCCAGTGACACCAATGCTGGGGCACCATTCCCCCCAGTGACACCAATGCTGGGGCACCATTCCCCCCACTGACACCAATGCTGGGGCACCATTCCCCCCAGTGACACCAATGCTGGGGCACCATTCCCCCCACTGACACCAATGCTGGGGCACCATTCCCCCCACTGACACCAATGCTGGGGCACCATTCCCCCCACTGACACCAATGCTGGGGCACCATTCCCCCCACTGACACCAATGCTGGGGCACCATTCCCCCCACTGACACCAATGCTGGGGCACCATTCCCCCCACTGACACCAATGCTGGGGCACCATTCCCCCCACTGACACCAATGCTGGGGCACCATTCCCCCCACTGACACCAATGCTGGGGCACCATTCCCCCCACTGACACCAATGCTGGGGCACCATTCCCCCCACTGACACCAATGCTGGGGCACCATTCCCCCCACTGACACCAATGCTGGGGCACCATTCCCCCCACTGACACCAATGCTGGGGCACCATTCCCCCCACTGACACCAATGCTGGGGCACCATTCCCCCCACTGACACCAATGCTGGGGCACCATTCCCCCCACTGACACCAATGCTGGGGCACCATTCCCCCCACTGACACCAATGCTGGGGCACCATTCCCCCCACTGACACCAATGCTGGGGCACCATTCCCCCCACTGACACCAATGCTGGGGCACCATTCCCCCCACTGACACCAATGCTGGGGCACCATTCCCCCCACTGACACCAATGCTGGGGCACCATTCCCCCCACTGACACCAATGCTGGGGCACCATTCCCCCCACTGACACCAATGCTGGGGCACCATTCCCCCCACTGACACCAATGCTGGGGCACCATTCCCCCCACTGACACCAATGCTGGGGCACCATTCCCCCCACTGACACCAATGCTGGGGCACCATTCCCCCCACTGACACCAATGCTGGGGCACCATTCCCCCCACTGACACCAATGCTGGGGCACCATTCCCCCACTGACACCAATGCTGGGGCACCATTCCCCCCACTGACACCAATGCTGGGGCACCATTCCCCCCACTGACACCAATGCTGGGGCACCATTCCCCCCACTGACACCAATGCTGGGGCACCATTCCCCCCACTGACACCAATGCTGGGGCACCATTCCCCCCACTGACACCAATGCTGGGGCACCATTCCCCCCACTGACACCAATGCTGGGGCACCATTCCCCCCACTGACACCAATGCTGGGGCACCATTCCCCCCAGTGACACCAATGCTGGGGCACCATTCCCCCCACTGACACCAATGCTGGGGCACCATTCCCCCCAGTGACACCAATGCTGGGGCACCATTCCCCCCACTGACACCAATGCTGGGGCACCATTCCCCCCACTGACACCAATGCTGGGGCACCATTCCCCCCACTGACACCAATGCTGGGGCACCATTCCCCCCACTGACACCAATGCTGGGGCACCATTCCCCCCACTGACACCAATGCTGGGGCACCATTCCCCCCACTGACACCAATGCTGGGGCACCATTCCCCCCACTGACACCAATGATGGGGCACCATTCCCCCCACTGACACCAATGATGGGGCACCATTCCCCCCACTGACACCAATGATGGGGCACCATTCCCCCCACTGACACCAATGATGGGGCACCATTCCCCCCACTGACACCAATGATGGGGCACCATTCCCCCCACTGACACCAATGATGGGGCACCATTCCTCCCACTGACACCAATGATGGGGCACTATTTCTCCTCCTACTGACCATAGGCGCTATATAATTGTTTTAATCCTATTGACCACCATGCCTGAGACATTTTCTACTTCCACTGATGTCGGGCATTTTCCACTCCTGCTGGTCACAGTCCGGCCTCCCTAAAGTCTGAAGAACAGTAAACTGGCCTTTTGTATAGAAAGTTTGGAGACCCCAGGATTAGATCAAGTGTCGATCGATCAGGTCATGAAATGTGATTGATCAGATAGCATTGATCGTCCGCATACTTGGATCATATGTTGTAAAGCGTAAACTGTTGGCGCCACATAAATCCTGTATAATAATACGAACTATAAGGTTGCATGGTGGAAAAGGAGATGAGAACTTTCAATGGTATCTTCAAACTATCGATCGAAATCCACTTCCCCATGTGTGTCTTATCGATCTCATGGCTTGTCTGCTACAGATTGATTATTCCTATCAGGAGAGATGGAAACAAAATGGAACATTTATTGAAGTGTGTATGGCCAGCGTAAGAGATACAATCTATTAGAGATGACCAATTAGGCTTGATTCATACTGCCGCAACTTGGGATCCGACTTGTGAAATCCCATGTGAAGTCGCATGATGTGTGAAATACCCTGTGTAGTCGCATGACATGTGAAGTCGCATGACGTGTGAAATCCCCTGTGTAGTCGCATGATGTGTGAAATCCCCTGTGTAGTCGCATGATGTGTGAAATCCCCTGTGTAGTCGCATGATGTGTGAAATCCCCTGTGTAGTCGCATGATGTGTGAAATCCCCTGTGTAGTCGCATGATGTGTGAAATCCCCTGTGTAGTCGCATGATGTGTGAAATCCCCTGTGTAGTCGCATGATGTGTGAAATCCCCTGTGTAGTCGCATAATGTGTGAAATCCCCTGTGTAGTCGCATGATGTGCGAAATCCCCTGTGTAGTCGCATAATGTGTGAAATCCCCTGTGTAGTCGCATGATGTGTGAAATCCCATGTGTAGTCGCATGATGTGTGAAATCCCATGTGTAGTCACATGATGTGTGAAATCCTAATGTGTAGTCGCATGATGTGTGAAATCCCCTGTGTAGTCGCATGATGTGTGAAATCCCCTGTGTAGTCGCATGATGTGTGAAATCCCCTGTGTAGTCGCATGATGTGTGAAATCCCCTGTGTAGTCGCATGATGTGTGAAATCCCCTGTGTAGTCGCATGATGTGTGAAATCCCCTGTGTAGTCGCATAATGTGTGAAATCCCCTGTGTAGTCGCATGATGTGTGAAATCCCCTGTGTAGTCGCATGATGTGTGAAATCCCATGTGTAGTCGCATGACGTGTGAAATCCCATGTGAAGTCGCATGACGTGTGAAATCCCATGTGAAGTCGCATGACGTGTGAAATCCCATGTGAAGTCGCATGACGTGTGAAATCCCATGTGAAGTCGCATGACGTGTGAAATCCCATGTGAAGTCGCATGACGTGTGAAATCCCATGTGAAGTCGCATGACTTGTGAAATCCCATGTTAGTCAATGAAAACTGTCTTAATCAGCACAACTGAGGTCGCTCCCACTTCAGAAAAGGTTCCTGTATTAATTCAAGGCGACTTCTATCCGGCTTGTGCCCATAGACTTTAATAGAAGTCGCCTCCAAGTCGGATCCTCATCTATATGGGTGTGATTTGGATCTGACATTACAGGAAGATTACCCAGCCATTCCCTGAAAGTTGCTTCAAAGTAGTGCCCAAGTTGCCTGGCAAAGCCGCATTGGAAGGCTACTTTCTCACTGAGGAGTTTTTCAAGCGTTTTTGCTTTTAAAAAAGCATCTAAAAAGCTCAAGAAAAACGCCTCCCTGTGTATGTGAATGTATATTTATGTGTGTTTTCACACTGAAGCTTTGCACTTGCGGTGCGGTGTAAAAACTCCTGCTTGCAGCATCTTTGGGGTTAAAAAAAAGGCCCCCAAAAACGCCTCTGGGAAGCGTTTCTGGTGCAGTTTTAACCAATTCAATACCGGGCAATTTTCCCCCTTCCTGCCCAGGCCATTTTTCAGGCTTCAGCGCTCTCACACTGTGAATGACAATTGCGCGGTCATACAACACTGTACCCAAACTAAAATTTTATCATTTTCTTCACACAACTAGAGCTTTCTTTTGGTGGTATTTAATCACCGCTGGGGTTTTTATTTTTTGCTAAATTAACAAAAAAAGACCAAAAATGTTGAAAAAAAAACACGTTTTTCTTTGTTTCTGTTATAAAAGTTTATAAATAAATAATTGTTCTTCATAAATTTAGGCCGAGATGTATTCTACTACATGTCTTTGGTGAAAATAACCCAAATTAGGATGTATTTTTTAGTTTGTAGGAAAGTTATAGAGTTCACAAACTATGGTATAGATCTGAATATTGATCAATCCTGAAGTACTGACAGCCAATCTAATCTCTTGAGGTCCAAGAATGTCAGAACAGCACAGATATCCCCCAAATGACCCCTTTTTGCAAAGTAGACAGTCCGACGTACTTCATAAGAGGCATGGCGAGTTTTTTGAAGTTGTATTTTTTTTGTCATAATTTTTTGGAAAATGAAAAAATGAAAAAAATTATTTTCACTATTTTTTCTTTTTACATACTGTCACCAGTGCAGTACAGCGTCATCATATAACTGGCATGGCGGTGAACAGGGACACTGACTGGTGACAGTATGGGAAAAAAAAAAAAAAAAAAAAAATTTATATATATATATATATATATATATATATATATATATAATTTTTTTTTTAATTTTTTATTACTTTTTTTTTTTTTTATATTTTACTATGACCAAAGTAGTACAATGTTACCATAGTAACATTGTACTACTTTGGGGAAGTGATCAGTATTTTTTTTTTTTTTTTTACACAATTTTTTTGTGCTTAGCTGTGATTTGGCCACAGCTAATCACATGACATGTGCATGTGACCTGCTGTGACCATTCACAGCTAGGCACTAGTATACAATGGATGGCATGAATGAAGCCATCCATTGTATACAACTGTCATGTGACCTGCTGTGATTGGTCACAGCAGGTCACATGGTACCGGCAACGGGGGCTGGTACTCAGATCTGTCATCGGCCATGTCCGAGGTACACGGCCGGTGACAGATCGCGCCGCTGCGTGGCTCTGCAACCGCGCGAACTGCGCATGTGCGGGAGGACGCCAAATGGTGTACACCCCGGAAAGCTAAAGCATTTTTGCGGCCGCCAAACGGCTATAGGCCGGGCGGCAAATGGTTAAGTCACGTGTCCTATAAAAACGCTCGGTGCGACAAAAGTGCGGTAAAAATGCCCATGCTTTTTTGCAGCAGATCAGTGTGAAAGTGGCCTTAGTCGTGTGACTTTCAGGTTGTAGTAGCGTGAACTGAGACTAATGCAGGCCATAGATGGGTCGAAAATCGTCCATTTTTAAAAAAAAAACAAAAACAGAAATCGGTCGTTCAATCGGCCGACGTTACCACCAACGGTAAAAAAATCGGCCGATTTTCGTCCCGTCTATGGCCGGCGTTTTTCCTTCTGTTCCTTGCAGAGAGCTCCACTATTATATTTTACATGAAAAATCTTGCGGTTGCAACAATGTATCCCATTTGTATCCATTTCGGATACAGATGGCTTTATTCGGATACAAATAGATAAATTGCTGCAACCGCAAGACTTTTCATATAAAATATAATAGCGGACTGGAATTCTTCTTCTTTTTCTTCTTGTTGCAGGTCACGGCTCATGCGCAGATTTTTTATCGGTAAACGATCAGCCGATTTGCCCATCATTGCCGGGAAAATCAGCTGATCGTCAAAATCGGCCGCAAATTTTCCAACTTTACCGATTAAAAAAAATGTGCCAAATCCCCGAAAAACGGCCAACCAATTAACCCATTAACGGTGCGAAAATCGGCCGTTTTTTTTTCGGTCAAAAAATCGGCCGATTTTCAACCCGCCTATGGCCTGCATTAGTCTAGGTTCACACCTATGCAGGTTGCAATTCTGCATTGCGTTTTTGATGTGTTTTTCGTTTTTTTTCCATTTTTCAAAATGTTTCTTGTTACTAGGCAGATTTTAAACACAAAACACGGCAAAAACGCAATACATGCTTTTCTGCAGCATTCCCATTGAAGTCTTTAGAACCAAAAATGCAATGTTTTGCTTTCAAGAAAAGTCCCTGACCCTTTCCAAAAACGCAGCAGGTGAAAGCGCAGAGATGTGAACCTGTCCCATAGGAAATCATGTTAAATGGACTGTACTGCGTTCCTGCAAAACGCTGCAGAAAACGCTTAGGTGTGAACCCAGGGCTAGAGGTCTCCAGGTATGGACATTTGTTACAAAGTTACATTGTTTCAGCTTGGACCAATGTAAGTGTGTTCAGTGTGTGTCATACCTGTGGGATCCCCATGGAAGCTGCTACTACACTGATTGCTGCTAGCTTCCAGGTCCTGTGCTGTGCTGCTGCCCCGTGAACACAGGAGGTCACTCGCTCGACACGGCTGCCATTCGGAGAACACTTTGCATTTTTTGCATTTGCACCCTGATTGGATGAGGTTGAGATAGTGATGTCACTTTCATGCCTCTCCTCATCCAATCAGAGAAATCTGTGCTGGGACACAAAGTGGGGGTAATGCCCTGTTGAAGTCATAGGCAGCCTTTCCTATTGTATCCAGCAATTTTTTCTAATGGAGTTCAGCTTTAAAGGGATTGTAAACCTTTCCATATAGTTAGTGAAGTGACTGGTGTCAGGTGATACACGGAGATGAAGCAAATCCTCCTACAGAAGTTGTACCTGTTTATCTGCAAAATTATTTTCTCTACAGTCCTTCAAAGTGCAGAATTTAAATCAGAGCTCCACCCAAAAGGGGAAGTTACGCTTTAAGCCTTTGTTCCCCACTCCCCATTAAGGATTGGCACCTTTAGGGAGTGGGTACCCAAATTTGACAAGTACCCTAGGCGATCGGAAGCGGAAGTTGTTATCTCCCTCCGTCTCTGTAGTCTTCTGGAACACGTGACAGGTCCCAGAGGACTACAGGGCCATTCACAAAGCGCAGCGCTTCTCGCTCATGCACAGTGGGCACCCGGCTGTGAAGCTGCAAGCTATCACAGCCAGGTGCCCACACTGAAGATTCCGGTGCAAGGGAGAGAATACAGCCGGTGAAACCAGTCGTGGTGAGGACACCGCTGGACCGAGGGACAGGGTCAGTGGCTGTATTTTAAGTCAGCAGCTACAGTTTTGCAGCTGCTGACTTTTATTTTTTTTTTCAGGTTGACGCTTTAAACAGATTGTCTGAGCTGTCAGAGAGCAGGGGGTGGAGAGCTGAAATTACACTCTGCAGAGCTCAGTGAGGAGAGTTCTAACGGCTGATTGGAGGAAAGAGGAAAGTAAATTTAACTCAGCATGTCACATTTGGAAGTTGGTGTCACTTGCCAGACACACACATTTGAAGTCAATGGTTTTCCAATTAAAAATCCCCCTTGGATAAAAAAAAACAACTACAGGTATTTAGGAGACAGAAGCAGTGGGGTTGATTTACTGAAGGCAAATAGACTGAGCACTTTGCAAGTGCAGTTGCCCTCTACAAGGGAATTTGCTCCAGAGCTTAGTAAATAAAGGGAAGCTTCAATTTACACACAATACCCAATCACATGCAAGGAAAATAGAAAAAAAAACAAAACAGCATTTTTCCTTGCACATGATTGGGTGATGGAAGTTTGCAGGTCTTCCCCTCATTTACTAAGCTCTGGAGCAAATTTGGCCCTGCATGGGGCATGGATTAAATTGCCCCGTGTGAATGAGATCTTGCTCACATACTATGCGCCCAGGTTTACATATATGTGGTGCATCACATGTGATTCGCACAGGAACCGCACTGCATTCCTGTTCAAATCACATGCGAATTCTGTGCGGTGCAATTGGAGCCATACATCTTGTACGGCTCTAATCGCACCACACCAGAAAGGTGCAGGACCCTTTTTTGGTCCGCACTAGAATCGGATCGCATGGGTATTCACACTTATGTGATCCAATTCTGCACATGGCACCGCGTTTTGCGGACCGATTTCGGGGTGTTGTTAACTTAACATACACAGCCGCAGCGGTTTGCAAGAACGGGGTGCAATTCTGATGTGGTGCAGAAAACGTTGGTTAAATTTGATGCATTTCTGCATTGCGTTTTTGTACTTGCATTTTAGCCGCATTTTTGATGCATTTTGCAGGGGTTTTTTCTTTTCATTTTTCTTGTTAGGCAAATTTTAAACGCACAAAACGCAGAAAAAACGCAATACATTTTTTTCTGCAGGGTTCCCATTGAAGTCTATAGAACCAAAAATGCAATATTTTGCGTTAAAAAAAAAGTCCCTGACCCTTTCCAAAAAACGTGGAGATGTGAACGTGTCCCATAGGAAATCATGTTAAAAGGACTTCTGTGTGTTTCTTCAAAACGCCGCAGAAAACACTTAGGTGTAAGCTTGGGTTAAGATAGTGCCGGGACGTGATCCAAGGTCCCCAGCGCTGCAACGCAGAAGTGCTAACAGGTTGAACCTGATCAGGGTGGATAAAAATCAATGATTTTTTTTAAAAAATCAAAAAAAATCAGATTTTTTTTATTTAAATCAGATTTGTTTGATTTAAAAAGGATTTTTTTTTTAAAAAAATGCTTTTTGAGGAAAATATATTACCATCCAAAGGTTATTCCCTCATGAAATAAAGATTCGTTTTTTAATTATGTAGAATAAGGCTGTATATGTTTAATTTGTTTGGTAAATAAATTCCATGAATCCATTCACAATGTCATGCTCTTCCAGAGGTTTTTGTAAGATTATTGGGCAGTTTCTCTGCCTACAAGATATTATCACAGATGTTGGTTTACTTTTGCAGTTTTCAAAACTGAATTTGACTCAGCGGAGATCACATGCCTCTTCTTCACAGCAAAAATGTTATAACATGAACAGAGTTAAGAAAAAGACCTTCATCCTAACTTCTACAAACCTATGAATACAGAATCAACCCCTTCAGTGATAAGTTTCAAGAAGTTCAGTGAATAGAATAGAAACAATATTTTTCTGATTGTTTGGAGTGGAATAGATCTGCACAAGAAGAAAGTGAAACTAAGTGTGAGGAGGAAGGGGCTGACAGTCTAAGTTTCTTAAAATATATATATTTTGTTTAGCCAAATTAGTTAACAAACATGGATGTCTGTTTAAACAAATAACATATGCTGGAATGTTATTGTTTCAGATGGATAAATCTATTTAAATTGTTAATATTAAGGTAATGATTATTTTTCTCCTTCCTAAGTACAACAGAAAAGTTGTCCAAATATGAATGATTAACCACTTGGGCTCCTGAGGATTGACCCCCCCTTAATGACCAGGCCTCTTTTTGCTACTCGGCGCTGCACTAATTCAACTGATAATTGCGCGGTCATGCAATGCTACACCCAAACGAAATTTACATCCTTTTTTTCACACAAATAGAGCTTTCTTTCGGTGGTATTTGATCACCTGTGCGCTTTTTATTTTTCACGCTATAAACAAAAAAAGGCCAAAAATTTGGAAGAAAAACAATATTTTTTATTTTCAGCTATAAAAAATATATAGTAAACTCAAAGTTGGTTATAAATTTAGGCCAAAATGTATTCTGCTCCATGTTTTTGGTAAAAAAAATCCCAATAAGTGTATATTGATTGCTTTGTGTGAAAGTTATAGCGTCTACAAACTATGGTATAAATACTGCAATTTACGCCATTTTTCTGCTATACAGCACTGCACTAGTTTAACAGACAATTGCGCGGTCATGCAATATGGTACATAAATTAAATTTACATCCTTTTTTTTTCCCCACAAATTGAGCTTTCTTTCGGTGGTATTTGATCGCCTGTGCGGTTTTTATTTTTTGCGCTATAAAAAAAAAGGCTGACAATTTTGAGGAAAAAAAAAACAATATTTTGGACTTTTTACTATAAAGCATGTCCAGTAAAAAAAAAAATGCAAAAATCAAATTTAGTCATAATCTTCTGCCAAAATGCATTCTGCGACATGTCTTTGCTAAAAAAACCCTCAATACGTGTAAATTAATTGGTTTACGTAAAAGTTATAGCGTTTACAAATGGCGGGAAAGATACTGGGATTTTTAGGTTTTTTTTTATACTAATAATGGCGGCGATCAGAGAATTATGGCGGCAATCAGGGACTTATGGCAGCGACTTATGGCGAGACTGTGGCGGACATTTTGACATTGGGGGGTACTGACTTGGGGTCACTGACATCCCCAAAAACACTAATACAGTGATCAGTGCAAAAAAAAAAAAACTGACACTGTACTAATGGCAATGGGGAGGAAGGGGTTAACTTTATTTAGCAGGGAAGAGTTATAGGAGTGAGGGGAGTGTTTTACTAGGGGGCGGGGGTGTGTGCTGGGCGGGACATGGCTGATCGAGAAAGAAAAACTGTTCTTTCTGGATCAGCTCATCCTCGAGCTGTCAGGGAAGTGACAGACAGCACAGCTACTGCAGCTGTGCTCTCTGTCACTGTTTGCCGCCGATCGCCGGGACATAGCCGCTAAGGAGCAGCTGTGACCCGGCGACTGACATCTGTGGCAGAGAACCGCAGGACAAATAGGGCGGCGGCGCGCCTCGTGAGCGCCCCCTATTTGTTTACAAAACACACGTCTTAAAACGTGGTTTTGCCTGTGAGTGCCGCCCTGCCTCCGTATATGTACAGTGGCTGGGCGGCATTCGGTTAACCTATTAAACTGGGGATTAAAAAACTAATATGAAAAGTTATTCTAAAAATCTTCATCTACTTGCATATTAAAGTTATACCGGCAAGAATGAGTCTTTATGTAGAAAACTAGGATTTAAATCAAGCCTTACTGACTAGTGATTTAAATCGTGATTTAAATCAGTTTGATTTAAATCAAATCCACCCTGTCCCTGACCCTTTCCAAAAAATGCACCGGGTGAAAACGTGGAGATGTGAACGTGTCCCATAGGAAATCATGTTAAAAGGACTTCTGTGTGTTTCTGCAAACCGCTGCAGAAAACACTTAGGTGTGAGCCTGGGTTAAGATAGTGCCGGGACGTGATCCAAGGTCCCCAGCGCTGCAAGGCAGAAGTGCTAACAGGTTGAACCTGATGCTCTTTTCTTTTTTTTCCACCTAGCTTATTGCCTTACTCTGGATGTTTGACAAATAGAGAGCATTTCTATGTTGGAACTCTCATGGGCTACCTGTCTCCCGATGAATAAAGGGGCACCAGGAGGAGACAAGAACACCCTTTATGTCTGAGCTGCACTATGTAAAGTCTACAATTACAGCTCACGGGGGCAGGAAACCCCTTCATCACAAGGACTATTATTGTACGGTGTTCCTTCCATTGACTGGGGATGAATGGGGCCCTTTATTCCCCTCGCTCAGCAATCTATGAGAACCCCATGGCACGTCCTGCAAGCCAATCACAGCCCAGGATTTACACACTGCATGTATTTCACAGGCAACCTGTAACCTCCCTTATTTATCCTGCAAAGGTCTACATACCAAGCCATAAAGTGAACCTGTCATGTACTGTACATTCACTGAATGCCAGCCAGGCTAAGGCCGGTCATACATGGGTCGAAAATCGACCGATTTTTCGTCCGAAAATCAGACCTAAGAATAATCGGACGATTTTCACTCTGTTAGTGGGTCAATGGCACCTGCTGATTTTTATGGTTCCTCTTCTTTTCGGTGATCGGGCATGTTGGAAAATTCGTGAAAAACAACCAATTTTTTAAATCAGTGGTGGCACCATTGGATTACAGAACGAACGATGTTTTCGATTTTCAATCGAAATATCCTTCGTAATTCGACCCATTTATGGCCTGCTTTAGCCTGGCCATACATTATACAATTTTCTTGAGAATTTTGCTTTAGATTTACCAAAAACTATATAGTATGAGGTCAAACCTAAACAACATTTTAAATTGTATCCAATCAGGCAGACCCTTGTACTACATAGTTACCGATTTTCGACTCAATGATGGTCAAATCGTACGATTGTTTTCCCGAAAATAATATGCGCATGAGCAGTGACCTGGAAGAAACAGAAGTTTTGCATGTTATATGGGGTGAACTTTATGACTTGGTCGGTTGATTTTCAAAATCAATGATGGCACCATCGGATTACCGAGCGAACGACGTATCGGACGAAAAATCGTTTGGAATTCGAACCATGTATGGCCTGCATAACAGCCAATCAATTTACAGGAACTGGCGACATCACTAAGACACCAGGGAGGCAGCAATGTCATTGTTTCTAGCAAAAGAATGACAATTTTGGTTTGGATAATAAAAAAAAAAAAAGCTTTCCTGCAGAGTGAAGAAGCCAGGTACATATTTTGTGTATAAATTATTATAGTTTCCCTTTTCCACCCAAAAATGATATTTTATTTATGGGCGGACACTGGAGAGCTAAAACAACAGAAGCATTTTTTTAGGCTCCATGAACACTAGCTGTTTTTTTTTTTTTGGGATAAAAACACTGGTAATAGCGTTTTTAGGAGCATTCGCATTTTATTAGCATTTTTACAGTACATGTAGAAAGAAGCTAGAATAAAAACCTGTTAGTGGCGCTTTTAGTAGCGTTTAGAAGTGTTTAGCATTTTTTTTCTGTTTGAAAAACACTCCAAAAAACATTAGGCTCCATGCACACTAGCATTTTTTGAAGCTGCTCGAAGCTAAATAGTGTTCCCCTGTGAGTCCCTTGTGTCCATGCACACTACTTTAGGCCAGTAGCAATTTTTGAGCTTCAGTGTCTAGAGTTTTTTTTTTAAAGTGTTTTTCCAGCAGTAAAAAAGCGAAATGCTCCTAAACGCTATTAGGCACACGGGGCGTTTTGATAACGCTGGTATTGATAGCTGTGTAAAGTCACGTTGAAAACGTGAGTTTTTCAGCTTTTTTTAAGCATTTTTGCATTAACGGTTTTCCGTGTTTTAGTGTTTTTTTTTTTTGCGTTTTATAGCGTTTTCATTGTAAGTCACACGATTTCAAAGTCGGGCTTGATGTGACCGGGGTGTTACTTTCCTTTCAGATTCCACATTTTCTATGGGACACTATACTGCAAAATACTCCCACAAATGCCGGCCATTGATGGCAAACAAGATTTGTTCATTTGCACACACTAAGGGCTCATGTACACTGAAGCTGCTAAACTGACATTCAGGAACTGTTCTGCATTTTTTTCAGCAGCCCCTGAACTCTCCCTAATGTCTTCCTATGTGTCTATGTACAAATCCTTGTTTACAGGCATTTGAGTTTACAGTCGTTTTTTTTAATGCAAAAAACTTGCGTTTAGCAGTTGATTTTATCAGCGTTTCAAACGCTAAACGCGGCAAATCATGTTTATAAGCATTTGCATTTGAAATTTTTTTTTAACTCTTCCAGTTCCCGATGCTTTACAGAGCCTTTTTTCTTCCTGAAAAATGCATGCAAAGCATTTTCAAGCTACTCAAATGGACAAAACACTGAACACAGGATGTTCCTACCAAGCTTGTCACACATTGTAATGACCAATTCACACCTCAGACCTTGGAAACAAAAGATATGTTAATGACCATTCACAGCTCAAATTCCTCATGAAGACCCCCGGCCTTAATGACTCCCTCCACCAGACACCTTTCCCAGCCTTGAAAACAAAAGAAATGTTAATGAGCAACTCACACCTAAGCTAATCTGAAGACATACTGCTGTCTCTGCTTCTACTCTCTATATTTCTCTGAAACAGTCTGAAATAGTTACTAATTTACCACTTTTCAGTGCATTCTGGGCATTTGGGAGGTTCTCCTGTGCTTCTCTTTAGCTTCTAAACGCAAACGCGCATAAATGCGTTATGCAAACGCGGCTCAACAGACGTTTTTTAACCTACGTTTTCCAGCAGTCACTTTGCATCGTTCAGAAGTGTCCCGTGTACATGGGACCTAAAAAGTATTTTTCCTAACAAGTTCATTCAAGACCATGTTGCAAAAATGAATACAGGCCAATGAAAGTCTTATGCAGACCATTGGTTGGATTCCAAACAAATTTTCTTTAGAGAATCTGAACTTTCGTGTGTTTTGTAACCCGATGGCGCCACCATTGATTTTGAAATTCAACCAACCAAGCCTTCAATTTCACCCCATGTTGCTACAGAAAAGAATTTTCGTGGCCGGGAATTTTCTTTTCTTTCCAGGTCACATCTCACGCTCGTTTCTTTTTTGTTTATATTTCTCGCACAATTCTCCCATCATTGATTCAAAATTTGTTAGTTTTTCAAAAATTTCCAATGTCCCCGATCACTCAAATTCAATGGCCACCATGGTCTGTTTCTGTTACCCACTAATGGTGCGAAATTCGAACGAAAATTCCAAAAACAATTCTTTTGGAATTCAACCCATGTATGGCCGGGTTTAGGAGCAAAGCTAAATTTTAGACAACAAAATCCCAAGTAACAAGAATTCAACTGCAGGTGAGTCTAATTATCACTTGCCGTCCAGAGGATTTACCCCCCCCCCCCTTCCTGACCAGGCCATATTTTGCGATACGGCGCTGCGTTACTTTGACAATTGCGCGGTCATGCAACGCTGCACTCAAATGAAAAATCCTTTTTTCCCCACAAATAGAACTTTCTTTCGGTGGTATTTGATCACCTGTGTGTTTTTTATTTTTTTGCGCTATGAAAGACCGACATATTTTGGGAAAAAAACAATATTTTTTTGCTATTAAACATATCCAGTAAAAAAATAAAAAAAATCACATTTTGTCATAAATTTATGCCAAAATGTATTCTGCTCCATGCCTTTGCTAAAAAGAAAAATCCCAATACGTGTAAATTAATTGGTTTACATGAAAGCTATAGCATTTACAAATGGCGGTATATTTACTGGAATTTAACTTTTTTTTTCCACTAATGGCGGCGATCAGTGGCTTATAGCTGGACTGCAGTGGGCATTCTGACACTGGGGGGAACTGACTAACTGTCACTGACATCCCCAGTGACACCAATACAGTGATCAGTGCTAATAAAAAGCACTGACTCTACTAATGGCACTCGGAAGGAAGGGGTTAACATCTGGGGCGATCAAAGGGTTAACTGTGTGCTGTTTCACAGTATGCTGTGTGTGTGTTTTCCACTGTAAGCACACTGCTTTGTATGGCTCTACAAAGCAGTGTGCAGGAGCTGACAGGGGAGAGATCTGTGTTGTTTATACACATTCAGTAGTTCTTGAAGATCGCCGGGTGTAGGCAGGGAATCACCAGCCGGGACCCGGTGATTGATGCCACGAATGGCGGCGCGCACGCTCCCTACCCGGAACTGCAAAATCACAATTTTGCACACCCGTGCCACCCTGGTATTTGTGCTATAGGGCGGTGCGGAAGCGGTTAACAAGTATTCAAATCCAGGTTAGTCTAATTATTCAATAAACAGGTGTCCAACAGACAGTTAGTTATAAAAGGGCGTTGCTTAACAAAGAAGGCCCCTCCCATTTCATGCTGTCAGCAATGGCACCACACAAAAGAGAAATGTCACAAGACCCGAGAAAGAAAATAATTTCAGTACACAAGAAAGGTGAAGGCTACAAGAAGATCAGCAAAGCTTTACTTATAAGTCAGAATACTGTAGCAAAATTGATGCAAAAATATAACAAAGATGAAACTGCAACCATCTCACAGAGACATCCAGGCTGTCCACGGAAGTTAACACGTCGACAGGAGTGTCTTCTGCTGAGAAGGGTTGAAGAAAACTGCCATGCAAGTTCACTGCAGTTAGTTTAAAAAGTAGAAAGCCAAACTGGGGTGATTGTTTCCCATGACACCATACAGCGTACACTGCAGAGGAATGACATGCATGGGTGTCGTCCATGAAGGAAGCCGCTCCTAAAGCCCATGCACAAGAAAGCTCTCCTAGAATTTGCCAGCACCCATGCTGAAAAAGAAGATGCCCACTGGGACTCTATACTCTGCAGTAATGAGACCAAGATAAATGTTTCTGGAACTCATGTCTTCAAAACTGTATGGCATTGCAAAGGTGAGGAGTACAAAGACAAATGCATGGTGCCTACAGCAAAACATGGTGGTGGCAGTGTCCTTCTGTGGGGCTGCATGAGTGCTGCTGGTGTCGGGGAGCTGCATTTTATTGATGGTATCATGAATTCACAGATGTACTGCTCTATACTGCAAGAAAAGATGCTACCATCACTCCGCACCCTTGGTCGTCGTGTACTTTTCCAGCATGACAATGATCCAAAACACACATCTAGGGCCACTGTTGCCTTTCTGAAGAAGAACAGGGTGAATGTGATTTGTGACCAAGTATGTCTCCTGAACTTAACCCAATCAAACACCTATGGGGAATTCTGAAGAGACAAGCTGAGCATCACTCAACTCTCCACCCAACATCCCGGCTCTAAAAGACGTTCCTGAAGAATGGAAAAATATAGATGTTGCAATATGTCACCAACTTTTGAATTCCATGCCTAGAAGACTTGGTGCTGTCCTTACAAATCATGGAGGTCATACAAAATACTAGGAGTGGTTTTTGTGGGGTGTATTCATTTTTGCATCACATAATTTGGGTAAAACTGAAGATTTTGTTGTGAAGACGTTATATTATTAACCTTACTTTCATGTAATGAGCTAAACAATTGTTCTATAAAACTCAGTTTTGTCAAAATTTTGGAAATTGTTCTTGTGTTCATTGTGATATAGACTAAAATCTTACTTTTCAAAAGGGGTGTACTCATTTATGCTGAGCACTGTATCTGCCGGTTGTCATATTCTTTGGGCATAGTGGGAACTATGGCTCTATAGTTTACGGTCATGAAATAGTAATGGTAGTTTTGTCCTTTTCTATCTGGACAGAAAAGCTCCTGGTTCTGACTGTAGCCACCGAGGAGACAGATGGATTTCGGCGTTTTCAGAGATCAGCCCAATGCTTCAACTACAAAGTGAAGGTGAGTTAGAACCAGGTCTGTGGCCCCCCGAGGGCATCTTCTTCTTCACAAAGGAATTCCAGGAAATAGCAGACCAAGGCAAATATTTCATAGCTCAGACTGTCCTTTGGCTGTGATTTAAAGAGCCTACAAATGTTAGAGAATGTTTCCCCAGATGGATCTAAATTTAGGCCAAGATGTATTCTGCTACATTTCTTTTGAAAATAACCCAAATCAGTGTTTATTATTTAGTCTGTAGACGTTGTAGAGTTCACAATCTATGGTATATACAGTGGGGATCGAAAGTTTGGGCACCCCAGCTAAAAATTTGTATTAATGTGCATAAAGAAGCCAAGGAAAGATGGAAAAATCTCCAAAAGGCATCAAATTACAGATTAGACATTCTTATAATATGTCAACAAAAGTTAGATTTTATTTCCATCATTTACACTTTCAAAATAACAGAAAACAAAAAAATGTCTGCAAAAGTTTGGGCACCCTGCAGAATTTATAGCATGCACTGCCCCCTTTGCCAAGCTGAGACCTGCCAGTGTCATGGATTGTTCTCAATCATCGTCTGGGAAGACCAGGTTATGTCAATCTCAAAGGTTTTAAATGCCCAGACTCATCTGACCTTGCCCCAACAATCAGCATCATGGGTTCTTCTAAGCAGTTGTCTAGAAAACTGAAACTGAAAATAGTTGACGCTCACAAAGCTGGAGAAGGCTATAAGAAGATAGCAAAGCGTTTTCAGATGTCAATATCCTCTGTTCGGAAACTTTCGATCCCCACTGTATCTGAAAATCTATGAGCCCTGAAGTACTGAAGGCCAGTCTAATTTCTTGAGGCCCAAATATGTCAGGACAGTACAGATATCCCCCAAATTACCCCTTTTTTGCAACGTAGATAGTCTGAGGTATTTAGTAAGAGGCATGGCAAGTTTTTTAAAGTATTTTATTGGAAATGAAGACATTTAAAAAAAAAAAATTTCACATTTTTTTTTTTTTAACATACTGTCACCAGTACAATACAGCATCATTATATAACTGGTGTGCTGGTGGTGATTGGGGACACTGACTGGTGACCATACGAAAAAATAAAACTACCGGTATTTTTTTCCAATTTGTATATTTTTCATTGCTTTTTTTTTTTATTATGATTTTTTTTTCATAACACAGTAGTATAATGTTACCATTGTAACATTGTACCACTCTGGGGAAGTGATCTGTATTTTTTTTAAACGTTATGATTGCTTATAGCAAAGAATTTTGTTGCTATAAGAAAACATTTAATTGAATGAAATCAATTTTTTTGTTGTGATTAGCTCTGATTGGCCACAGCTAATCACGTGACACAGATGGGCTGTGATTGGCCCAGTCTGTGCCATGTGATTACTATGATCAAGTACAGCTAGCGACACAATTGCATACAATGGATGGCATTAAAGGAAGCCATCCATTGTTTACAGCTGGTACTGGCAACAGGCCGGTACACAGATCTGTGACAGATCTCGCCACAGCGCAGCCCCGCGGTGCGATCCGGGAGGACATCATATGACGCCCATTCGGATTGATTAGAGTCCCGCTTGGCCGTCATTTTGCTATTAGCTGGCTAACCCCTGAACTTGTTAACCCCTTCCCACCATGTGACCACTGTGATTGGTAGTCACAAAGGTCACATGAGCGGAAAGCTACCTATCACAAGTATGAATTGTTCTACTCTGGGGAAGTGATCAGTTTTTTTTTTTTAACTTTATGATTGCTTATAGCAAAGAATTTTGTTGCTATAAGAAAGCATTTAATTGAAGGAAATCGATTTTTTTTTGTTGTGATTAGCTCTTATTGGCCACAGCTAATCACATGACACAGATGGGCTGTGATTGGCCCAGTCTGTACCATGTGATTACTGTGACTAATCACGGATAGCGACACAATTGCATACAATAGATGGCATTAAAGGAAGCCATCCATTATTTATAACTGATACTGGCAACGGGCCGGTACACAGATCTGTGACATATCTCGCCACAGCACGGTCCCGTGAGAACACGCAAGGTGCCAACCCGGGAGGGCATGATATGATGCCCACTCGGATCGACAAGAGTCCCGCTCAGCCGTCATTTTGCTATTGGCTGGCTAACCCCTGAGCTAGTTTATCCCTTCCCAAAATGTGACTACTGCGATTGGTAGTCACAAAGGTCACATGATCGGGAAGTTACCTATCACAAGTATGCATGGGGAGCTTTCCGGTACCTGCCCATTACTGTGCTGGGTTCTTGCTCTCAGCACAGTAAAGTGTGTACCTAGTATGTATGCGCTAGGTCGGCGGGAAGTGGTTAAAAAGGTTAAAGTTCACCCTCCCTATCCTAAAAGAAATTTCAGATCCCTAATGCTTGTCCCTATAGGAAAAAAAACATACTTATCAGTCAATAAAGTCCAGCGTTGTCTTTCATGCAGTCTAAGTTCCCCCTTCTCCAGTCTGCTCCCACGCCACCTTCTTGAAATGAGCATGGGCACATGTACAGGTAGGCCATGGGTTTCTGCCAGGTCCCATAGGCTTGGCAGAGACCCACCACGTGTCTTTGCATGCATCAGGTCCCCCTGCACATGTGCAGACTGCCATGGATCTCTGCCCGGTCCCACAGAACCCGCGTCATATCTGCTCATGAGCAAGACTGTGCAAACTGTCTGCTGGAATGTGTGACGTAGGTGAGAATTCAGGAAGTGAAGGTATAAAAATAAAATAAAAGTAATCTATTTACAGTTTAAAATTTTTGTCCTGCAATTCTGCAAGCAGGGAGGCAGGTGGCAGGACGTAAATAAATGGGTGAAGGTTTCCTTTAAAAGCCCATCCCCAACGCTGCTTATTTTTACCTTCCTTTTACTCCACCACCATTGGCTGTGAGAGGGAAGAAAAGAAGCTAAGTCTGGCTGGAGTTTACATGAGGCTAAAGATCCCCCCTAACCTCCAATGCCCTTGGGTCTAATAAATGGCTCATTAGCACCGAGTTGTAGAAGGAAAGAAGATACATGATCTACTGTACCCAGAAGTACCAACTTTTTGTCTTTGCTTCAGTTGTGGCAGCAGATAGGCGATGAGTATATGCGAGGTGGCACCAGGCATTAAAATATAACTGCACACAAGAATACTTGTCTTCATGGTGAGTATTTGGCAAAGAGTGCAGCCTGTTAAAAGCAATTTAATATCTCTGTATGATGTTCCTGCAGGTCCTGGGGCTCGGGGAAGAATGGCATGGAGAGGGGCAGAAGGTCCGACTCCTAAAGGCTGCACTGGAACAATATGCCGACGATGAAGATCAGATTATCCTCTTCACTGAAAGGTATCTGTGGGCAAAATAAAAAAAAAAAAAAAAATCCTGACAGGTATTTTTTTTATATATATATATTTTTTGGTTTACTCTATGCAAAACTCTCTCAAAAGAAAAAAAAAAAGTTCAATTTTAGATACAGATGGTGCCTGGGTGGCTGTGACAGCCCATGGCTTCTCTATGTCAGGGGTCTTTAACACTGAGATCTCCCTGACATTCATGACCATGTTCCTATCCATCTAGAGGTTGTTCTGGTCATGGCTGCTGTTAGAAACAACAGGGCCCATACAGCCAACCTGATAGCCCCCCCCATCCCCCAGAAAACACAGGTTACTATGCTTCAGTTACGAATGAACACAGTGAGTGATCGGTACATTCATTTAGGAAAGGAAGGGGCTGATAAATGTGACATTTTTACCTGGATCCTTCCCCCACTCTCCATCCCGAAGGATCCAATTGTGTGCTTTCAGCTGCCGGAGGAAAGGAGAGGAGGAAGCCGGCAGCACTGTGGGTGTGGGGGCACACTGGGTGACGGGGGGAAGTAGGGGAATTGGTATGGTGCATAGGGAGGGTGATGGATGTGGCAAGGAGGCAATTACTGGAACCAATTCTCTCTATGGCTCTCTCTGCAGCAGCTGAAAGCCAACAGCAGGGAGAGGAGAAGCCAGCTTTCAGCTGCTGCAGAGAGAGCCATAGAGGGGATTGGTTCCAGTAATTGCCTTGCCATGCTGATCACCCTCCCTGCCCACATCTGCTTCACCCAGATGCCTGGGCCTCCTTACTGGCTTGGGCCCCATACAGGAGGATTGGTGGTACCCCTTTATCCACTGCCCTGGTTCTACTCACCTTTGTGTGTTCCAGCTCCCACTGTTAAGATTCTCTGTAATCTAACATATAAATCAGGCAGGGATGGTGAGAGACCCTCATAAAGGACACAGCAGGAGTGTAAAACCAGGAAGTTGGCACATTGATGGTGGGAGCCCCTCATAATGGGTACAGCAGTTGTAGAGACCTGGGAACTCCATGCAGGGATGGTGGGAACCCCTTATAATGGGCATATCAGGTGTAGAGACCTGGGGACTTGATGCAGGGGTGGTGGGAACCCCTCATAGTGAACACAGCAGGTGTACAAACCTAGGAACACAATTCAGGAACCGTGGCAGCCACGGTCCCAATAGTGGGTACAGCAGGTGTACAAGACCTGGGAACTCAATGTAGGTATGTTGGGAACCCCTCATATTGGGCACAGAAGGTGTGCAGGCCTGGGAACGCAGCACAGAGATGGTGAGAATCCCTCATAATGGGCACATTGAGAGATAGAAGAAACTCTCAGGGGGTGTATTACTCCAGCATCCCCCAACACTGAAAACTCACTTCCAGGTAGACTGATGAATTATAGTGATACTAAAGCTGAAAATGTTCCTTGCATTAAGGTAAACAACGTCTTCTATCACAAGATGCTGCATGTCGTAATGGACTTTTCCTTATTGCTTTGCTCTGCGTATTTCCTTTGCAGCTACGATGACATATTTGCTTCAGGCCCGGCTGAACTTGTGAAGAAATTGAAGCAAGCCAAAAGCAAGGTGGTGTTCTCAGCAGAAGCCGTGGCCTATCCTGAACGACGTCTGGAGCCCAAATATCCGAGTGTCATAGAAGGCAAACGTTTCCTGGGATCGGCAGGTAAGTCTCCGACACATGGAACTCCAGTTCCCAGTGTTTAATGCTGAACTTTGGGGAAAAGAAAACAATATCCTTGGAGTGTGGCTCCCGAACAGTCCAAGGAATAAACGCTCGTATTTGCCTGGGGTACTGGGAAAGGGACTTTTACTTTGTCCCTGACTCCTGGAGGCTCCTTCTTCCATGTGACTGGTGCCCCAAATCCTCTTCTCTAACACACTCCAGTTGGTGGTCGTACTCTGATGTCATTACGTACAATGCAGGACCTGCAGTCCTGCATTGTAAGAGGATGAAAAGGGCCCACCCACAACATAGAGCATGGAAGGGAAGAGGAGAGCACCGGCTGCTGGGGGAGGGAGGGAAAAGGTAAGTAACACTGCTTTTTATTGATGCTCTAGGCCAGGGAGTCTTCAAACTTTTCAGTACAAGTTCCACCATATTGCATTTTACTAGTATTTGTGAGCTGAATAAAATCCTCTCTTACCAAGGGTCCCCATCAGTGTCGCCACCCTACAACAGGGTCCCCATCGGAGTCCCCACTTTGCATCAGTGCTGCCACCTTGCATCAGGGTCCCCATCAGAGTCCCCACCTTGCATCAGTGCCCCCACCTTGCATCAGGGTCTCCATCAGAGTCCCCACCTTGCATCAGTGCCCCCACCTTGCATCACAGTCTCCATCAGAGTCCCCACCTTGCATCAGTGCCCCCACCTTGCATCAGGGTCCCCATCAGAGTCCCCACCTTGCACCAGTGCCGCCACCTTGCATCACGGTCCCCATCGGAGTCCCCACCTTGCATCATTGCCCCCACCTTGCATCAGGGTCCCCATCAGAGTCCATGCATCAGGGTTCCCCCCCATACATAAGGGTCCCCATCAGAGCCCTCTCTCGTAGCGGTACAAATTTGTTCCCTTTATCAGTCCAAAATCCCAGTTGAAGCACAAAGCAACCAAATGTCTTCCGGGTGCCACCTCTGACCCATGAAATGGATAGCACACAAGGAATAAATGCTGCTTGGAAAACCGGAAGAATCTGGTACTATAATCCAGAAGGCAGACAAAAAAAGCAACAAATAGATCAGTAAGAATTAAGATTAATCATCTATGCAGAACTGCTAAATAAGATAAAGAATTTGAATTTGCTGCAAAAACAAGCCAGTCCTCAAAAAAAGTGGGGACCGGGCACCTGTAGTGAACAGACTGATGAATCCTTGTTCTGAATAGCTGGAATCAGTCTCTATACAGATGGTAAGGAAACGAGAATTCCAGTTGGTAGTAAATAAAGACACTTTATGATGCAAACAATATCCACTTATATGTGGGACAGGGTCTGTGCACCAGGAAGCCATCAATGTGGTGGTGGTTGGGGGTAGGATGTGTACCTTCCTCTCCTGTGGCATGGCAATGTGTTTCGAAGCTCTGCCTCTTTGTCAAGCCAAGTCTTGGTGTGGAAAGCCTACGTTCAGGTAGTACTTCTGTATACTATATGCAGGTTGCTCATGTACCAGCATACAGCCATACATGGAGGTTGTATGCAGCACCTGGGCTTCTTGGGTGTTAAAGTGTGCCTATCATATGTTGTATGTGGCCTCATGCACTTGTGAGGCCATGAAAAGAAGTTGGAGTTTGTCAGTTTTGACTCACCCCCCCTTCCCCAACTCTCACTATTGACTCTCCTCTCTGCAGCTTTCATAGGCTATGCTCCGTATCTACACAAACTGGTGGCCGATTGGGATGGGGCCGATGAAGACAGCGACCAACTCTACTACACCAAGATCTACTTAGACCCCGTGAAGAGAGTAAGTGACCTGCAGACTGCAGGCCTGATGTTGGCTCTACACAGGGCAATCATTTGGGGATTTAAATGAGAATAATTAGTGCAACCTACCAACTTTATGGATTAGCAAAATTGAAAGTTTTATTCTCCCTGAAACGTAAAATGTTTCAGGGGGGATCTTTAGAGGACTACATTGAATTCAGTAGGGAAGGCAAAAGTAATGTAGTTTTTCTTTGTCAAAAGTTTTATTGAAACGCAGATCAATACAAAACAACTGATCGCCTGCTCAGGGGTACAGATCAATACGTAAACAGATGAAGTAACAGGCGGTGCTCACAACATTTTCAGAACAATTAGATCAGAATAATGCCAACCTGTGACCGAGGCCACAGTGCGGCTTCCATGACCCAGGGACAAGCCCGAGAGGACAAACCGTAGGCAATAACGACAATTCAATCGCGTTTCATTTAACAATAGAGAGAGGACAGAGGAATAAACCAAAAGAAAAGAAATAGAGGAAAAAGCAGGAACATAGTAGAAAAAGAAAGGGGTAACCTCCTGCAGGTCTGGGTCACAGCTGGGATTTAGAGGGTCCCTAGTCCCAACGGGGATAGAGTAGGGAACTCATAAGTCCACCAAGGATGCCAGATTTTCAGGAATTTAGCATGTGAATCACCAACAATACTAGTCATCTTTTTGTGTAACATCAAGGTGGTCAGGGTGAGTTTGACCTTACAGAAAGGGACAGAGGGCGATCTCCATGCTTTGGCAATGACCCTTTTATCGGCAATGAAATCATAGGTGGCCAGCTTCTGTTGAAAGTAATGTAGTTTTTATTTATGGGGCAGCACAGTGGCTGAATGGTTAACACTTCCACCTGGCAGTACTAGGGTTGTTGGTTTGAATCCCAACCACAGCGCCACCTGCCTGGAGTTTTCATGTTCTCCCTGTGCCTGCTTGAGCTTCTTCTGGTTTCCTCCCTCACTCCAAAGACATGCTGGTAGGTTAATTGGCTCCTGTCTAAATTGTCCCTAGTATGTGTATGTATGAATGTGAGTTAGGGACCTTAGATTGTACACCCCTTGAGGGTATCGACTCATGTGACTGTACAATATATATATGTAAAGCGCTGCATCAATGGACAGCTCTATATAAGTACCTGTAATAAATAAGATAAATAAAAATACATTCAGTAGGGAAGGCAAAAATAATGTAGTTTTTAGGGTTGCAATGGGTTTTAAGTAGCTCTCGAGGGTCACAGAAGCACTTTTCATGTATCCTGGACCTGTTCTTCCACTAAAATTTGCCTCTCATGGCTCCAGAAAAAGTAAAACATTAAAAAACGAAAATAAAACTTAGTTATCATACTGAAATAACAAATACACAACAAAACATGTAAAAATAAAACCACAAATGCAAGGAACACTGAATTTTCTGAGCTATTCCCACTGTGTTCTGTGTGATTGCCGGCGAATGTCGCTATGCTTTTTTCTATCCAAGTGGGATGACAGCAGGAAAATACGGCCACTAGATGGAGCTGATGAACATAAATACAGTCAGGTCCATATTATATATATTTGCACACAGGCACAATTTCCATACTTTTGGCTCTGTATGCCACCAGAATAAATTAAAAGGAAACAATCGAAATTAATTTGAAGTGCAGACTTTCAGCTTTAATTCAAGGGGTTGAACCTAAATATCAAGTACACATTTTATGCACAGTCCCTCCATTTTCAGTGGCTCAACTTTAATTGGACAAATGAATCTAATCATAAATAAAATGCTCATTTGTAATATTTTGTTGAGAATCCTTTACTGGCAATGACTGCCTGAATTCTGGAACCCATGGACATGACCAAAGACTGGGTTTCCTCCTTTCTGATGCTTTGCCAGGCTCTAACTGCAGCTGTCTTCAGTTGTTCTTTGTTTGTGGGTCTTTCTCTCTTTTTAGTTTTGTCTTCAGCAAGTGAAATGCATGCTCAATGGGGTTGAGATCAGGTGATTGAGTCGGCCATTGCAGAATATTCCACTTCTTTTCCTGCAAAAGCTCCTGGGTTGCTTTTGCAGTGTGTTTTGGATCATTGTCCATCTGTACTGTGAAGTGCAGTCCAATCAACTTTTCTGCATTTGGCTGAATCTGGGCTGACAGTATATCTGTAAACATGGCAGAATTAATCTGGCTGCTTCTATCTTCTGTCACATCATCAATAAACACCAATGACCCAGTGCCACTGGAAGCCATGCATGCCCATGCCATCACACTGCCTCCACCATGTTTTACAGATGACGTTGTGTACTTTTGATCATGAGCTGTTCCAAGCCTTCTCCACACTTTTTTCTTCCCGTCATTCTGGTACAGATTAATCTTAGTTTCATCCATCCAAACAATGCTTTTCCAGAACTGGTCTGGCATTTTTAGATGTGTTTTGGCAAAGTCTAATCTGGCTTTTCTATTCTTCAGGCCTATGAATGGTTTGCACCTTCTGGTGAACCCTCTGTATTTGCTCTCGTGAAGTCTTCTCTTGATTGCAGACAATGATACGCCCACCTCCTGGAGAGAGTGTCCTTCTCTTGTCTGGGTGTTGTGAATGGGTTTTTCTGTACCATAGAGAGGATCCTGTGGTCATCCACCATTGTTGTCTTCTGTGGGCGTCCATGCCTTTTTATGTTGCTGAGCTCACCAGTGCGTTCTTCTTTCCTCAGAATGTACCAAACTGTTGATTTGGCCACTCCTAATGTTGCTGCTATATCTCTGATGGATTTGTTTCATTTTTGAAGCCTTACAACGGCCTGTTTCACTTTCATGGACAGCTCCTTTGAACACATGATGTAGGTTCACAGCAATAGATTCCAAATGCAATACCACACTGAGGTTGGCCATACACTATACAATTTTCTGTCCAGTTGCCTTTAGATTTACCTTAAACTATGTAGTGCAAGGGCCTGCCTAATTGGATACAATTGAAAGTGTTGTTTAGGTTTAACCGCATATTATATATTTTTTGGTAAATCTAAAGCAATTTTTAAAGAAAATTGAATAATGTATGGCCAGCCTTAGCATCAATTCCAGACCTTTTACCTACTTAAATGATGAAGAAATAATGGAGTAGCCCACACCTGGCCATAAAACAGCTTTTGATTCAATTTTCCAATTAATTTTGGTCCCTCGAAAAAGGGGGGATGGCTAGTCTTAAGAGCTGTAATTCCTAAGCCCTTCCTCCAATTTGGATGTACATACCCTCAAATTAAACCTGAGAGTGTGCACTTTCAGACCATTTCCATTATAGAACTATAGCTTGAATATGTTTCGGTAAATACCTGAAAAAATCTAAAATTGTGCCTGTGTCCAAATATATATGGACCTAACTGTATATACCTATTTGTTATGATCATTAGTTCCATCTAGTGGCCATAATGCAGTATTTTCCTGATTAACGTTTTTCTTAGGAATGAATAACATCCAACCCGGAAAGAAAATATCCCAGTAACATTCAATTTTGCTGACATTCACACAGAACAAGTGTACATGCAATATTACAGGAAAAATAGCTCTGTGAATTATTTTGTTTTCTAAATACACCTCTAAGTGAAATAAACAAAACTCTGCTAAAAAAAAAAAAAAGAGTAGATCATTTGTTTCAAGCAGACTTTGCCTTACAAAAGAAATCTTGTGAGCTGATAACGTCCTTTATTCTCTGCCCTTGCGGACTATTATTTTTCCTAGATATCCTTGAGGAGTACAGAACACCCTCCCTTTGTGTTGGGGCAAGGGGGAGGTGTTTGTAGTCCTAACACACTTCCTATCCTAGGGTGACAGTACTGCTCCTCCATGGATACAGTACTGTGAATGTTGCTATCCTAGAAAAAGTAGTTTGTTACTGACAGGATAAAGGGGAAAAGCTCTGTGAAAAAAAAGAAAACTAATGCAACCACCACATCTGAGGGGTGTTAAGCTGCAATATATTTCAGTTTTGCTCTTGGGTTTAGATACCCTTTAATTACGTGACGGAAAGGGTAAATGTTTACAAATATAATCTTGGGTTAGGGTCAGCTTTGATACAGCAAAACTTGATTCTAATAATACCTATTTATTTTATTAAAAGGAAAAAACAAACATTACTTTGGACCACCGGTGCCGAATATTCCAGAGCCTGTATGGATCTGAGGGTGAGTACGTCGCCAAAATTGTATTTTTGTGCTGAAGTAGTCATAAAAACACTTGAGTATCAGCCTGTATATTTTTTCAGTGCCATGATAGTTTGACTGACAATTACTTGGTCATGCAGTAGCGCACATAAGTACATTTTATACTTTCTTTCATTTTTTTTTTAGACAAATAGAGCTTTGTATGGTGTTATTTAATAATTTTTGTGCTTTTTACATTTTTTTTTTTTTTACTATGTTACCCTTGATCCTCTGCTCCGTCTTGTGGCCATAGTGCGGTCATATCCTGATTCAGGTGTTTCAGGAGAGTTCTGCATTATGGACACTTGATGAAGCTGGCGATTATAGAAAAAAAAACAAGTGTGTGTCTGAATGCTGAGACATTCTCACAGTAAGTTTTTTCATAGATAGACATCCCTAAAGGCATTATACACTTTCAAATAGTTTTTATTATTTATAAATAGGTGTATTTATATTCCCTGTGCTGTTTGTTTGCCCCTTACCTTGTAATGATGGGCTCCCATGTTGTAGTTGCAGTTTGTAGTAACATGGCTGAGTGATTCCCCTACGTCCATGCATTGCTTCAACTAGCTTGTCCCTATGTGCCAAAGGGACAACTTCCTGATTCAAGGCACACAGCATCCAGTGCATGTGTTACCTTAAATGTGGGAGTGCTAATGCAATGAAAAAAAAACCATCTTGCAACTGCACGGTGAGCTCTCTGTGTCTGTAAATGTTCTGCCTGCTCGTGCCTATGTCAGATCTAATTACTGTGTAGCTCTCACCTGCAGGACACCAGTCTGGAAGACACAGGGATTGTGGGATATATAGTTTCTTCCCAGGAAGTGTCAGTTCTCAGACTGCAGACAGAGATCACGTATTAACCTTTGCAGTGCCAGATTACACGCCTCATGTTTCTACACAAACCGAAACTTCGGACACAAAAATGTGAAGCTTTTCTCTATTATAGACCATGTGTACAGGGCAACAAATGACACCACAAATGTACATGATCAGTGCACATCTTATGCAGGTGGAAAACACAAAGTGTGGGAAGGAAGGTTTTTAATGTCCTTAAAATTTACTGATGGTGAATTCTGCTTTCTTTCCTGTCATTCCTACTTACTATTACAATACACTTGGAGCAGACATGTGGTGGCTGCACATATGTTGTGCTCAGATTTTTCATGCATAGCCCTGTCCACCCAGCCACCGGAATTAGAGGAAATGTCAGACAAGCTGTAGTCTTAGGATAGACAGGGCATTTTATTATAAGGACTTTTCTATGATAACAGTGGAGTTTCCCTTTATTCGGTTCCTATTTCTTTTAGGGGACGTGGTGATGAAGTTTGAGAATGGACGAGTCAGAGCACGGAATCTCGCCTACGACACCCTTCCTGTTCTGGTGCATGGCAATGGGCCTACTAAGGTGGGAATCTATGCCATATGTCAGATATACACTATATTGCCAAAAGTATTGGGCCAGCCCTCCAAATCATTGGATTCAGGTGTTCCAATCACCTCCATGGCCACAGGTGTATACAATTAAGCCCCTAGGCATGCAGACTGCTTCTACAAACATTTGTGAAAGAATAAGTCGCTCTCAGGAGCTCAGTGACTCCAAGCGTGGTCCCGCGATAGGTTGCCACCTGTGCAATAAGTCCATCCGTGACATTTCCTTCCTACTAAATATTCCACGATCAACTGTTAGTGGGATTATAACAAAGTGGAAGCAACTGGGAAGAACAGCAACTCAGTCACCAATGGTAGGCCACATAAAATGACAGAGCGGGGTCAGCACATGCTGAAGTGCACAGTGCGCAGAAGTCTCCAACTGTCTGCAGAGTCAATAGCTAAAGACCTCCAAACTTGGTGTTACCTTCAGATTAGCACAACAGTGCGTAGAGAGTTTCATGGAATGGGTTTCCATGGCCGAGCAGCTGCATCCAAGCCTTGCATTACCAAGTGCAATGCAAAGCGTCGGATGCAGTGGTGTAAAGCACGCCGCCACTGGACTCTAGAGGAGTGGAGATGTGTTTTCTGGAGCGATGAATCACGCTTCTCTGTCCGGCAATCCGATGGACGTGTCTGGGTTTGGTGGTTGCCAGGAGAACGGTACTTGTCTGACTGCATTGTGCTAAGTGTAAAGTTTGATGGAGGGGGGATTATGGTGTGGGGTTGTTTTTCAGGGGTTGGGCTTGGCCCCTTAGTTCCAGTGAAGGGAACTCTTAAGGCATCAGCATACCAAGACATTTTGGACAATTTCATGCTCCCAACTTTGTGGGAACAGTTTGAGGATGGCCCTTTCCTGTTCCAACATGACTGCACAAAGCAAGGTCCATAAAGACATGGATGAGTGAGTTTGGGGTGGAGGAACTTGACTGTCCTGCACAGAGTCCTGACCTCAACCTGAAGGAACACCTGTGGGATGAATTAGAGTGGAGACAGCAAGCCAGGCCTTCTCGTCCGACATCAGTGGCTGACCTCACAAATGCACTTCTGGAAGAATGGTCAAACCTTCCCATAGACGCCCTCCTAAACCTTGTGGACGGCCTTCCCAGAAGAGATAAAGCTGTTATAGCTGCGAAGGGCGGGGCCAACTCAATATTGAACCCTACGGACTAAGACTGGGAGGCCATTAAAGTTCATGTGCGTGTAAAGGCAGGCCGACCAATACTTTTGGCAATATATTGTATGTATGTGTATGAGGGCCACAGATAATCTGCCTATGAATGAGTATTGCCTTATAATCTAAATGTGCCTCTGTGCTAAGTCAGTGCAACATAGCTGCATGAAATTGGCAAATCTATCAAGAGAACCTGTCTTCAATGGGCATCTGTAATCATTTAAATCTCCACTCTTGGTTTATTATAAAAGTGCAGCCTTATTAATCAGAGATTACAGGAATTGTACCATGTATCTGTATTCTCTCCCTGTCATATCTGTAAGACTATCCAGTGCCCTGCCTGAGCTGAACAGATCTAAAAGCTGTCACTTAACTAAGGATTGTTAATTGGCTGTTTCACCTCCTTCAACAGCCTGGACATGGTGTTAATTATTAGGCCTAAGCACGTGCAGCAGGTAGGTCAGCCTCAATGGGGGCCATAAGCTGGCCATAGATGCACTGAAATTTAGCTGGTTTAGCAGGGACTGGGCAAATTTCAATTAGTGTGTGGATATCCGCTGATCGACTTCTGGCGAATGGATAAGTCAAGAAATATTTGTTAATCAGTGGCTGCAGTCGCTGAATGATGTATTCTGACAGCACAATGTCTTGCTGTCTAGATACAGTGCCCCAGCGGGGGGAGAGGGATGCCTCCATTTGTAGATAGAGGAACATTTATTTTTCATTCCCATGGATGAAGAAGAAAAAAATACTTACATGTGACCAGCTTTACAGCCAGACACTGACCTGACATGTCTGCTGTGACAGAGAGAATAATGGAAGCAAATAACAGCACACAGCTCTTCCTGAGAGGTAAGGCTACACTATTATAAAAGTTTGGCAACTCAGATTTATTACAAATGTCCAGATGAGGCAAAGAATATCTCTCTTTGTTTGGAATTTTAACTTTAGGCTAGGTTCACACATTGGAAAAAGAAGCACACGGGGTGCAAACATCTAGTGCATTATCCAAGCTTTATATAAAAGCGATAACATACTTACAAACATGGAAGCATAAAAGCCTATAAAGCCACTGAGATGACCCAACGTGGTAACAGAGTTCCCAACTGGTATTGAAGTCGGCTCCTTCCTCAGACCTAAAGCCGACCACAGTTTGTGCCCTAATAAATGTGTGTGTCATAGGTACCGCCTATCTCAAGGCTCCTCCCCACAGCATGGGAGGGGACCAGATAGGGTAAAAATGATAAATAATAAAATATGTATAAGGTGGGCTCCACCTGGCCCTCTGGATACCCATTGGCTCAAGACAATACAATCTATTATGTTAAATGTAATGTTCACACCCTCATGATAAAAATCAATATACAGTTAGGTCCATATATATTTGGACACAGGCACAATTATAGATGTTTTCAGGTATTTACTAAAACATATTCAAGCTATTGTTATATAATGGATATGGGTGGAAAGTGCACACTCTCAGGTTTAATTTGAGGGTATGTACATCCAAATTGGAGGAAGGGTTTAGGAATTACAGCTCTTAAGAGTAGCCATCCCCCCCTTTTTTTTCAAGGGACCAAAAGTATTTGGACAATTGAATCAAAAGCTGTTTCATGGCCAGGTGTGGGCTACCCCTTTGTTATTTCTTCAAAGGTTTGGAGTTGATTCTAAGTCTGGTATTTGCATTTGGAATCTATTGCTGTGAACCTACATCATGCATTCAAAGGAGCTGCCCATTTCTGAAAAAAAAAACTAAAATTATGCCTGTGTCCAAATATATATGGACCTATCTGTATATGTGTATATATCTCTGAAGAAATCTATATGTATGTATAGAGAAAAAAAATACCTTAGAAGAGGAAGGGGGAGAAAAAAAAACAGCCAGTCGTGTGAAGGGGAAGAAAGGTTCACACATATGCAGGTTGTGGTTGATGTGTTTTTCCGATGCAGTTTTTTAAATTTTTGATGTAATTTGTATTTTTGGGATGTGTAAGGGCTCGTTCACACTTGGCTGTTTTACCAACGCTTGCCAAACGCCCCTATAGCGTTTGGCAAGCGTTGGTCCGGCGTTTGTGGAGCTTTTTTTAACGCTCGGCAAACACTCCACAAACGCCGCATGCGCGGTTTAGCGGCAGTTGCTTGGCGTTTGCCAAGCGTTAAAAATGCCCCACAAACGCCTACAATGCAGTTTTGAATGGTGTTACCGCTCCGCAAACGCCCCGCAACCGGGTTGAACCGCACCGCAAACGCCGGCCGGGCGTTTGCAGAGCGGCACCATAGACTAGAATAGGAGGCTTCAACGCCTCCTGACTCGACCAGAGGCGTCCGTTTTGACGCAACGCGTTTGCGGAGCGGCATCATAGACTAGAATACGGTGCTTCAACGCCCTCTGACTCGACCAGAGGCGTCCGTTTTGACGCAATGCGACGCGACACAAACGCTCCCGTTAGAACAGCACCATGTGCTGTAATGTGCAGAATTGGCAGAGGCGTTTGGGAAGCGGTAAAAACGCCTCTCTGCCGCCTGCACACAACGCTAGTGTGAACGTAGCCTTAATGTTGCTAGGGGGAGGTGCAGGAAAAAAAAGCACCAAAAACGCACGTTACATGCACTTTTTATGCATTTGCATTGAAGTCTATGGAACCAAAAACTCATCATGTTGCGGGCAAAAAAGTCCCTGACTGTTTCCAAAAAACGAATCGGCTAAAAACACACAGATGTGAACGTGACCCATAGGAAATCGTTTAATGGACTGTAGTGTGTTTCTGCAAAACTGAAAATGCACCGCAATACGCATAGGTGTGGACCTGGCCTAATAAATAATGGGTGAACATATTTGACTTATTTCCAGCCCTGCCAGTGGAGAGTAATATTTATTAGTAGATTATGGGTTCTACACACTTGTGGCTAATGCTTGTGTCTCTCAATCAGCTTCTGATGAATTATCTGGGGAATTACATCCCTCGTGTATGGACCTTTGAGACCGGCTGTGTCGTCTGTGATGAGGGCTTAAGGAGTCTCTCTGGATTTAAGGTAAATAAATTACCGTTCCTCTTTTTTTTTTTTTTTTATCATGCATTTAGTGATCAGAAAATCCATATTAATAAAGCTGATCTCCAGGAAAACAGCGAAGTACACCGATGACATGAGCTGTTTTACCTGCCAAGGAATTTGTCTTTTTGTCCATCCAGACCAGACCTGAGATTACACAGCTCTGCCACACAGTACAGACCTATCTGGTAGGGCAAGAGACCTGATTTGTAATCTGCTGCAGTTAAGTCTTGTTCCTCCCCCAGCCTGTGACTGTACAGTAAAAGGAGGAGCAATAGATTTATCCGTTTTATTTCTCTGTCACTCTGCTCTCTCCTCCTATCACCATTTCCCTTGGTAACACATGAGCACTGCAGCAGAATTGATTGGCTCCTTGTGCTGTCCCCTTCCTTTTCTAGTCTGAGTTCTGCTGTACAGGGACACAAGAGGCTGATACCAAGTCACATCCAGGCACTTACACTGCTTACACTTGGAAACTAAATATATTGTATTTATTCATTAACTAAATGTATTAATTTATTACATGTATGTATTTATTAAAGCGGAGCTCCAGTCTCCTCTGCACTTTTCTACAAAATGCACCTGCATTATTCTCTTCAGTTGCAGTATATAATTAGGACAAGTGTATGTCATTTGCTTACTTGCAAATGTGACATTCCTCAGCAGGATCCCGGCAGGCAGGCAGCGGCCATTACTAGTGTGGGCATCTGAAGCCAGCTCCTACTTTCTTCTGGATTCTGTGCAGCTGGCTACCCAGCATGCACCTCCTGATCTTGCGCTGTAAGGACATGGCACGGCACACTGTGTTTGTAGGTTGCCATAACAATGGCGACGGCGGCGACGGAAGATCCCGACCAGTTGTTATGGCAACCTGTCAATCATTCCTCCTGATAACGTCACTTCCGGTCAAAAAATACCGCGAGACTTCACCATTAGGCTTCCCAAAGACACCTGGGAAAACCAATGGCGATATCCCAAGAGTTTTAGGGAATCACGTAATGATGAAGTCGCCTAGGCGGCTGGACCGGAAGTGCAGGATACTGACAGCAAAAAAAGGTATTTTGAAATAAATATTATTATTATTATACAGTATTTATAAAGCGCCAATAGTTCGCTCAGCACTGTACATTACAAAGGGGGACAGAACATGTGACAGAACAATACCAATACAATGCAAAACATGAGGGGATCGAGGGCCCTGCTCTTTGGAGCTTACAATCTAGGAGGGAGGGGATAGTGGCACAGGAGGAGATAGCTGTGGGGGATGGAGTGGTAGGAAGAGTGGAGGAGGTCGGCAGGTTAGCAGGGGGTGGGGTAGGCTTCCCTGAAGAGATGGGTTTTCAGGGTGCGCCTAAAGGAGAGGAGAGTAGGTGATAATCTGATGGGTTGGGGCAGGGAGTTCCAGAGGATGGGTGACACCCTGGAGAAGTCCTGGAGGCGGGCATGGGAGGAGGAGACCAGGGAACTAGAGAGAAGGAGGTCTTGTGCGGAGCGGAGTGTGCGTGCTGGGCGGTACTTGGATATTAGGTCGGTGATGCAGTACGGGGCAGTGTGGTGGACAGCTTTGTACGTCAGTGTTAAATAAAAATATCCCATAACAGACTGTTCTGCGGGTGGGCATTGTGTGGCAAGAATCATGAAAAAAGGGTGGAACTCCGCTGTAAGATTATTATATTTAGTTTGTTAAAATGTATTCATTTTTATCTATAAAATTTTATTTTATTTATTACATTTGGCATGACCTGTTCAATTCCTTGCTCCTCTACATCCTCTGGCTGCTGCAGAATGGCGGTTGGCATAGTCAGAATGGTAGTAGGTACCCTATTGCTGCAGTTTTACTGTTGCTAAACTTTTGTTTTTATTTTTTTATTGTGGAACACCTTCTCTTATTCCCACCTTGACACCTTTACTGCCCTGGATCAGCTCATCTTACAAGCCTTCTCCTCTTTTCTTTTTTTTTGTCAGACTGACGAATCTTTCCCATTGGTTGTGATTGGTGTTTTTATTGATCAGCCCACGCCATTCACCTCAGAGTTCTTCAAGCGGATTAGTAACCTGGAGTACCCCAAGAAGCGTATCCAGCTGTATATCGCCAGTCGTGTGAGTACGACCGTGCTGTTAGAAGACAGGCGGTGAATCTTCCATTGCATGCTGCTCAGCCAGCAGATGCAAATTTGCACTGATGCCCCTGGATTCTGCTTACACATGCAGAATCCATGATTATCCATAACATTCCTCGCTGTGGCTATGTGTCTTGCAAGGCTTGCTGGGAAATATTTAACCCTTTGTTTCCTGTAACTCCAGGAGCCCAATCATCAGAGACAAGTGGAGAAGTTCTTGAAGGAACACAGTGCAGAATACAACCTAGTAAAATACATTGCACCAGAAGAAATCTCAAATGCCGCAGATGCCCGCAATGCTGGAATGTAAGTTTTTTTGTTTGCTTCTTATTTTTTATATGTGTAACAAAAGGTAAAAATATATATACAGTCTATACAGTATTCTCAATATACCTATTACATAACATGATCAAGGGGTGTAGATAATGGGGGGGTGATGGGGGTCCAAAACATCCCCAGAGTGTCTGTCAATGGTACAGTCTCTGCAGCTGGCTAGGAAACGTCAGCTAGCAATTATGTTTCCTGGAGCTGAATAAATTGAAATAGACCACCACAATAGAGTACCCACGCACACCACCTAATTGTCTCCCTTTTTGGTTCCCAAAGCTGAACCCCCTTCCCAGAAAAGAAAATTATCTTCGGACTTGGATGTCATAATCTTAGAAATAGTCTTATTGCCTGTGTAAACATTTGAAAAAAACTAAGTACATATTCGTGTGCGTATTACATGTGCAGCCTCTGCTTCCTTCAGGCTAGGTTCACACTGCCACAACTTGGGATCCGACTTGTGAGACCCCAAGTCGCATGACATGTTAAATTCCATGTTAGTCATTGAGAGCCGTCCTAATTAGCACTGCAGAAGTCACTTCAACTTTAGAAAAGGTTCCTGTATTACTTCAAGGCGACTTCTATCCGACTTGTGCCCATAGACGTTAATGGAAGTCGCCTCCATGGTCAGATCCTTGTCTATACTGATGTGATTTGGATCTGACATTAAAGGAAGATTACCCAGGCAAAGTGGCATGGCATAAAAGTCACACATCAAAGTCGTACTCAAAGTCGCATCAAGTCGCCAGCAAATCGTCAGGAAGTTGCATGGCAAAGTCGCACCGTAAGTCACTTGACTTTCAAGTTGCGGTAATATAAATCGGGCCTCAGAGTGCTTTATATAGATGATACATGTTTATGTTTAGCAGGGATGTTGCATTCCCCAGCGTATCCCCACGTAAGCCGAGAGAGAGAGAGAGATTGTTTATATAAATACAGGCGTACCTCGGCTTATGAATGTAATTTGTTCCTCGGGACTTTTCGTATTGTGAAGAATTCTTAATACGAATCGTGGTTTCCCATAGGCATGCATTGAAAACCAATTAATCTGTTCTGTAAAAAAAAAGTATTTTATCTGTTCAAAACTCTTTATAAAGTGAACTTTAAAGACATAAATACTGTACAGGGACATGATTAAAAATTAATTTGTAAATGTATTGAAAACCAATTAAGCTGTTCCAGAGGTCACAAAAAAAAGTAAAAAAAAGTTTTATCTGTTCAAAACTCTTTATAAAGTGCACTTTAAAAGCAAAAAGGGACATAATTAAAAAAAAATACGTAAATGCATTGATAACCAATTAATCCATTCCGGAGGTCAGAAAAAGTCCCAAAAAAAGTATTTTATCTGTTCAAAACGCTTTATAAAGTGCACTTTAAAGGCATAAATACTGTACAGGGACATGATTAAAAATTAATTCGTAAATGCATTGAAAACCAATTAATCCCGTTCGTATTGTGAAAATAATTCGTAAACCGAGCCATTATTTTCAATCGATTTTCATTCATAAACCGAAAATTGCGTTAACTGAGTCGTTCATAAACCGAGGTACGCCTGAATGTGCAAAAGGATCACTCTCAGCTGAAAACTTGCTCTTAAATTAAATACACTGTAAAAGACATTTAAATTCTATTCCAAGCCACAACTTTGTTCCGCTTTAGTTCTGGAGATAGAATATTGAATAGTTAGAGGATGATTCACCCCAGTGGACACACAGAAGTAAAAACCTGACAGGGAGTCCAACCCTTCCACACTGCATCCAAAACTAAAAAAGTTTGATTTTTAGATACACTTTAACATACTTTGTTACCTGTAATAAAGAAAAAACCTCCAGCCTTCCCTTCAGTCTTCCCACAATTATTCAGGCTCCTCACCTGTACTGAAATTGCCAGTTGTGAGCTTCTTACAGTTACATTAGTAGCTGCAGTAAGTCAGACAGGGCCCACCTCATTTCCTGCCTGGAAAACGCCCAGCATCATCCAGCACTTTCTTGCCCAGCCTGACTATCCCAGACCCACTGTTTCAATCATTGGAATTCACTTAGTGTTACTAAACCTACAACCATAAAATCAGTCTGTATATGCAGTAAAGCATGCTTGTTAGACTCACTGTGGAACTTAAGGGGTTAATCCTCTGCATTGTGTAAAAAAGGATGCTTAATCCTGTCTTCTCTGACCCTCCCATTCTTCCACTGTCCCCTACTCCATCTCCTGATCGAACAGAGCCTTGGGGCAAGCTGCACATGCTCAGTTTGGTGTGTATTGCTGGAGAGTGTTTTTTTTTGGGGGGGATAGTGCATGTGATCAGCACAGGGCCAACCAGCACTGTCCAGACAGTTATGCAGTTATGCAGTCTCTTAGGACAGTGTGAGGAGAATGAAAACTACTCCTACAAGCTTTAACCAGTGCTCTGCTGGACACTGATAGAAGTCACAAGACTGCTCTAACTGCTGATGAGAAAAGGTATTTAGCAGTTTATATTTACAAAAATAATTGCATTTCTATGTTCTGTGTACTGTGGCAGACCAGATATAGTGAATGCAGGGTCCGGGGAGACCAGATATAGTGAATGCAGGGTCCGGGGAGAGCAGATATAGTGAATGCAGGGTCCGGGGAGAGCAGATATAGTGAATGCAGGGTCCTGGGAGACCAGATATAGTGAATGCAGGGTCCTGGGAGACCAGATATAGTGAATGCAGAGTCCAGGGAGACTAGATATAGTGAATGCCGAGTCCGGGGAGACTAGATATAGTGAATGCCAAGTCCGGGGAGACCAGATATAGTGAATGCCGAGTCCGGGGAGACTAGATATAGTGAATGCCGAGTTCGGGGAGACTAGATATAGTGAATGCCGAGTCCGGGGAGACTAGATATAGTGAATGCCGAGTCCGGGGAGACTAGATATAGTGAATGCCGAGTCCGGGGAGACTAGATATAGTGAATGCCGAGTCCGGGGAGACTAGATATAGTGAATGCCGAGTCCGGGGAGACTAGATATAGTGAATGCCGAGTCCGGGGAGACCAGATATAGTGAATGCAGGGTCCTGGGTTTAGTCATTGGGACTCTGCATCACATGTGGGCATTATCTAGGGCATGGGTCTCCAAACTTTCTAAGCAAAGGGACAGCTTACTGTCCTTTAGACTTTATGGGGGCCGGACTGTAGCCGGTGGGAGTAGAAAAGCCTCGGCATCAGTGCCCCATCATCAGTTTTAATAGGAGGAATAGTGCCCCATTGTTGATATCAAAGAGAAGTATAATGCCCTATTGATGGTGCCAGTAGAGGGAATGCTCTATCACTGGTGACAGTTGGTGGAATAGTGCCCCAAGGGTCAGATAAAGGCAAGCAAAGGGCCAAATCTGGCCCCAGGGTCGCAGTTTAGAGACCACCGATCTAGGTTATTCTGCATGTAAATACAGCCTGTCTAGGAATGCCCACTCTTCCATTTTGACTCCCACTCATTAAGGCATTTTGATATTTGCATACAGTAACTCCTCCCAAGAGCCAGGCAATTGCATTCATCAGGGCTCTTTAGAGGACTACTGAGGCAGGCTGGTGTTATGTTTTCAGGAGGCTATATACAGCAACCTGCTGGCCCCACCCACCAGTTATAATCTGCAAATCTGCCTGCATTTCATAGAGAACCATAGAGACTCAGTGAGGACATCACTGAGTCTAAAATAAGGTATGTAATTAAAACAGAGAGGTTTTATTCAATATTTTTTATGTATATGTTTTTTTATATTTAAATTATAATATAAATACTATATAATAAATATATATCATTTTTTTTATTTTATTAGCATGTTGATGAGAGGGGAAATATAAACAATATTAAACATTCGGCTTTAATAAAACCAGCAATATAAGACCCTGTGATCCATATAGATGATATAAACTATTTGAACAGACATTGGTTATTTGGTGCTGTGGTTTCCTCGTTTATAATTTTATTGTTAATAATGCAACAAACTGTTCCAATACTCTTTATTATTTACAAAGATCAGCCATAAAAATATATTTAGACATGTCTACAATAACAATGTAAACCATTATATACTAGTGAAGAATATGGTGCTCAGGACTTCTGCCGCCATTGGGGAAGAGCCAACCAATCATTGGGGCAAATTTACTAAGACTGGAGCAAACAGAACCTGGAGAAGTGAAACCACAAAGAGGGGAAAAAAGGAGAGCTGGGACTTTAAGGTACCATTGGGGTTTAGGAACAGACTTCATTGATCAGAATCTGGAGCAACTGTGCATTGCAACCAATCAGGTTTTATCTTTTATTTTCAAAGCCTAACTGAACAAGTTGAAGATAAAAGTTGATTGGTTATTGTGCCCAGCTGTGCCAGATTCTGTCTGCTCCAGTGTTCGTAAATCTCCCCATTGTTTCCCTCTCTTTTCTGAACCTCGTTTTTAGCAGAGACCATTTGACCAATGCTTGGCATCCAGCTGCACAGTATGTGGGATGTTAATTTTACAATACAGGTCCTCTTTATTTGTAAGAAATAATTTCTAGAACTATTTACTCAGATTGTTCTTTTAAAATTCAATTTAGTTAAACAATAATGTCGTTTGTATTTATTTTTAACGTGGCAGATTTTAGTTAATTTTGTGCTTCTCCCCCTCTTTCAGGGATATTTGCCGGCAGAACCCGGAGTGTGAATATTATTTTAGCATTGACGTGCAGGTGGTGCTGAAAAATGCCAGCATACTGCGGACACTCATAGAACAAAACAAGTATGTTGTGGTTTTAACGTTGTCTCTAAAGTGGACCCATAGCCACCATTGTGATGGTTGAAGCAGTGATCTGCATAGGTCTAACCAGTCACCATGTCTTCTCCCCAGGTCCATCCTCTCCCCTATGATCAGCCGGGTTCAGGACTTGTGGTCCAATTTCTGGGGGGCGCTGAGCAAAGAGGGGTTCTACGCCCGATCTGAGGATTATGTTGAAATCGTCCAGAGACAGAGGATGTGAGTACATTTATGGGTCCTTTGAGCAAAGCTTTTCAGGGCCACCCAAAAGTGTTTTTATTTTTTAGGTGGAGCACTGACTCTCCCTGCCGTAATTCTTAACTCTGTTCCCACCCACCTTTATGTATTCCAGCCCTCCTGTTACCTTTTTCATAAAATCCAACAATGCTGGGAGGTCCTCATAATGGGCACATCAGTGGTGCAGACCTGGGAACTCAACCCAGGGGTGGTGAAAACCTGTCATAATGAGCAATGAAGGTGTGCAGACCCAGGAGCTCAACACAGAGAGGGTGGAAGCCCCTCATAATGGACACATCAGCTGTGCAGACCTGGGAACTCAGAGCAGGAATGGTGGGAACTCCTTAAACCAACACGGCACTCTGTACAGGGTTGGGATGTTGGAAGCGCAAACCTTGGGAACTCAGGGTTGGGATGTTGGAAGCCCCTGCTATTGGGCACAGCAGGTGTACAGACCTGAGAAACCAACACAGGGATGGTGGCAACCCCTCGAAGGGCACAGCAGGTGTGAGAACTCAGTGCAGGGATGGTGGGAAACCCTCCTAATGAGCACAGTAGGTGTGCAGAGCCAGGAGTTCAACACAGAAATAGTGGGGACTTCTCATAATGGGCATAGCAGATGTGGAGACCTGGAAAGTCAGAGCATAGGGATGGAGGGAACCCCTCATAACGGGCACAGACTCAAGAGGTGCAGAGATCTCACCAACAGAATTCCTGAGATATAAAAGAGACTGTCAAGAGTTTGTCTGCATCAGCCAATCGACACTGAAAGGACTGGGCCTTTAAAGGAAGACTAAGCCAAAGATATCAGTGACCCCACATAGCTGCTGGTAAAACTAACCGAGATCCTACAATCTGATGTTGACATCTGTGGTTATATTAAGTTGTGGTAAACCCCGTGTTCTTATAATTACTGACTCTGAGCCTGTGCTTACAGTGGCATCTGGAACGTCCCATACATCACCGATGTGTATCTGGTGAAAGGCAGCGTGCTCCGGACTAAACTGAACCAGTATGACATGTTTCGCAGTGGTCACCTGGACCCCGATATGGCGTTTTGTGACAACGTCCGCAAACAGGTCACTATAACATGGGATGGGGGGAAGGGTATGCTTACAGGATGGGTTATGTGGATGATGGGAACAGGGAAAAGTCAACCATTTAAATGTACATTTTAACCACTTTAAAGTGTTACTAATCCCAGGACCCTGCATTCACTATATCTGGTCTCCCCGGACCCTGCATTCACTATATCTGGTCTCCCCGGACCCTGCATTCACTATATCTGGTCTCCCCGGACCCTGCATTCACTATATCTGGTCTCCCCGGACCCTGCATTCACTATATCTGGTCTCCCCGGACCCTGCATTCACTATATCTGGTCTCCCAGGACCCTGCATTCACTATATCTGGTCTCCCCGGACCCTGCATTTACTATATCTGGTCTCCCCGGACCCTGCATTTACTATATCTGGTCTCCCCGGACCCTGCTTTCACTATATCTGGTCTCCCCGGACCCTGCCTTCACTATATCTGGTCTCCCCAGACCCTGCATTCACTATATCTGGTCTCCCCGGACCCTGCCTTCACTATATCCGGTCTCCCAGGACCCTGCATTCACTATATCTGGTCTCCCAGGACCCTGCATTCACTATATCCGGTCTCCCAGGACCCTGCATTCACTATATCCGGTCTCCCAGGACCCTGCATTCACTATATTCGGTCTCCCTGGACCCTGCATTCACTATATCTGGTCTCCCACAGTACACAGAACATGGAAATGCGATTATTATAGTAAATATAAAATGCTAAATACCTTTTCTCATCAGCAATATATAGCAGTCTTGTGACTTCTATCAGTGTTCATCTGAGCACTGGATAAAGTTTATAGGAGGTGTTTTCATTCTGCTCTGACTGTCCTATGAGGCTGCATAAGCCCTGACCCTCAGTCTGGATAGTGCTGATTGGCTCTGTGCTGATCACATGCACCCTTCCAAAGAAAGAAAATGCAATGCAATTCTCTAGCAATGCACACTAAACTGAGCATGTGCAGAGTGACTCCAGGAGCTCTGTACTATCAACAGATGAATTGAGGACAGTAGAAGAAGGGGAGGATCAGAGAAAACAGGATCAAACAGCCTTTTTACACAATGCAGACGATTAACCCCTTAGGTTCCACAGAGAGTATAACAAGCATGCTTTACTGTATATACAGACTGATTGTACTGTTGTGGGATTAGTAACGCTTTAAGACAAGGCCTTTTCTGACACTTTTTGTTTACATGTAAAAATCAGTATTTTTTGCTAGAAAATTACTTAGAATCCCTAAACATTATATATTTTTTCAAAGCAGAGGCCCTAGAGAATAAAATGGTGGGTGTTGTAATTTTTTATGGCACAAGTTATTTTTGCGCAGCGTTTTTTTAAAGGCAATTTGTTTGGAAAAAATATACTTTAATGAATTTTAATGCACAAAAACACAACAGAATACCCAATTGTTTGAGAAAATATAAAATATGATGTTACGCCGAGTAAATGAATACCAAACATGATATGCTTTAAAACTGCGCATGCCCGTGCAACACTGACAACCCACGTACATTTTATTATCCATAGTCAATGCTTTAAAAGCCTTTACAGGTTACCACTTTAGATTTACATAGGAGGTCTGGTGCTAGGAATACTGCTTTTGATCCAATGTTTGCAGTGATATTACACGTGTGGTGCGAACTCTGTTTACTTATGTGTGAAGGACCTATGTGTGCGTTTGCCTTTGTGTGCGGGATGAGGGTGCTTTTAAAAAAAAAAATGTTTTCATTCAATTTAATTTTTTTATTTCTACACTGTCCCTTTGTTTTTTTTATCACTATTATCACAGGAAATGTACTATAAATATCCTTTGTGATAGCAATAGGCAGTGACAGGTTCTCTTTTCTGTAAGCAGTGACAGGTTACTTTTTTCTGAGAGATCTGGGGTCTGTTAGACCTCAGATCTCTCTTCTGCCTTTAAAAGCCTTGGATCATACAATGAAAATAATGTGTATGGCCAGCTTAAGATGCAAGTCAGATGCATCATTTGCAATAGAAATTATAGTTTTGGTGACACCCCAAGGGTTAAATACTTAGGATGCCGACCCTGCAGCTGTCCTCATTAAAATGCTGAGAGGTTGATTTACTAAAACTGGAGAGTGCAGAATCTGGTGCAGCTGTGCATGGCAGCCAATCAGCTTCTAACTTCAGCTTGTTCAAGTTAGGGTTTGACAATAAAACCTGGAAGCTGATTGGTTTCTATGTACAGCTGCACCAGATTTTGCACTCTTCAGTTTTAGTAAATGAATCCCTGAGAGTGCACCAGATCAGGGGCGGACTGACAACTCATGGGGCCCCTGGGCAATAGGGGATCATGGGGCCCCTGTGTCCTTGCCCACACTCAAAGCATACCCAAAACAGCCTATAAAAAGGTAACAGGGGCATTTCATGGGGCCCCCTACTGACCCTGGGCCCTTGGGCAGTGCCCGAGTGTTCAAATGGTCAGTCCGCCCCTGCACCAGATGATTATAATGAACCAGGCCCTCCTATACAGAATCAGTCTGCACAGGACATGGAGAAATAAACAGTTATTTTTCAGAAAAACACAGCGTAGGAATCTGCTACAAAGTTTGTGTAAAATCACAGCAATCTATATTGATCATCAGAGAGATTATTTTTTTCCTAAACAAAAGTGGAGTTACTCTTTTAAACTTTTTTTTTAGCTACATTCTCATATATGGTGGAAACCTTACTGAACTTTGTATGTACGCCATTCCTGCTATGTGGGGGACAACACAAGTGTTAATGTGACCTGTGATAGTGTCTGGGGAGAGCAGTCTGGGCGTGTGAAGTCAATATGGTGTGCGTGTCACTTTTCATATACTGATGTCCTTCTCACTTCCAGGGGGTTTTCTTGTTTGTGAGCAACAGGCAGCTGTTTGGCCACCTCCTGTCTCTGGAGAATTATCAGACCAGCCACCTCCATAATGACCTGTGGCAGATCTTTGAGAACACCCAGGTGAGACCGCAATAGATAAAATGTCCCAAATTGTATGAAGAGGAGACCTGAGAATTGCCTCAGTCTTTTCAGGAATGAATGCAAATCAGAAATACAGTATCCATCTAACTGATTATCTAGCTGTCAGTCTGTCCTCTCTCTATTTACTATCATACAGTATTTCTGTTCTTTCTGTCTCTCTTTATATATCTTCTTTTTGTTTTAATTTTCTTTTCGTCTCCTTTTCTTTTTTTTTTTCTTTCTCTCTTCTCACATAATATTTAATTATTTTATTAAAATCCTTTGTGGTGTTGATCTTGGTCTTTGCTCTTTCTCTCGCTTACTCTTTCATTCTTTCTCTCTTTCTCAATTTCTTTTTTTCTTTGCTGTTTCTTTCTTTTTCTTTCCCTCTCTCTTTCTTTTTCTCTCTTCTCTTTCTTTCTCTCACTCTTTCTTTTCCTCTTGCTCTCTTTCTTTTTATCTCTGCTCGTTCTTTCTTTCTCTCACTCTTTCTTTTTCTTTCGCTTCTTTCTTTTTCTCACTCTTTCTTTTTCTCACTCTTTCTTTTTCTCTCGCTCTTTTTCTCTCGCTCTTTTTCTCTCGCTCTTTTTCTCTCGCTCTTTTTCTCTCGCTCTTTTTCTCTCGCTCTTTTTCTCTCGCTCGCTCTTTTTCTCTCGCTCGCTCTTTTTCTGTCGCGCTCGCTCTTTTTCTGTCGCGCTCGCTCTTTTTCTCTCGCTCTTTTTCGCTCGCTCTTTTTCTCTCGCTCTTTTTCTCTCGCTCTTTCTTTTTCTCTCGCTCTCTTTCTTTTTCTCTCGCTCTCTTTCTTTTTCTCTCGCTCTCTTTCTTTTTCTCTCGCTCTCTTTTCTTTTTCTCTCGCGCTCTTTTTTTTTTCTCTCGCTCTCTTTCTTTTTCTCTTGCTCTCTTTCTTTTTCTCTCGCTCTCTTTCTTTTTTCTTTTTCTCTATTTTTTTTTCTTTTTTGCTCTTGATCTCCCATATACCTGTCTTCTCACATAATATTTAATTATATTGCTAAACTAGTTTGGTTTTGATCTTGGGCATTCTTTCTCTCAATTAACTTTTACCTTTAATTCCTTTCCAAATTCTGCTTGATAGCTCGATAGATAAATATACAGTGTGTATATATGTGTATGTATGTATGTATATATTACTATAAAGCAATAAGAAAGGCTCTGCGAACATAAAATGTGCTATATATTGAATAAGCACCACTGTAAAAACCAACGTGATCACGTGTATGACAAATAAAGGATGGACTAATCTTTATTTGTCGTACAAGGTAGTATCAAAAAGTTGTCGAGGATTATTACCGGTGAGAAAACTTGGGTGTACAGGTTTCACACAGAATTTCAAGTTTTCTCTTTGTTCTAACTTGATGAAATAGCAGATGTACTAATGCACGTGGTCAGAATAGCACCAGTTGCACAGCTCTGGGTGTACACAGGACGATATATTTCTGGCACAATGACTTGTGAAGGTTGGTGCTCACTGAGACTGTGCATGCAGCCTTGTGCTGCCATCTGTTGGCGTGTTACAAAACTAGTCTCAAAACTTTTTGATACCACCTCGTACCCTTGATCACTTTAGTTTTTACAGTGGTGCTTATTTGACACATATTTTATGTTCGCAGCGACTTTTTAAAATTGCTATTGCATTATTGTGTTGCATATTTTTATTGAAAATGACACAAAGATAAATCATTTCAGAACTTTTTCCAGCTTTAATGTAACCTATAAACTGTACAACTGTTCAAAATTAGGCAATTACATTCACAATCATGTTAAATAGGAGTCAGTACACACCTGCCATCATTTAAAGTGCCTCTGATTAACCCCAAATAAAGTTCAGCTGTTCTAGTAGGTCTTTCCTGACATTTTCTTAGTCACATCCTACAGCAAAAGTCATTGTCCGCAGAGAGCTTCCAAAGCATCAGAAGGATCTCATTGTTAAAAGGTATCAGTCAGGAGAAGGATACAAAAGAATTTCCAAGGCATTAGATATACCATGGAACACAGTAAAGACCGTCATCATCAAGTGGAGAAAATATGGGGCAACAGTGACATTACCAAGAACTGGACGTCCCTCCAAAATTGATGAAAAGACGAGAAGAAAACTTGTCTGGGAGGCTGCCAAGAGGCCTATGGCAACATTAAAGGAACTGCATATCTGGCTGTGTGGTCCATGTGACAACAATCTCCCATATTCTTCATATGTCTGGGCTATGGGGTAGAGTGGCAAGATGGAAGCCTTTTCTTACGAAGAAAAACATCCAAGCCCAGCTAAATTTTGCAAAAACACATCTGAAGTCTCCCAAAAGCAAGTGGGAAAATGTGTTCTGGTCTGATGAAACCAAGGTTGAACTTTTTGGCCATAATTCCGAAAGATATGTTTGGTGCAAAATCAACACTGCACATCACCAAAAGAACACCATACCCACAGTGAAGCATGGTGGTGGCAGCATCATGCTTTGGGGCTGTTTTTCTTCAGCTGGAACTGGGGCCTTAGTCAAGGTAGAGGGAATTATGAACAGTTCCAAATACTGTTAATATTGGCACAAAACCTTTACGCTTCTGCTAGAAAGCTGAACATATAGAGGAACTTCATCTTTCAGCATGACAACGACCCAAAACATACATCCAAATCAACAAAGGAACGGCTTCACCAGAAGAAGATTAAAGTTTTGGAATGGCCCAGCCAGAGCCCAGACCTGAATCCAATGGAAAATCTGTGGGGTGATCGGAAGAGGGCTGTGCACAGGAGATGCCCTCGTAGTCTGACAGATTTGGAGTGTTTTTACAAGGAAGAGGGCAAATATTGCCAAGCCAAGATGTGCCATGCTGATAGACTCATACCCAAAAAGACTGAGTGCTGGAATCAAATCAAAAGGAGCTTTAACAAAATATTAGTTTAGGGGTGCGCATACTTATGCAACCATATTATTTTAGTTTTTTATTTTGACTTTCCTCCATCTAAATGATTTCAGATTTCACTGAGTTGTACAGTTTATAGGTTACATTAAAAGTGGAAAAAAAATCTGAAATGATTTATCTTTATCTCGTTTTTTTACATTACAGAAACCTGGCATTTTAAATGGGATTTGTAGACTCTTTATATCCAGTGTGTGTGTGTGTGTGTGTGTGTGTGTGTGTGTGTGTGTGTGTGTGTATTAGATGACGTGGTTTTTATTGTAATAAAACATGTATGCTTTCATTGAACAGGACTGGAAAGAAAAGTACATTCACCCTAATCACAGTTTTGCTCTCAAGGGAAAAAATATGGAAGCGGTAAGTCTTAGATTACAGGGGAGCCATAGTCATTCTAATGTTCCTTTTTTTTTAGCTACATGTAAAAGAAAACATTTTCATGTTTGCAATAGTTGAGACTAAAACTGGAGTACACAGAATCTAGTGCATCTGTGCATAGTAGCCAATCAGCTTCTAACTTCAACTTGATCAGTTGAAGTGTTACTAACAACCCCAAATAATAAGGGATCCTCCTGCGCTCATGGGAATAATTGACAAAATACAGCTGCTGTCACTTAGCTGATACCAATAAGTGCAAAATAAAATTAAAAATTAGTGAAGCGCTTGTATCACATGAATACAATCATGTATCTCCATATAGTGTAATTATAAATCAGAGTGACCACTATATATAATAAATGTGTGTTGACTCCCTCTAGTGAAAAGAAAAAATAGTGTCAACCAAAATAGCTAAATAACACACATTAGGAAACTAAATATATAGTGCATAAATCAAATATAATGAACAGAATATATATACGTGAAAACAGAATATTGGCCACATACAATGGTGTCTAAATTATACATAAATGATATATGCCATAGGTGAACAAGACAATATCAAAGGTGAAAAAAATATTCCATGCATGTGACTGTGCTTTAAGCTGGAACACACACGTGATCTCCACTTCTAAGTGCAAGTACTCTCCTTCAAATGGCAGCAATGCCTGCTCACCTCCCTTCCTCGACCCACACAGGGCCTCAAAGCAGTTACCACCTCAGTGGTGTATTCCTCTGGCAGACTCCTTATTCCTCCTCCTCTCTTATGCAACTCATAAAAAGACAAGAAAGCCTTCCATAGTGTAGTAAATTTAATAGGCAAAGTTAAAAATTACAAAGTTTTCCACTCACATGCTCCTTTCCATAAAAAAGCGTTTTTCCCAGCCTGTGGGTAGATATGCATGCACCTGGGGGAATCCAATATGGCCACTGTGTCCGGACATACGTCACCAGGAAGTAGACAAACCGACGCGTAGCGTCACGTGCGCGTGAAGTCACGACGCACGTGACGCTACGCGTCGGTTTGTCTACTTCCTGGTGACGTATGTCCGGACACAGTGGCCATATTGGATTCCCCCAGGTGCATGCATATCTACCCACAGGCTGGGAAAAACGCTTTTTTATGGAAAGGAGCATGTGAGTGGAAAACTTTGTAATTTTTAACTTTGCCTATTAAATTTACTACACTATGGAAGGCTTTCTTGTCTTTTTATGAGTTGCATAAGAGAGGAGGAGGAATAAGGAGTCTGCCAGAGGAATACACCACTGAGGTGGTAACTGCTTTGAGGCCCTGTGTGGGTCGAGGAAGGGAGGTGAGCAGGCATTGCTGCCATTTGAAGGAGAGTACTTGCACTTAGAAGTGGAGATCACGTGTGTGTTCCAGCTTAAAGCACAGTCACATGCATGGAATATTTTTTTCACCTTTGATATTGTCTTGTTCACCTATGGCATATATCATTTATGTATAATTTAGACACCATTGTATGTGGCCAATATTCTGTTTTCACGTATATATATTCTGTTCATTATATTTGATTTATGCACTATATATTTAGTTTCCTAATGTGTGTTATTTAGCTATTTTGGTTGACACTATTTTTTCTTTTCACTAGAGGGAGTCAACACACATTTATTATATATAGTGGTCACTCTGATTTATAATTACACTATATGGAGATACATGATTGTATTCATGTGATACAAGCGCTTCACTAATTTTTAATTTTACTAACAACCCCCCAACCCTGCATTCACTATATCTGGTCTCCCCGGACCTTGCATTCACTATATCTGGTCTCCCTGGACCCTGCATTCACTATATCTGGTCTCCCCGGACCCTGCATTCACTATATGTGGTCTCCCCGGACCCTGCATTCACTATATCTGGTCTCCCCGGACCCTGCATTCACTATATCTGGTCTCCCCGGACCCTGCATTCACTATATCCGGTCTCCCCGGACTCTGCATTCACTATATCTGGTCTCCCCGGACCCTGCATTCACTATATCCGGTCTCCCCGGACTCTGCATTCACTATATCTGGTCCCCCCCGGACCCTGCATTCACTATATCTGGTCCCCCCCCGGACCCTGCATTCACTATATCTGGTCTCCCAGGACCCTGCATTCACTATATATGGTCTCCCCGGACCCTGCATTCACTATATCTGGTCTCCCCGGACTCTGCACTCACTATATCTGGTCTCCCCGGACCCTGCATTCACTATATCTGGTCTCCCAGGACCCTGCATTCACTATATCTGGTCCCCCACAGTACATAGAACATGGAAACGCAATTATTTTAGTAAATATAGTTAGAGCAGTCTTGTGACTTCAGCAGAGCACTGGTTAAAACTTGTAGGAGCAGTTTTCTCTAGGAGGACGCAGAACCCCTGACCTCTGTCTGGACTGTGCTTATTGGCCCTGTGCTGATCACATGCACTTTCCCCAAAAAAAAAAAAAACTTCTCTAGCAATACACACTAAACTGAGCATGTGCAGAAGGGCACAGTTCAATCTGTTTTATCAGTGTCGGCATTTGAACAAGAGGAGGGGCAGAGAAGTCAGGATCAAACAGCCTTTTTACACAATGCAAAGGATTAACCCCTTAGGTTCCACAGTGAGTATAACAAGCATGCTTTACTGCATATACAGACTAATTTTACTGTTGTGGGTTTAGTAACACTTTAAGCTTTGGCAATAAAACCTGAAAACTGATTGGTTTCTATGCAGAGCTGCACCAGATTTTGCACTGTTCATTTTTAGTAACCCCCCGCCATGTTATCAATGTTATCAGTTAATGTTTTACAAACTATTTTTTCTGGGTATAGTCTGTAGTACATGTACATAGGAGGAACCATATTTATTCAATATATATTGTAGGTTCAGCTTATAGCTCCGTACTTGTGACAGGTTCTGTCTGGTGAAGTTTCAGGTGACATAAAAATTAACAATAGAAGCCAGAGACAAGGGGGTTATGTACTAAAACCGGAGAGTGAAAGATCTGGTGCAGCTCTGCATAGAAACCAATCAGCTTCCAGGTTTTATTGAAAAAGCTGAAGTTAGAAGCTGATTGGCTTCCATGAACAGCTGCTCTGGATTTTGCACTCTCCAGTTTTAGTAAATCAGCCCCCATGTGATCTAACCTGCCTAGGCTTTAGTTCATATGACCAAGGTTAGAGAAGTTTTTTTTTTTTACATTTATGACAAGCAAAATGCACTTAATATTGTAATTTTATTATTGCGCTCTCATTCATGTGAAAAAAAGAAATCTAATGACTGATCAACTATTTTTTTCTCTACCTCTAAAGATTTCAATTTGTTTGAAAACATCAAATTCTATTATTTCCAAAGAGCTGAGGGTCCCTAACATATCCCTCAAAATCACAGAACATAAATTGAACTCTAAACAGATATAAAAGACACAAATGAGTCCACTTCTTTCTCATCAATACATCCATAACACGTTTTATTGTACAATACAAGTAGTCTGAGTATCTGAATGTGACCTGGTATTAGCCTCTTCCAGGCCCTGTACAGCAGAACTGAAGAGTGAGAAGCAGTACAAAAAGCCAGTCTCTTCATGTGCTAACAAGAAGCATGTTGATTGGAGGAAAGAGCAGAGTAACAGAGAGATGAGCTCTTCACTGTGCAGCTTTTTCTTCACTGTCGAGTCACAGACTTGGGGTGGGACCAGGATGACCTGGGCTCAGAGGAAGTGGGTTGAACAAAGCTGGGCTATAAACACAAGGCATCTAGCTGCAGATAAAAAATTGTTGTATTGCGGGGTGGGGGATGGAGAATCCCTTAACTTAATGTGAATTTTGCAGCTAGGTTTTGTTATTTTATGGGCTCTTTGCATCTATTTTTTTGGCTGGAGTTCTGCCTTAATTATTACAAAAAATAATGAAATAGAGATTTACTGGTTATAGGATCTGTAAAAAAGAGTATTATTTATTATGTAATATTGTGTATGTTGCTGCTCCTCGGTAATCACACATTTTTTTGGATCCCTCAGCCGTGCCCCGATGTCTACTGGTTCCCAATTTTCACAGATACAGCTTGTGATGAGCTGGTGGAGGAAATGGAATATTTCGGTCAGTGGTCAAGTGGAAGCAAGCAGGTAAGCGAGCTGCTGAATGCCATTGTTCTGAACAGATTTACAAATCCCATGGTGTATAAAATATATATATATATATATATATATATATATATATTTATATTATATGTACACCAATTGGCTGTAACTTTAGGTCCACTGAACTAACATTGAGTAGGTACCCAAACCACAGAGGTATGGATGCTACTAGACCTCTGGTTTGCTCCGGTACCAAGTTGTCAGTAGCAGATCCTTTAAGTCCTGTAAGTTGTGAGGTTGGGGCTCTATGGATCCAACTTGTTTTTCAAGCACATCCCACATGCTCAAAGGACTGAGATGTGAAGAATTTGGAGGCCTAGTCAACACCTCAAACTCGTTGTTGTGTTCCTCACACCATTCTTGTACCATTTTTGCAGTGTGGCAGGATACATAATCCTGCTGAAAGAGGCCACTGCCATGAGGGGACACAATTTCCATGAAGGGGTGTAGTTGTTTAGGTAGGTGGTATGTGTCAAAGTAATGTCCACATGATTGGCAGCACCCCAGCGTTTTCCTGCAGAACATTGCCCAAAGTATCACAATGCCTCCGCCAGCTTGCCTTCTTCTCTAGTGCCATGTCTTTCCCAGGTAAGCGACTCACCCAGCCATCAACATGATTTAAAACAAACTGTCATTCATCAGACAAGGCTACTTTCTTCTATTGCCTTGCCGTCCAGCTCACGTGGCCATTGTAGGTGCTTTTAGTTGTGGACATGAGTTAGCATGGGCACCCTGTGCAGCCCCATTCACAACAAATTGTAATGCCCAATTTTTTATGCTTTCAACACATCAACTTCAGGGACAACATATTTACTTGCTGACTAATATATCACACCCACTTTCAGATGACATTGTAATGAGATAATCAATATTATTCAGTCAACATGTCAGTGATCATTAAGTTATGGCTGATCGGTGTGTGTGTATATCTCTATATGTGTATGTATATACTGGGACGCCAGTAAAGTTCATGTGCTTGTAAAGGCAGGCGCCCTAATACTATATACAATATAGTGTGTGTATATATGTATATATGTGTATATATATATATATGTGTGTGTGTATGTATGTATAGATATATACAGTCAGGTCCATAAATATTGGGACATCGACACAATTCTAAAATGTTTGGCTCTATACACCACCACAATAGATTTGAAATGAAACAAACAAGATGTGCTTTAACTGCAGACTGTCAGCTTTAATTTGAGTGTATTTACATCTAAATCAGGTGAACGGTGTAGGAATTACAACAGTTTGCATATGTGCCTCCCACTTGTTAAGGGACCAAAACTAATGGGACAGAATAATAATCATAAATCAAACTTTCACTTTTTAATACTTGGTTGCAAATCCTTTGCAGTCAATTACAGCCTGAAGTCTGGAACGCATAGACATCACCAGACGCTGGGTTTCATCCCTGATGATGCTCTACCAGGCCTCTACTGCAACTGTCTTCAGTTCCTGCTTGTTCTTGGGGCATTTTCCCTTCAGTTTTGTCTTCAGCAAGTGAAATGCATGCTCAATCGGATTCAGGTCAGGTGATTGACTTGGCCATTGCATAACATTCCACTTCTTTCCCTTAAAAAACTCTTTGGTTGCTTTTGCAGTATGCTTTGGGTCATTGTCCATCTGCACTGTGAAGCGGCGTCCAATGAGTTCTGAAGTATTTGGCTGAATATGAGCAGATAATATTGCTGAAACACTTCAGAATTCATCCTGCTGCTTTTGTCAGCAGTCACATCATCAATAAATACAAGAGAACCAGTTCCATTGGCAGCCATACATGCCCACGCCATGACACTACCACCACCATGCTTCACTGATGAGGTGCTATGCTTAGGATCATGAGCAGTTCCTTTCCTTCTCCATACTCTTCTCTTCCCATCACTCTGGTACAAGTTGATCTTGGTCTCATCTGTCCATAGGATGTTGTTCCAGAACTGTGAAGGCTTTTTTAGATGTCGTTTGGCAAACTCTAACCTGGCCTTCCTGTTTTTGAGGCTCACCAATGGTTTACATCTTGTGGTGACCCCTCTGTATTCACTCTGGTGAAGTCTTCTCTTGACTGTTGACTTTGACACCCATACACCTACCTCCTGGAGAGTGTTCTTGATCTGGCCAACTGTTGTGAAGGGTGTTTTCTTCACCAGGGAAAGAATTCTTCGGTCATCCACCACAGTTGTTTTCCGTGGTCTTCCGGGTCTTTTGGTGCTGCTGAGCTCACCGGTGCGTTCCTTCTTTTTAAGAATGTTCCAAACAGTTGTTTTGAACACGCCTAATGTTTTTGCTATCTCTCTGATGGGTTTGTTTGTTTTTTCAGCCTAATGATAGCTTGCTTCACTGATAGTGACAGCACTTTGGATCTCATCTTGAGAGTTGACAGCAACAGATTCCAAATGCAAATAGCACACTTGAAATGAACTCTGGACCTTTTATCTGCTCATTGTAATTGGGATAATGAGGGAATAACACACACCTGGCCATGGAACAGCTGAGAAGCCAATTGTCCCATTACTTTTGGTCCCTTAACAAGTGGGAGGCACATATGTAGGCACATATGTAAACTGTTGTAATTCCTACACCGTTCACCTGATTTGGATGTAAATACCCTCAAATTAAAGCTGACAGTCTGCAGTTAAAGCACATCTTGTTCGTTTCATTTCAAATCCATTGTGGTGGTGTATAGAGCCAAAAATGTTAGAATTGTGTCGATGTCCCAATATTTATGGACCTGACTGTATATATGTATGTGTATATATAGATGTATGTGTGTGTATGTATATATGTATGTGTGTATGTATATATATATATATATATATATATATATATATATATATATATATACCGTATTTGCCGGCGTATAAGACAACTTTTTTGCCCTGAAAAACATGCCTCCAAGTGGGGGGGGGGTCGTCTTATACGCCGGGTGCACTTCAGTTGGGATAGACATAGCTGCCATAGTGGCCTTCCGATACTCGCCCGGTGCCCATAGAGGCCTCCCGATGCCCGCCCACCTCATTCTACATACCATCCAGTATCGCGCGGTATCCAGTGCGGCGGGTCATCAGCGCGGCTGCGGCGAGCATCAGCAGCGATACAGGGGTGCTAGCCTTTTCGGCGTGACCGGCCCGTTTTGCTCGGCGGGAAGCAGCGGCGCTCCGGCCCGCCCCTTGTCTACGCAGAGCTCGCACATGCGGACTTGCGCACTAGTGCCAATTACAGGGAGATGCAGGGACATGGTAGTGACATGGAGACAGGGAGGGCAGACAGGGAGCAGGGACCAATCCAATCAGGCTTTGTATACAGCCAACAGCCAACCACAGTACTGCACCATTGTACAGTACAATACAGCATAGAAAATGTCCAGCAGTCAAACCCCTATCAACCCTATCATGGCACCAGCAAAAAGAAAGAGGGGGTAGTCTTATACGGCGAGTATATAACAAACTCTATATTTTGAGTGGAAATGTTGGGGGTCGTCTTATACGCCCAGTCGTCTTATACGCCGGCAAATACGGTATGTCTATATATATATATATATATATATATATACATACATACATACTAGTTCTGTAACACGCCAGCAGAAGTGGCAGCACAAAGCTGCATTCACAGTCACAGGGAGCACTGACCTTCATAAGTCAGTGTGCCAAAAGACATTGGCCTGTGTACATCGGGAGCTGTGCAACGCAGTACCACGTCTGCTATTTCATCATGGACAGCAAGTTAGAACAGAGGGCAAATGTGAAATTCAGTGTGAAACTGGGCAAATCGCTGGATCTTGTCAAAACAGCGACCTTTGAGCTGGATCTTTATCTTGGGGAAGAGGATATTTTCAAGGGGTTGAGCTTGTTGAAGGTCTTCTTGATACCTCGGCGTCTTCCAGTGATGTTCTTCTGCTCTTGAAGCACATTTGCCACTCAAAACACTTCAGCTTTCTCTCTGCTGTCAGGGATGACAGTTCGGGCTAGAGAGCTTCTGGTTGAATCAAAAGCCCTCTAGCCTGAACTGTTATCCTTGTATGGAGAGGACCACCATTTACTGATGCCTGGTATAGAAGATGTTGCCTTTTAGTGCTAAAAAAATCTAAAATAAGCTGCACAGTGCCACCTATAGGCCAATGACATACCATACACTTTACAGCAATCATGCCAGTTAATGGGTAAAGTATTTGCATTAACGATCCCTCCTCTTGATGTATTGCAGGACCAGCGTCTGCAGGGAGGCTATGAAAATGTCCCAACGATCGACATTCACATGAACCAGATCAACTACGAGAAAGAATGGCACAAGTTTCTGCTGGACTTTATAGCGCCAGTGACTGAAAAGATGTTCCCTGGTTATTACACACGGGTGGGTATCTCTGACCTTTGCAGAATGTTAATCCTTATACTTGTCATTCATTATCCAGAAGCTCAGTTCAGTTTTCAGTTTAAAGTGGATAAATATAATCCAGGTATATGAAAACAGAAAGTGTATAAAATCTTACAGTTCATTTTCTATAAGACTGTCCCCTGACAGCGTGCTGCAGAAAAGGACCCTTCCCTGTATGAGGAAGCAGTGGTCTCTCTGCAAAGGTCTGCCATGTCCCCTGAGATTCAGAGCTTGAGTTCTCCCAACAGCAGGGAACATGAGATTTTCAGACTGCACATCTATGTAGCATGCTGGACCTCTGCAGAAAGACCACTGCTTCCACTCAGAGAACAAGGATCTTTTTCTGCACAATGCTGGCAGGAGATAGGCTTTTCTACTCTGCTCTAGAGAAGATGAACTGTAAGACCTTTCCTCTTGATGAACCTGGAGTTTATCTGATTTAAATCAAACATTCAGTTGGGTGTTGATGTCTTTAGCCATTAAATCTGATTTTCAGGTTTCAAATTGTAGAGCAGCCAGGTGACCCGATGTGCCCTTCCAGGTCTCTCTCAGCAGGCAGTGTTGGTGAATAGGCCTGCAGTGTCACAAATAATTAAACGAGAAACGAGCGCTAGATCTATATTGATGGAGCAGCTAGCATGAAAGGGTAATAACCTCAAAACCTTCTGTGTGCAATATTTGTAAAATACCATGCAGCGCTCAGATGATAATGTTAAACATAAATAAATGAGAAAATGCAATACAAAATATATATGATCACTATGAATTAGAATAGTTCATTAATTCAAAGCTTTATAGATGAGTTGGTGATAAAGGGTGACAGTCTATATCTGATGAAAGACCGTAATCGTGACACTGGTGGTAAGTGTGAGAGTGGGTTGCACTAAGCGCATATGAGTGATGAAATCATCTGGATATGGACATCTGGACCCAGGTTTTCTGATGAGCAGCGACAGGAATCACAGCATGTCAGCCAGGCTTCTGAATGACCGCATTCTGATCGAAGACCACCAGAGGGAGCCAGCAACCAGGATGTCATCAAACCTTCTTAAACCAGGTATCCAAAAATGTGTAGTATGCTCTAAAAACCAGTTTTTTGAGCATACTACACATTTTGTGTATCATGCTGTGATTCCTGTCGCTGCTCGTCAGAAAACCTGGGTCCAGATGTCCATATTCAGATGATTTCATCACTCATCTGCGCTTAGTGCAGCCCACTCTCACACTTACCACCAGTGTCACGATTACTGTCTTTCGTCAGATATAGGCCTGCAGTGTCACGGGTGTTTTGGACAGTTAACCTCCATTCACATCAAGCCCGACTTTGAAATCACCCGACTTACAGTGAAGTCGGGGGACCCGCCGATTTCAGGTGGGATTTGCAAGACATCTGTGCAAATCGCACCATAAATAGTGCATGTACTACTTTTGAAATTGGTGCAGCTCTGACCAAGTCGAAACCGCACCGACATGACCACTCCAATTGCGGACAATAGGATGAGATTTGGCATGCAATTTGAAAGTGGCAGGGCATGCGAATCGCATGCCAAGCTGTATCCAGTGTGAACCAGCGCTTATGCTTTAACCTCTTCACGTCGGCCGCACGCAAATGTACGGCCTCCTGGCATCTGGGCCTAGACGCCGAGCGGCCGCACATTTGCGTTCTATTAAAAAAGGACATATGTGCTGAGAGTGCACGCACTGCGCGCTCCCAGCACACATGTCCAGTACTCACAGGTCCCGATTTCCTCTTTCGATCGGGACCTTTCCTGATCATGTGACGGCGCGTCACGGTGGTCACATGACACTAAACCCTGCCCCGCCTCCCGGCTTCTGAAACTCTTAAGGGGTCCGGGAGGTGCCGGCGTGAAGGGGTTAATTAAGAACCAGCAAACACAAATGCTCCTGCGCTTGGGGATGGACTCGATGCAGGCTGCACCCACATTAAGAATGTCCTGGAACATGCACACCGTGCTGCCCTCAATAGACCGGGGGAATCCAAATATACTGAATGAGGAAAGAACAAACAGAGGGCGCTCAGAACTAGTGCATTACCATAAAAAATGTTTAATAAGAAATAAAGTAAGTGTTGTAATCACAAACGACAATAAAGTCAAGGCATGTATTAAAAGAACAGCTGGGTCAACACCGCGCTGAGTAACAGTCCGCAATAGGGAGTGTAGACATCCAATAGGCTGACGCGTTTCGAGGACTTGCCTCTTCCTCAGAGTCAACTCAAAGCCGAACTGGCTCCGGGAAGAGGCAAGTCCACGAAACGCGTCGGCCAATTGGATGTCTACACTCCCTATTGCGGACTGTTACTCAGCGCGGTGTTGACCAAGCTGTTCACTTATGCTTTAATTATCTGTCTTTTCTTTTTCTGCAGGACTGCCTGTGCCGTATCTCACACTCTCTATGTGTTTATCCTTCCAGGCTCTGTTTGACTTGGCCTTTGTAGTCCGGTACAAACCAGACGAACAGCCCCTCCTGGAACCCCACCATGATGCCTCCACTTTTACAATCAACATCGCTCTAAACAGCGTGAGTCAGGACTATGAGGTCAGTCACCCCACAACCGTCCCATGCCTCTATTGTATTTGAAAGAAGAACTGTCTGTGTTGTCCCACAAATTGTCTTTTTTCATCTCTTGACTACAGTACGGTTATTGATCTGAATGGTAGTGATGGACCTTCAACACAGATGGCTTTTATTTCACATATTTTATTCACATATTATATATAATGTTTTAGTTTTGAATAGACTGTAAAAGAGTAACTACTTTTCTGGTTCTTTTGCCTTCTGTGACCCTATTTTGGTGCATTATTATTATTATACAGGATTTATATAGCGCCAACAGTTTGCGCAGCGCTGTACAATATAAGGGAGACAGTACAATTACAATACATTTCAGTACAGAAGGAATAGGAGGGCCCGGCTCGTGAAGCTTACAATCTAAAGGAAGGGGGAGGTGATACAAAAGGTGATAGCTGCAGAGGATGATCAGGTGGAGGTGATTAAAGTACAGTTCTTAGGTGGAGGTGGGGTAGGCTTCCCTGAATAAATGAGTTTTCAAAGATCGCCTAAAGGCAGACAGGTGGAGGGTGACCAGACATACTGTGGTAGGGAGTTCCAGAGGATGGGAGAGGCTCTGGAGAAGTCCTGGAGGCGAGCGTGGGAGGAGGTGATGAGTATTTACTTCACTTCCTGTCTCTGTGACACCAGCACAAGACTGTGTGTAGTGCATCCCGTCCTTGCACAATTCCTGATTGTCAAAATGACACATAAACAATCAATTTACAGGTATTGGGACTTTTTTTTAACAAAGACATGGAGCAGAATATATTTTGGCCTAAATTTGTGACAAAATTTGATTATTTAAATTTTTTTACAGGACATGTTTAATAGCAAAAAGTCCAAAATATGTTTTTTTCCCCAAAATTGTCAGTCTGTTTTGCTTATAGCGCAAAAAATAAAAAAATGCACAGGCGGTCAAATACCAAAAAAAGAAAGCTCAATTTGTGGGAAAAAAAGGACGTAACTTTCATTTGGGTGCAGTGCCGCATGCCCGCGCAATTGTCGGTTAAAGTAACACAGCGCCGTAATGCAAAAAATGGCCTGGTCATGATGAGGGGGTAAATCCTCAGGAGGGCAAGTGGTTAATTAATTTGTAAAGACCTAATTTTAGTGTCATTTTAAAATGGACAAATGACATAATAAAATATATACTTTTATCTAAAATAACACAATTTTTATTTTAATGAACATTGATCAAAGTAGAAAAACTGCATTTTCTGTTAGTATGATACTGTTTTTGTCTATGAATTGAATATAAAATAAATTCATATTTGCAAGACAATATCCCCAAATATATGTAATAAATTAAATCTTTATTATATTGCTTTTTTATCTTCTATAATGACAAAGTTAATGCCAGCCACTGGCTCTACATGGTGGGAGTTTGCTGAGGGAGATATATATTGGGGATTGTTCAGTCTGTTTCCTCTCTCCCTCTTCTTATGTGGTGGATTACAAGGAGGAATAGGAGCCACTAGAGAGCTACTATAGATATGTGATTGGAGGCATTTCAGGAATGGGTTTGGGGTAGAATCCATAACTATTGAGGGTGTTATCTGGCCAGGAGGAAACTCTTCTTTTGTGGAATACCAGATATGAATTGGGAATACCTTATAGAAAGACTTAGGTGACGTATTTTTTACTGGACTGATTGTCTATGAGTTCCCTGGTTTGGACCAAGATAAATTTACTCTTGAATATTGCGCCCAATAATAACTGTTTTACGCCCACCCATATTTGATTTTCTGAGCCCCTCTGCTTACTATTGCCCAGCACCTAACTGAAATTCAGACTTTTTTGACCTCTGTCTCCAAGACTTATGGTCCTGAAGAAGCTGAGAATGCGAAATGCTTTGACCTCTTGAAGGACATAATAGCAGGGATAACTTTTAGAATGCTGTATTAGGGCCGTTTAGCCACTATATTGTTTTTAAAGCATGTAAAATGATTTTTATGTATGATTTAATAAAATGTGTAATGTCTGTCCTATACTGTACCAGAAAAGTCCCGTCATTTTTTGGTGTCCTCAGTATGTCTATTTAGGGATGTGGTACATGCAGATAATTTTTTGGTGTTCTCTGTATGTCTATTTAGGGATGTGGTACATGCAGATCATTTTTTGGTGTCCTCTGTATGTCTATTTAGGGATGTGGTACATGAAGATCAATTTTTGGTGTCCTCTGTATATCTATTTAGGGATGTGGTACATGAAGATCAATTTTTGGTGTCCTCTATATATCTATTTAGGGATGTGGTACATGCAGATCATTTTTGGTGTCCTCTGTATATCTATTTAGGGATGTGGTACATGCAGATCATTTTTTGGTGTTCTCTGTATGTCTATTTAGGGATGTGGTACATGAAGATCATTTTTTGGTGTTCTCTGTATGTCTATTTAGGGATGTGGTACACGCAGATCATTTTTTGGTGTCCTCTGTATGTCTATTTAGGGATGTGGTACATGCAGATCATTTTTTGGTGTCCTCTGTATGTCTATTTAGGGATGTGGTACATGCAGATCATTTTTGGTGTCCTCTGTATATCTATTTAGGGATGTGGTACATGCAGATCATTTTTTGGTGTTCTCTGTATATCTATTTAGGGATGTGGTACATGCAGATCATTTTTTGGTGTCCTCAGTATGTCTATATATGGATGTGGTACATGCAGATAATTTTTTGGTGTTCTCTGTATGTCTATATAGGGATGTGGTACATGCAGTCTACCACTTTAATATATAAATGTAATGTCTACTAAACAGGCCTATAGCAGAAATGTAAAAATTGTTTGGGTCCATTAGCAGTATACAGGTGTGAAAGGGGAAGAGGGTACTGTATACAGCTCATTAATCCTGTATTCTACATTGCTCTGTAACGTTTGCACCTTTTCTAGTACTGGTAAGTGTGAGGGACTTTCCTTACTATTCTGTTTTGATGGCACTAACTGGTACAGTATTGAAAATTTGTGATGAAAGGTCCCCTTTAAACTCAACCATCCCGGTCTGCTTTTCTCTTGCAGGGAGGTGGCTGCAGGTTCCTCCGTTACAATTGTTCCGTCAGTGCCCCCAGGAAAGGCTGGGCGTTGATGCACCCGGGAAGACTGACTCATTACCACGAAGGGCTTCGTGTCACGAAAGGCGTCCGATACATCGCAGTCTCCTTTGTGGACCCTTAGGTGGAAACTTTGATCGAACAAAACTTTTCTGAGAAGTTACAATGTAACTCTGATAAAGTGTTATGAGAAAGAGGGGTGGAGTCAGTTGACGATTTTCCAGAAGATCAATGACAGGGCGACTGCACAGATCTGAACAAGGTGGAGCCATCTGAATTCTTTTTAAATCAGGCGGACTGATGAATTTACACAGGCTCCAGACCGAGCATAGTGAACAAACTGTGAACCCCTCCCCCATCCTTCCTTATTTTGTGTCCCTATGTAGAGGAAGTCCTGAATTTTCAGCTGATATACCAATGCTTCATTTTTATTGGGGTTGCTAACACTTAGTCCAGTATGGAACCCCCAAGAGCTGGTCACCCAAGGTTCAATCGTTCTTTATTTGTTTGACATTATGATTGTTTATCCCATGCTGTACTGCCACACATGTGCCTTGTTCCAGTTATTATTTTAGGTCACTTTTAAAAAAAAAAATGCTTGTATAAAAAAAATAATTTATTGTCCTCAACACTATCAAAGAAAAATCATATGGTGCACAAACTGGCTGATCGCTATTGCATAACGATTCTTGGGAACACCAGCAGATCTATTTAAAAAAAGAACAAACAAAATAAAACCTTTGTTGTGTGAATATCATGGATATTTGTGCACGCTCAACTAATTTTGCCTGTATTTTCTCTAATATATTAATTTGTGTGATAATCGGCTTCATCTAGTGGTCTAAATTTTCTCATTGAGGTATTTCAGAATACTACTACTGCATTTTGGCCACTAGATGGTGTATATACCACATACACTGCCTTGAAAAAGTGTTCGTACCCCTTGACATTTTCCCCATGTTGTCATGTTACAACCAGAAACGTAAATGGATTTTATTGGGATTTTATGTGATAGACCAACACAAAGTGGCACATAATTGTGAAGTGGAAGGAAAATGATAAATGGTTTTCAAACTTTTTTACAAATAAATATCTGAAAAGTGTGGCGTGCATTTGTATTCAGCCCCCTTTACTCTGATACCCCTAACTAAAATCTAGTGGAACCAATTGCTTTCAGAAGTCACCTAATTAGTAAATAGAGTCCACCTGTTTGTAATGTAATCTCAGTATAAATACAGCTGTTCTGTGAAGCACTCAGGGGTTTGTTAGAGAACATTAGTGACCAAACAGCATCATCCAAGTCCAAGGAACAGACAGGTCAGGATTAAAGTTGTTGAGAAGTTTAAAGCAGGGTTAGGTTACAAAAAAATATCCCATGCTTTGAACATCTCATGGAGCACTGCTCAATCCATCATCTGAAAATGGAAAGAGAATGGCACAACTACAAACCTACCAAGACATGGCCGTCCACCTAAAACTGACAGGCCGGGCAAGGAGAGCATTAATCAGAGAAGCAGCCATGGTAACTCTGGAGGAGCTGCAGAGATCCACAGCTCAGGTGGGAGAATCTGTCCACAGTTACAACTATTAGTCGTGCACTCCACAAATCTGCCTTTATGGAAGAGTGGCAAGAAGAAAGCTATTGTAGAAAGAAAGCCATAAGAAGTCCTGTTTGCAGTCTGCGAGAAGCCATGAGGGGGACACAGCAAACATGTGGAAGAAGGTGCTCTGGTCAGATGAGACCAAAATTGAACTTTCTGGCCTAAAAGCAAAACGCTATGTGTGGCGGAAAACTAACACTGCCCATCACCCTGAACACACCATCCCCACTGTGAAACATGGTGGTGGCAGCATCATGTTGTGGAGATGCTTTTCTTCAGCAGGGACAGGGAAGATTGTCAGAGTTGATGGGAAGATGGATGGAGCCAAATACAAGGCAATGTTAGAAGAAAACCTGTTAGAGTCTGCAAAAGACTTGAGACTGGGGCGGAGGTTCACCTTCCAGCAGGACGACAACCCGAAACATCCAGCCAGAGCTACAATGGAATGGTTTAGATCAAAGCATATTCATGTGTTAGAATGGCCCAGTCACAGTCCAGACCTAAATCCAATGGAGAATCTGTTACAAGACTTGAAATTTGCTGTTCACAGACGCTCTCCATCCAATCTGACAGAGCTTGAGCGATTCTGCAGAGAAGAATGGGCAGAAATGTCCCTCTCTAGATGTGCAAAGCTGGTAGAGACATCCCCAAAAAGACTTGCAGCTGGAATTGCAGCGAAAGGGGGTCCTAAAAGTATTGACTCCGGGGGGCTGAATACAAATGCACGTCACACTTTTCACAGATGTACTTGTAAAACATTTTGAAAACCATTTATCATTTTCCTTCCACTTCACAATTATGTGCCACTTTGTGTTGGTCTATCACATAAACTCCCAATAAAATATATTTCCATTTTTGGTTGTAGCATGACAAGATGTGGAACATTTCAAGGGGAAGGAAGACTTTTTCAAGGCACTGTATAACAGATTAAAGTGTTACCAAACCCAGGACCCTACATTCATTATATCTGGTCTCCCACAGAACATGGAAATGCAAATATAAACTGCTAAATACATTTTTTTCATCAGCAGTTAAAGCAGTCTTGTGCAATCACAAGTGAAAAACACTAGCAATACACACTAAACTGAGCATGTGCAGAGCGACTCCACACGATATGTCCTATCAGGAGATAAGAGGGGGACACTGGAAGAAGGGGAGGATCAGAGAAGACAGGATAAAACATCCTTTTTACACAATGTAGATTAACCCCTTAGGTTCCACAGTGAGCATAACAAGCGTGCTTTACTGCATATACAGACTGATTTTACTGCTGTGGGTTTAGTAACACTTTAACCTCCACGCCTACAGTATAGGAGTTAATCTATTACAGAAATTACAGCCAAAATTCTTTGAGCATGCACAAATGTATGTGACATTCATCCAACGAATGTTTTATAAATAGACCCCCATGAGACAAAACAATTTAATATCCTGTTTCATTCAGAGATTCCAATTACATCTAAGCAAAAACATGGAAGATCAGCTTTAAAAAAATATTTCAAATGGACATCTTGATTGTATTGTATAAATGGTGGCAGTTTCAGTGGACACTGACCACACTGTTGTGAGCGTCAACCCCGGTGATATCAGAGGTCATCCTTCTTGCACTTGCCATCCAGGATGCAATGATCCAGATGCTGGAAATGATGACGTGATGTCAGGGGATGGGGGGGGAGGACATTCTGCAGGGACCCTATGCGTTGAAATTGGGGATCTTAGCATCTTTGGTCCTGTGTGCCTGCTCTAACCTCCTCTGCTGCAACGTATCGCAGACTCAATCAAATGACATCAAAGAAATAATGACTGAACTTTTCTTTAAAGTCAAACTCCAGCTATGATTTTTACTGCACAGGTACATTGGTTCAGCTTGGCACAATATATATTACACAAAGTATAGTATACTGATAGCCGAGATTTTCTGGGCTCTGCCAAGCGGCTTCCCCTCTGCACACTGATCGCAGGGGGTGCTTGATCAGTACTGCCACCATTCACAGAAGGTCTTGTATTTTTTCAGTGAAAACAAGGCATTCTGCGTTTGGACAAGGTGGAGATTGTGATGTCACCATCCCACTTTTCCAATCAGAGAATGTTCATAAAAAAAGGGTTCTGTTAATGGCTCACATGAGCAAGCAACCCCCTGTGGGGCGCCGATTGGAGCAGGACCAGAAAATCATGGCTATTACTGTAGTAGTGCTGACTTCTACAGTGCTTGTCAGCCTCTGCAGCGCCCCCCTCAGGTATTAGATATGCATACTTATATCGTGCCAAGCTGGACCAATGTAACTATCCAATAGAGATCATGGCGTTTCATGTCAACTTTCCTAAGACTTTTCAATCCTGTTCTCTGTGTGTGTTACGTTTAGCTAAGCTCTTATTTATGATATGCCATGATGCTATCTAAGATTCATTTTAAAAAAAGTCCCATTTTATCAGGAAACGATCCTAATCAATAATACAGACATTTACATAATAATCCTAGAACACAAGTATTGGATTTAGTCAAAAGTCAGCAAATGAACAATACACCAAAGTTTTTAAATTTCTTTTGAATGGTGCCTCCTAGTGGGCAATCTGCAGTACTGAGACTTAAAGGACAGTTCCCTCTGGAGGTAGTGCCTTCTTATTATTGTGCCTTTTTCTCTGCCTTGTTGTGAAATGTGACACTCGGCATCTGCTGTGTTTGTGGTATTTTGTATATTTTGATAGAAGCAGTGTGTTCACAAGCCGTATCCGGGATATTATCTCATCCCTCTGGATCTCATTGAGAGTATAAATATTTACTGTACTGTACAGTTTGATAGGATTTGTACATTAAAATAAAGTTTTGTGCTTGTCGTGTCTTCATTCTGCTTGTGTCATTCAGTTCCATGTGAAGTACTTTGAACAGCATTGTACACACGCTGAGTACCTGTCACCTAAACACAACTGGGGTCACCTAAACATATCTTGGCTGATAGTACACGGGTCTGTAAATCAGAACAATGAACTTCTATTATTTGCTCCCTTTTAGTGGTAAATATACCAATGAAAGTATTTTGTTCTATCTGTTCGACAAATTCAAAAACACACCTATTGATCCTGCCAGATAACAATTGAGCTGATAACTTCCTGTATACTCGGCTGCAATGAAGCCCCAAGAGAAGAGTAGAAGCGCCTCTAAGTGCAGTATAGGTAACTTTAATGGATAACAAATGTAGAACAACTCACAAGTTTCATGATAAAAGCAAGGTCAAAAAGATGGGAGGACGGATGTGTCCGTGCTGTCAGCCACCTCTGCACTTGGAAGACCATGGAGGCAGGAAAGAGCCGGCCGGTATGTGTAGTCTTCTAAAATGGCGTCTGGAACGCACATTGAAGCATGATGTCTGCGTGATGATGTGTGTGGACCAGCATGCATAGCGACAGGTTTCGGAGCATGCGCTAGACCTCTGAGGGCAGAAACGTGCTCCCTTGTTAAGCTTAGCTTAGCTTGAAAAGGGAGCGTGTTTCCGCCCTTAGAGGTCTAGCGCATGCTCCGAAACCTGTCGCTATGCATGCTGGTCCACACACGTCATCACGTTGCTGCCGACATCGCCATTTTAGAAGACTGCACATGCTGGCTCTTACCTACATTCACGGTCTTCTGAGTGCAGACGCGGTTGACACAGCACGGACACAGACGTCCTCTTATCTTTTTGAGCTTGCTTTTATCATGAAATGTGAGTTGTTCTACATTTTTTATCCATTAAAGTTACCTATACTGCACTTAGAGGCGCTTCTTCTCTTCTCTATTCTATACAGAGTTTTGCTACTACTACATGAGGCTGGCCCTAGTGCTATATGGACTTTTGTAGCCCTACATTGCACTTTTGGACTCTTTTACAATTCTTAATAGCTGGGTGGTAGCACTTTGCGCTGATTGTTCTCAAATTGAGTTTCTTGAATGTTATCAGCCCTTCCCAGACTTTCTTTGTGAATTAGAGTACTTCTACCCCATGTTATGGAGATTGTCACACAATGACTGGAAGTGTCTTACTGGCAGGATCACCAGGGGAAGTCTAAAATGTAAAGCCTGGACTGACACTGTTGGCTATTAGGTCAGCCATAACTATAGTGCTACCATTAATTCTTACCTTATAGTCATATTCCTAATCCTCAGCCTAGCCCTACCCTTAACTCTTATCTTAGCCTTCTAAGCAACTGAAGAAATGTAAAAAAAAAAGTTAAAACAAGTAAATATCAAGGGTCTTCAAAAAGTTTCCTCACTTTTATACATACACTATATTGCCAAAAGCTTTGGGATGCCTGCCTTTACACACACACACATTTTAATGGCATCCCAGTCTTAGGCTGTAGGGTTCACTATTGAGTTGGCCCCGCCCTTTGCAGCTATAACAGCTTCAACTCTTCTGGGAAGGCCGTCCACAAGGTTTAGGAGGGTGTCTATGGGAAGGTTGGACCATTCTTCCAGAAGCACATTTGTGAGGTCAGGAACTGATGTTGGGGGAGGAGGCCTGGCTCACAGCCTCCGCTCTAATTCATCCCAAAGGTGTTCTATGGGGTTGAGGTCAGGACTCTGTGCAGGCCAGTCAAGTTCCTCCTCCCCAAACTCGCTCCTCCATGTCTTTATGGACCTTGCTTTGTGCACTGGTGCATGAAATTGTCCAAAATGTCGTGGTATGGTGACACCTTAAGAGTTCCCTTCACTGGAACTAAGGGGCCAAGCCCAACCCCTGAAAAACAACCCCACATTATAATCCCCCCTCCACCAAACTAAAACTAATTAGTGAGGATGAAAAGTTTATTTCTGCTTTACCTCTGCTTTACCTCTCCACCTAGCTGTATCCTTACCTCTTACCTTAGCCCTACCCTTAATCCCCAGTCTAGCCCTGTCGTTATATTTTACCTTGGTCCTAAAGTTAGCCATCTCCTAGTGCTACCCTTAACACCTACATTAGCCCTACCCTTAGAGGATAAATTCACCTTTGGAATATGTAACACCCATATTTAGAGTGTAAAATGTAATCTGTACTTTTTCCTTCAAGGTGAACTCATCATCTACGTATTACCTTAGCCCTAACCATAAAATGATTGTAAACTCTCATCTTGTAAAACAACTCATTCAGTTTAAAATAACATCACATATACTTTATTATCAGGATTTTAGTCCTCACACTTCCTGTCCCTGTGAAACTTGTTCCAGAAATGGGGTTGTCACCAGGACAGGACTGCATGGACAGCAATAATAACATTGTCAGACATTCCAACCCTTCTCTGTTTTTTTAAAGGATAAGTTCACCTTTAGGAACTATTGTATGTTACACCCATATTTAAGGTATAACATGTTACTAGCTGAGCAACCCCCAAGTTTCGTTGTGAAAGTGGGCCAGGGATCCTCTCCACACATCCACTGTAACAATTAAAAAAAAAAAAAAACGAAAAAAAAAGCTGCAGTACAGAGCTCCATCCACCCGGCAGTGTCATTCATTCACAGAGTTCTGAGTGGGAGAACTATAACTACCATCAGCCACTTCTCAATGAATCACCAGGGCACTGATGAGCGCTCTAGGGTGTTCATTGATCCTTCCTGTCATTTAGTAACTGCCTGTCCATACGAGGTATGGGCAGACAGCTACAATCTGCTGATTGCGGTTGCAATTCTTTACAGGCTCAAAATAAAAAATATAATAAATGCACATTTTTTTTAACCTACAAAAAGATGTGCATTTTTTTTTTCAAATGTAAACCTATTTTTTTTTTTTAAATCTTTTTACATTTTTCTTGCCAATGTTGGAGAGACCAGTTGTCTTTAAATAAAGGCTTGTACCTTTCTCCAAAGAAAAAAAATAAAAAGTTTCAGGAAATGACAACATTTACTATATATTTTATTTATTTTGTAAATTTGGTTCTCCATTATGAGATGAGATCTCTGGCCTTTTGTTTTTCAGGCTTCTTTTACTTTGCGCGCAAGGACAAAACCTAAATGCTTGTAGTTAACACAATCACTGGGTTCCACAGCATTAATCAGAGATGACTTTTCAATGATGAAGCCGGCTTTTATCACCAGCTCTTGTACTTCTAGCTCTTCCAAGCTGAGGCAGAAGTAGCGATGGTGGCCCACCATGTAGAAGGTCATCTTCAGCGGCACAAACATCATCAGGCGGCCTCCAATTTTCAGTCTGGATGTGAATCTCTCCAGGTTCCTCTGGAAGTCATCCTTTGTTTTACTGATCATGGTTAATAACCATAGACTAACGACACAATCTACCTGTGGCACCACCGCAGGATCTAGGCCATGGGTTTCATGGTTGTCCCACTTATAAACTCCTTTAATGGCTTTTCTTGCCTGGTCTTCCATCTCCTTCCACCCTTGTCTGGAACAAGATATCATGTCTGATGATAGGAGTAAGAATCATTTCTACTATAACTGCTGGTTCTACTACTAATAGAGATACTACTACAGATATATTAACGTTTGTTACTATTATGATTACCTCTACTACTATTAGTAATGATCCTACTACTTGTGCTGGCAACACTGCTAACAATACTATACTACTACACCTTTACCAGTTTTATATGGATATTGAACTGTAGTCACTACTAGTATTAAGGTGATTGTAGAATTGCTCCTCCGATTGCTACCACACACCTACAGGTAATATTTATTATAAGCTCACCTGTAGGCACAAGTGTCCAATGGGAGTTTACTTCCACTTTAAGATAGCAGCATAATACATATAGGGGTTTATTTACTAAAGCTGGAGAGTCCAAAATCAGACTCCCTTCTGCATAGAAACCAATCAGCTTCCAGGTTTCATTGCCAAAGCTTCATTGAACAAGCTGAGGTTAGAAGCTGATTGGTTTCTATGCAGAAGGGAGTCTGATTTTGGACTCTCCAGCTTTAGTAAATAAACCCCATATTGTCTTGCAACAATGATTTTTTTTTTGCAATCCTTAACCACTTCATGTCCGGACACTTTCACCCCCTTCCTGTCCAGGCCAATGTTCAGCTTTCTTCGCTCTCACATTGTGAATGACAATTACTCAAGCAAACGACACTGTAACCAAATGAAATTATTATAATTTTTTTCAAACAAATAGAGCTTTCATTTGGCGGTATTTAATCACCACTAGGGTTTTTATTTTTTGCTAGAAAAATTAAAAAAGACTGCAAATTTGGAAAAAAAAACATGTTTTTCTTAGTTTTTGTTACAAAATTTTGCAATTAAATATACTTTCTTCATAAATTTAGGCCAAAATCCATTGTGCTACATTTTTTTGGTAGAAATAACCCAAATCAGTGTGTATTATTTAGTCTTCCTGAAAGTTATACAGTCAACAGACCACGGTATATACTGTTTATTTGAAAATGTAGCATTCCTGATGTACTGACTACCTATAAAAATTCTTGGGGACCTAAAATGCCAGGACAGTACAAATACCCCCCAAATGACCCCTTTTGGAAAGTAGACAGTCTGAGGTATGAGAGGCATGGGGAGTTTTTTAAGTTGTCATTTTTTGAGGGAAATGATGAAAGTAAACAATTTTATTAAGTTGTCATTTAACAAGTTCTTGCTCTCACACGGCATAGGCATACTTGCAATTACACCCCAAAACACATTCTGCTACTCTTTCTGAGTATGGCGATACCACATGTGTGAAACCTTTTCACAGCCTAGCCACATAGTAGGACCCCACATCCAATAAGCACCCTTAGGCGTTCTAGGGGCAAAAATTGCACATCTAATTTCTTGACTATCAGTTTTGGCGGTCCTGGAGCACCAGGACAATTGAATTACCCATAAAATGACCCCATTTTGTAAAGCACACACCCCAAGGTATGTTTTAAGAGGTATGGGGAGTCCTCTGAAGACTTCATTTTTTGCCACACGTTTTTGGAAAATGTGAAAAGAAAATGAAAATGTATTTTTTTTTACGCAAAGTTGTCAATCTATGACATATTTCTATTACGCAGCATAGGCATACTTAAAATTACACCTCAAAATGCATTCTTTAACTCCTGCTGAATATGGCGATACCACATGTGTGAGACTTTTTCACAGTCTGGCTACATAGAGGGGCTTCACATCCAATAAGCACCTTTTGGAGTTCTAGGGGCAAAAATTACACATCTAATTTCTTGATTACCTATTGCCGTTTTGGAGGTCCTGAAGCATCAGGACAATGGAATTATTCACAAAATGACCCAATTTTGGAAAGCAAACACCCCAAGGTATGTTTTAAGAGGCATGGGGAGTCCCCTGAAGACTTAATTTTTTGCCACAAGTTTTAGAAAATGTGAAAAGAAAATGAAAATGTATTTTTTTATGCAAAGTTTTCAATCTATGAGATATTTCTATTACACAACATAGGCATACTTAAAATGACACCTCAAAATGCATTCTTTAACTCCTGCTGAATATGGTGATACCAAATGTGTGAGACTTTTTCACAGTCTGGCCACATAGAGGGGCTCCACATCCAATAAGCACCTGTTAGCGTTCTAAGGGCAAAAATTACACATCTAATTTCTTCGGCCACTTGTATGGTGACCCCCCCCCGCCCCCTAGTAAAACACTCCCCTCACACAGATAACCCTTTCACTGAATAATAAAGTTAACCCCTTCCTCCCCAGTGCCATTAGTACAGTGTTTTTTTTTTTTTGCACTGATCACTGTATTGGTGTCACTGGGGATGTCAGTGACCTCAAGTCAGTACCCCCCAGTGTCAGAATGTCCGCCGCAGTCCCGCCATAAGTTGCTGATCGCCACCATTATTAGTATAAAAAAAAAACTAAAAATCCCAGTATCTTTCCCGCCATTTGTAAACGCTATAACTTTCACGTAAACCAATTAATTTACACATATTGGGTTTTTTTTTTAGCAAAGACATGTCGCAGAATGCATTTTGGCAGAAATTTATGACTAAATTTGATTTTTACATTTTTTTTTACTGGACATGTTTTATAGCAGAAAGTCCAAAATATTGTTTTTTTTTCCCTCAAAATTGTCAGCCTTTTTTTTATAGCGCAAAAATAAAAACCACACAGGCGATCAAATACCACCGAAAGAAAGCTCAATTTGTGGAAAAAAAGGATGTAAATGTCATTTATGTACCGTATTGCATGACCGCGCAATTGTCCGTTAAACTAGCACAGCGCTGTATAGCAAAAAAATGGCGTAAATTGCAGTATCTATACCATAGTTTGCAGACGCTATAACTTTCACACAAAGCAATCAATATACACTTATTGGGATTTTTTTTACCAAAAACATGGAGCAGAATACATTTTGGCCTAAATTTATTACTAACTTTGAGTTTGCTATATATTTTTTATAGCTGAAAGTAAAAAATATTGTGTTTCTTCAAAATTTTTGGTATTTTTTTGTTTATAGCGTGAAAAATAAAAAGCGCACAGGTGACCAAATACCACCAAAATAAAGCTCTATTTGTGTGAAAAAAAGGACACAAATTTCGTTTGGGTGCAGCATTGCATGACCGCGCAATTATCAGTTGAATTAGTGCAGCACCGAGTAGCAAAAAGAGGCGTGGTCATTAAGGGGGTAAATCCTCAAGAGGGCAAGTGGTTAACATACACACCCCTGGCTTCTCACAGCATTACAGGGATGACTCCGACACCACCACTGGCCTCTAGCTGTATTACAGGGATGACTCAGGATACCTCTCCACCATAAACAGAGCCAACAGAAATAATATAATCCACCTTGAGGAAAATAGCTCGAACAAACGAGCCACGACAGGAGCCCTTGGCGTGTAGTAATTTATTATTGCATATAGTAAAAAACATTCACGTGGGTGAAGGGAAATGTATGTCTTTTAGGTCTGTCATGTTGTTTTCCCCATTCTATATTTTCTACTAACATGTTGATTAATTGTTTTGTATTATACCCAGAATGAGTTAATGAAAATATGCTGTCAGTTATGTGTTCCAGAACTGTACTCTCAATATTCTATTTCTTATCTTAGCCTTGGTAGAGATGGAGATAGTTCTTTGTACTAACAGCACCTGTTTCTGTTATGATATAATTAAAAGTCAAATACTTCTGTCCCATGGGAAAATAATTGTTGGATACTTGTAACTGATTTCAAGGCCTGAGAAAGTCATGTTTATAGCCTTGACAAGTATCTAGCGAGATTCTATTGTATGTAGTAGATAAGTGTTTTAAAACAATTTAGAAACTTTTATTCCTGGGAAAGTGAAATTCCGCTTCTCATCACTTTTCAGAATTGACGTCAATGTTGTCTTTTTGTATTCAGCCAATCAATTATTGACAACTCAGCTTTTTGATACTCTGCGCCCCCACCTTTCTTTTTTCTGTTATATTAATTTTCTTCCCGCTAATAAACTTGAGAGATTGATTTCAACTATCACTGTGTGTATGTGTATGTCTGTTGTCTTTTCTGAGATGAAGTCAATCTCCCCGACGCGTCGTACCCTCAGCAGCCTGATAAAGACTGATAGCCAGGGGCTATGGACAACCTTTCAATTGGAGGTCCCACCGAGATCGGGAGTTCAACCCGTTTGCGGTCACCCGGTAAGATAAACAAAATCTGTCTGTCTGTCCGGCTGTCCGTGGGCTCTGACTAAACTCTCGATCTCTGAACTGTGACAGGAGTATTCTGGGAATACTTCATTGAGTCTCCAGGAGACTCAGATAAGGAAAGGTGATTTATGTAGACGGGGGTCTACATTTTAAATGCCTAGACAGGGTCTAGGTTAATTACAGAGTCTTAACTAGTCTGTTGAGGGTAACCAACTTTCTTTTCTTTGCTTCTATTATCAAATGCATAGAGTATAAGATAATTTGTTTATGCAAATAAGTGAACCCGGTTGGTAAGTGAACGGGTCAAAGTAATTGAAATAGAGTCAATATTTAAGTTCTTATTGTCTATCTTTTGTTCAGAGTGTTACAAGTGGTTATGTGTCACTAGACCGTAGTTCCGTACTGTCAGCTCCGTACTGTCAGAATATATCCTTCCTTCTCCAAAGAGGACGTGAATTTTTCCTTGCAGCCATTGCAGCACAGCAGCAAATCCAACCCACAGCCCCATCCCCTGTCCCAGTCCAGGACATGGTGAAAGACCAACCTGAACCCCCACCCAAGGAATTCCTGATTCCACACAGGATGAGGGAACTTTTTTTTGCTGAAGGATTAAAAGAGATATCAGGGTCCCTATTAGTAGACTTGGCAAATAAAGCAGGAATAGATAAAAATTTCAGTCCCGGACAGGCAGGTAGAACCAGATACAAGGTGGCGATATAAACCAAGGAATATCAATTTCTCACTGTAGGAGACACGTTATTAATTAAATGTTTAGAAATAGAGGACATTGACTGTGTTACAAAACATTGTTCTGTTGGTGTTTGACATTCCGTTTTTTTTACAGCCATACCGTCTGATGCTGAATGTTTTTCAATAATTTATTTAGCAAATGCATTTTTTAGCGTCCTTGTTGATGCAGAGACACAGCCCATTTTTGCTTTCTGTTTAATGCCTCAGGGTTTTTGTAGATTTTTCTGTAGTCTACGCAACTGTTCTCCAGGCCACTCTGAGGGAGTGGACACCGGACTATGGGTCAGTCCTGCTGCAGTACGCGGATATCATCTGCCTCTGCAGTCTCACTAAGGGGGCCGGCCTGAGGGATGGGGAGAGTTTGTTGAAATGTCTTTTTGAAGGTGGACATAAAGTGTCAAAGACAAAACTACAATGGTGTAAAATAAGTGTTAAATATTTGGGTTTTGTGCTTACAAAAGGAGGAAAGGAAAGTCAGTCCAAAGAGAGCTGTGGCTCTCCTGAAACTTGCCCGCCCACAAACCAAGAAAGACATGCTCTCCTTTCTTGGAGCCATTGGTTACTGCCGCCAGTGGATACCTGACTGTTCCTATTATGATAAGTCACAACCCAGGAAATGTCAGAAATTGTTAAGTGGTCAGATGACATGGTTGATGCATATGTGTATTTGAAAAATGTAATGATAACTGCCCCAGGCCTTGACCTCCCTGACTATGTAAAAATGTTTCATGTGTATGCAAGGGACAATTGTAAGACCATGGCTGGTGTACTCGCCCAAGAGCACGGAGGCAGACTTTGCCCTGTAGTTTTTTTTTCTCAAAAAATGGTGCCAGTTCAGGTCCAAGGCATGCCTGCGTGTCTCAAAGTGTTGGCATTTTACGGTATGACTGTGGAGATGTCTATGTCATTCACCTTAGGACACCCTATGATATTGCACACTACACATAATGTAGCTATTTTATTAAGAAATATACACACTCAGCACATGTCCTCCCAACAACTCAGCGGATATGAGGTTATCTTGATGAGCAACCCCATGTTGCATATTAAGTATAGCGCAAACAACTCAGGTCCAGCAATGATTCTAAACAAACTGTTGGGTCTCAAATTGTCAAACGATCTAGGACCCGAGGCTCATGACTGTCTCAAATCCATTGAGGCTAATACTTCACCCAGACTAGATTTATCAAAGATTCCAATCCCAAATGCTGATGTTGTTTTCATAGATGGCTCCTGCACTAGGCCAAATGACAAATCCCTTTTCAATCAGCCCAGGCTGCTGAATTGATTGTTCTCACTAAAGCATGTAAACTGTACAAAGACCAGTCTGTCACTATTTACACGGATTCTAATATGCCTATGGAACAGTGTATGACCATGGTGTATTACGGCTTCTCAGAGGCTACATAGGAGCTGATGGGAAAAATATTGCCCATTCCCTACTAGTAGCCAATTTGTTCAAGGCTCTCACACTTCCCAAGGAACTTGCTGTCATACACTGCAGAGCACATACCAAAGGGGACAATGATATAACAAAAGGTAACGCTCTAGCAGATTATGAAGCAAAAAAGGCAGCTCAACAACAACTTGCTTTACTGCAGATGCCCACTTTATGCCCCATCCTCCCAGATGATTTTCAATTGATCACAACTTTGTAGCAGTCAGTTTCCACAAAAGGAGCTCGAAGACTGGTGCTACCCTATTTTACAGAAGAATCCAAAGACTGGATTAATCTGCAAAGAGGGGAAACCATGCATCCCACGGTGTAGCGCCCCGATATACATTGCACAATACCATGGGATAGGACATATAGGATGGAAGACAACCCTAAAACAACTCCAAAAAGATTTTTATATCACAGGAATGGCGGAGTTAGTACAAGATTATGTGAAAAGATGCATCACATGTATCAGGAGTAACCCAAATAAAGCCATGCATCAACATCTGCCTTACCCCACAACACTTTTTATACATCTTCAAATTGACTTTACACACATACCCCAAACCAAAGGGAGGACAACAACCAGCTAGTGTGGTCACAGATGTGTTTTCCTGATGGCAAGAAATGTATCCCACAAAAATAGAACGATATTATCTGCAAGTTTCCGTTTTTTTTACAGGAAAATACCTACCCATTCCAGGCCGGAGATCGTATTGTGGTGAAACAGCTGACGAGAAACAAGAAACAGCAGGATTTCGTCTATGGACCAGAAACTACAGTCGTAGCAGTAACCAGAACAGCAGTTCTCAAAGAACATAGTTCCATCTGGATCCATGCTTCCAGAGCGAAGCTGGTCGAGAGAGGCCCAGGACCAGACCCAAGGCAAACAGGAAAGGAGGTACTAACGGGGGCAGAAAGCCCTGACCTCGAACAGGACAATCAAGGAAAGGGGGTATTAACGGGGGTAGAAAACCCTGACCCTGAAGAAGATGAACTGCTTCCCCAATTTTGGACCATGGTTCTGCCACTTTCTCCTGATCATACTGATTTTGTTGGCATCTAGCCATGGTGAAGTGGTGATAATACAGGACTCAGGCCACACTATATTGTGGTATAATTCATCAAATACTGAGGTTGCTACCTTCATTATTGATTACTGCCAAAGTGTACAATGTTCCCATAACTCCCACTTACTCTGGTTGTATAATATGTATCATACTGCACATGATGTTAGCTATGTATATATAGATACCATAGGGGTACCAAGAGGGGTTCCAGATGAATTTAAGGCCAAAAACCAAGCAGCAACTGGATTTGAGTCTATGTTTTTCATTGTTACCATAAACAAGAACGTTAATTGGATAAATTATATTTATTACAATCAACAAAGATTTGTTAATTATACTAGGGATGTCCTAAAGGGAACTGCTGTACAATTAGAAGCCACTCCACAGATGACATTCCAGAACAGGATGGCTCTAGATATGATTCTAGCTGAGAAGAGTGGTACATGCAAAATACATAGACATGGTAGACATTTGTTGCACTTACATCCTAGATAACACAGGCCCAAATGGCAAAGTCATATTAGCCATAAAGAAACTCGAAGACTTGTCTATAGAGTTTAAGAAGAACTCCAGCTTAGACAACTTTTGGGATTAGTATTTTGGATGGTTTACTAGCTGGAAACAGATACTAGTACAGTTTGTTATTATTATTCTGATTGTATTAATTATTATAGGTTTTGTGGTTTGCTGCATTTTTCCGTGTATAAAGAAGCTTATGAACAAAGGAATAGGTATGACTATGTATGAAGAAGAGACCTAAGAACAAACTGCCCCACTGAACCCAAAACCTAAAGAGTACCACAGTTATCTAGCCAAATATAGAAAGAAGCAGAAAAAGAACTATGTTGTATAAGGGGGAATTAAAATCATATATGTAAATAATGATTTTAAGAGGGGATTGAAGGGAAATGTATGTCTTTTAGGTCTGTCATTTTGTTTTCCCCATTCTATATTTTCTACTAACATGTTGATTAATTGTTTTGTATTATACCCAGAATGAGTTAATGAAAATATGCTGTCAGTTATGTGTTCCAGAACTGTACTCTCAATATTCTATTTCTTATCTTAGCCTTGGTAGAGATGGAGATAGTTCTTTGTACTAACAGCACCTGTTTCTGTTATGATATACAGGCAGTCCCCGAGTTAAGTACATTCGGCTTACGTAATACTCATACTTACGTACACTTCCCTCGGGACCGGAAGTCAAGCTGTCAGCATTCTTGTGCAGCAAGCTGATAAGAGACTAGCTGATAAGAGACATCAGAGAGACATAAGAGACAGAGACATCCATTGCTCGTTACTTGTGGGGCTAGCAGTGTCTGCCCACTATCTCCAAAGTGATTTAAGACTGTCTGTCTGCACCTCCGGGGAGAGGAAAGGAGAGGCTGTCAGGCTGCTCACTGAAGTGATCCTCCGTCTGTGCAGGGGGGAGGGGGCAGCGTGTGCTGTGTAAAGGAGAGCAGAGTTCTCTCATACAGTACATTACAGTACAGTGTAGTTTAGCCAAGATAGTTTAAAGTTGTACTCTACACTGTACAAGAGTTTACAGTATAATATTTGAATGTTGAATTTGATGTTTAAACATTTACATGCACATAAAAGTTAAATATGTTAAGGCAAACATGTGTCCAAGCTGCAGTTCTTATGCAAAACACCAGTTTAGAGCCTCTTGAGGTTTTACTGCTTTCTGTAACCTTATTACAAAAACGTAATCTAATATCCTGTCGTTTGGTTAGTAGTTAGTGCTTATAAAAGTGCCTGATTCAACTTATGAACAAATTCGACTTATGAACAAACCTACAGTCCCTATCTTGTACGTAACCCGGGGACTGCCTGTAATTAAAAGTCAAATACTTCTGTCCCATGGGAAAATAATTGTTAGATACTTGTAACTGATTTCAAGGCCTGAGAAAGTCATGTTCATAGCCTTGACAAGTATCTAGCGAGATTCTATTGTATGTAGTAGATAAGTGTTTTAAAACAATTTAGAAACTTTTATTCCTGGGAAAGTGAAACTCCGCTTCTCATCACTTTTCAGAATTGACGTCAATGTTGTCTTTTTGTATTCAGCCAATCAATTATTGACAACTCAGCTTTTTGATACTCTGTGCCCCCACCTTTCTTTTTTCTGTTATATTAATTTTCTTCCCGCTAATAAACTTGAGAGATTGATTTCAACTATCACTGTGTGTATGTCTGTTGTCTTTTCTGAGATGAAGTCAATCTCCCCGACGCGTCGTACCCTCAGCAGCCTGATAAAGACTGATAGCCAGGGGCTATCGACAACCTTTCAGTGGGTAACAGAAAAAGGAAGCTGACAGCAAACCATCACAAAAATGGCCAACGGACCTCCGTGAGGATGCTGCGGCGTGACGTCAGTGCGGCATGCTCCTCCCTAGGCTCCTCTGTTATCCACATGGGTAACAGAGAAAGAAAGCTGGCAGCAAACACTCACAAAAATGGTCACCGGACCTCCGTGAGGATGCAGCAGCCATTTTTGTGAGTGTTTGCTGCCAGCTTTCTTTCTCTGTTACCCACCTGGATGTTTTTTACTATATGCAATAATAAATTACTACACTATAAGCGCTCTTGTCCTCACTCCATATCAGGGGCGGGCTGACCATTCAAGAGCTCGGGCACTGCCCGAGGGCCCGGGGTCAGTAGGGGGTCCCATGAAATGCCCCTGGTACCTTTTACAGGCTTTTTTAGGTGTGCATTGAGTGTGGGCAAGGACACAGGGGCCCCATGATCCCCTATTGCCCGGGGGCCCCATGAGTTGTCAGCCCACCATTGCTCCATACCATGATATTTGTGATGAAAGTTTTCCCTACCTGTGGAGGAGCTGGATATATTATTATATGCATTTAATATGCGCTTCTGGTGAGTGCATTCATACAGCATTTCCTAGCATGGAGTCACTTTCACCTATTCATCACTGAGATTGCTTGGACTTTTGTTTTGCTATTTTATCCGAATGACCATATTTTATATTGGACTGGTCACTATTGTCACTTTATATTTATTTACAAATATCACTTTCTTGCTGTCATTTTGCGGGACACTTGTGCAATATTATTCACATTAGCGATAAATTTGAGCCCCTCACTTTGAATCTGCCACCATTGTCACTTTAATTACTCATTCATTTATGCATTAGCACCTTGGTTTCATCATATGGTATAGCGCTGCCTTTTTCGTTTTTTTCATGTGTTTGAGTTTATAGGGGTTCATCCTTTTATGCCAGCTGCTTTGTGTGAATCCGTGCGCTCGCTTGCTTTGCTTTTAACATACACACCCGGAGCGGTTCACATGATTGAGGTGCGATTGCGGTGTGGAGTTCGCACGGAAAACACTGTGAATTCTGCACCCCGTTAGTGTGAACCCAGACTGAATGTAACAAAACATAACAAAGCATGCTTTTTCTTTTTTTTTTTGAGCAGTATTAGTTTAAATATTAGTATTATTATTATGTTACTGCACATAAAGGTAAGGGCTGTGGCAAGTTCCTTATTATACTGACAGTGCTTTGTCTCCCCTCTTCCAGCCCTGCAAAATATATCTGTTCTCATGTGATGTTCTGAAGGGCCGGGAGGAGGGAGGCAAGGGTGATGCTCTGCAGGGGTGGGAGGAGGGAGATGGGGGGGATGCTCTGCAGGGCTGGGAGGAGGGAGACAGGGGGATGCTCTGCAGGGCTGGGAGGAGGGAGGCAGGTGAGATGCTCTGCAAGGCTGGGGTAATGCTCTACAGGGCTGGGAGGAAGGAGGCAGGGGTGATGCTCTGCAGGGATGGGAGGAGGGAGACAAGGGTGATGCTCTGCAGGGTTGGGAGGAGGGAGACAGTTGTGATGCTCTGCAGAGCTGGGAGGAGGGAGACATGGGTGATGCTCTGCAGGGCTGGGAGGAGTGAGACAGGTGTGATGCTCTGCAGGGGTGGGAGACAGGGGTGATGTTCTACAGGGCTGGGAGGAGGGAGACAGGTGGGATGCTTTGCAGGGGTGGGAGGAGGGAGACAAGGGTGATGCTCTGCAGGGCTGGGAGGAGGGAGACAGGGGTGATGCTCTGCAGAGCTGGGAGGAGGAAGACAGGGGTGATGCTCTGCAGAGCTGGGAGGAGGAAGACAGGGGTGATGCTCTGCAGGGGTGGGAGACAGGGGTGATGTTCTACAGGGCTGGGAGGAGGGAGGCAGGGGGGATGCTCTGTGGGGCTGGGAGGAAGGAGGCAGGTGTGATGCTCTGCAGGGCTAGGGTGATGCTCTACAGGGCTGGGAGGAGGGAGGCAGGTGTGATGCTCTGCAGGGATGTGAGGAGGGAGGCAGGTGTGATGCTCTGCAGGACTGGGAGGAGGGAGACAGTTGTGATGCTCTGCGGAGCTAGGAGAAGGGAGACAAGGGTGATGCTCTGCAGAGCTGGGAGGAGGGAGACAGGGTGATGTTCTGCAGGACTGGGAGGAGGGAGGCAGGGGTGATGCTCTGCAGGGGTGGGAGACAGCGGTGATGTTCTACAGGGCTGGGAGGAGGGAGGCAGGGGGGTTTCTCTGCAGGGCTGGGAGGAGGGAGGCAGGTGTGATGCTCTGCAGGGCTAGGGTGATGCTCTACAGGGCCGGGAGGAGGGAGGCAGGGGTGATACTCTGCAGGACTAGGAGGAGGGAGACAGGGGTGATGCTCTGCAGGGCTGGGAGGAGGGAGGCAGGGGTGATGCTCTGCAGGGGAGGGAGGCAGAGGTGATTCTCTGCAGGGGTGAGAGGAGGGAGGCAGGGAGTGATGCTCTGCAGGACTGGGAGGAGAGAGACAGGGGTGATGCTCTGCAGGGCTGGGAGGAAGGAGGCAGGGGTGATGCTCTGCAGGGGAGGGAGGCAGAAGTGATTCTCTGCAGGGGTGGAAGGAGGGAGGCAGGGGTGATGCTCTGCAGGGGAGGGAGGCAGAGGTGATTCTCTGCAGGGGTGTGAGGAGGGAGGCAGGGGGTGATGCTCTGCAGGGGTGGGAGGAGGGAGGCAGGTGTTACACACACCCTGTGTACAATGACGACATCTTGGGGGCATGTGCAACATGCCCAGAGTCTGCAACAGGTTAAAGAGAGCCAGGAGGATGAATATGACTGAATATCCAATTCCATGCAGTAAAAAATCCTTCTGCATGCAGCTTCCTCTACAGCCCCCCTGAATACATACCTGAGCCTGATCTCGATCCAGCAATGTTCACAAGAGGCCAAGGCTCCTCATTGGCTCAGATACATCAGAAGGAGCTTTTGTCTTCCGCTGCTGTCATTCAGAACCAATGAGGAATGAGACAAGATCTGATTGCAGGTAGGCAGTTGTAAATGGACACAAGTCTGTTTACACCCGATGGTCCTTAGGGACACATGGACCATCTGATCAGGTGAGCCTGAAAAACTGACAGGTGGACCTGATTGGATCGCTCGTGTCAAAGGGGCCTAAAAGTGGTTAGTGCATGGAATAAACATTCAGCTCTTCCCAATGAAATGGTGAACTTCGGTGACCAAATTGTAATCTCTGATGTTCCGCTAATGTACAGCATACCTGTTACCCTCAAGATGGCAGATTTGTTTGACAGCATGTGACCAATCAGTGGCTTCCTTTTCATTGTGCAGCCATTGATTGAAGTGTGTGAAGCTGGCATCAGTCATCTGCACAACATAGATCTCTTTGAAAATATTGCTCATGGAAAAGAGTTGGTAGGTTATGGACCCAAGGCTGATATCGAGTGCCTTGTCTCCTTTCAGCTGCCCTGTGGACAAAAAACTAAATAAAAACACAATTCTTTTTTAAAAAACACAAATAGATGAAGTTCTGGATCCATTAATATGTCATTGAATGTCTCTCTCCTAACTGCAGAGTGGGGAAAACAACAACAGCGTGACATAAATATATCATTAAACTTGTTGATATAATCCAAGCACTGTAAACAGGGCCGTAGACAAGGGGGTACAACCAGTCCTCCTGTACGGGGCCCAGGCCAGCAGGGGGGCCCAGGCTGCTGGGTGAATCTGATGTGGGCGGGGAGGGTGATTGGCACAGCGGGGAGGCAATTACTGGAACCGATCCCCTGTATGGTCCTCTTCAGCAGCTGAAAGCTGGCTTCTTCTCTCCCTCCCATTGGCTTTCAGCTGCTGCAGAGAGAGGTATACTCCCTGTGCACCATAGGTTTTCCCCTGCTGCCAAGGATCCCCTGTGTGCTCCCACCCCTCAATCCTGCTGGCTTCCCTCCTCTCCTTCCCACTGGCAGCTTCAAGTACACAATAGGATCCATCGGGATGAAGAGTGTCACATTTACCAGCCCCTTTCTTTCCTGAATGAACACAATGAGGTTGATTTACCAAAACTGCAGAGTGCAAAGTCTGGTGCATGAGAGCCAATCAGCTTCAAGTTGGAAGCTGATTGGTTTCTATGTATAGCTGCATCAGATTTTACACTCCACAGTTTTAGTAAACCAACCCCAATGAGTGATCGGTAAAAATCACTCACTGTGTTCATTCATAAATGAAGCATAGTAAACTGTTTTTTTTTGGGGCGGCGGAAGGGGGGCCCTGTCAGGTTGGCTGTATAGGGCCTCATGGTTTCTAACAGCAGCCCTGACTGTAAATATGCCATTTTAACTTGGTATCACCCTCTTGCAGTCCATGTATAGCAGAGATCAGACTATGAGATGGAGAAACAGCCAATCAGTACCCAATACTGTGGGTATAGGATTATATCTTTTTTTTTTTTCAATGGTTGAACTGGATGGACTTTTGTCTCTTTTCAGCCAGACTAACTATGTAACTATGTAGCAGTGCTCATGTGCTAGCATATGCAGTTGATACAGAGGAAGGCAAAAAAAAGCCCTCATATGACATGGCCCAATTTTAATAACAGTTGGACACTCTCTTGGTCAACATGTTACAATACTGTTTCTTACAAATATTAGGACATTTTGTATGTTTGGAAAGACACCCAGGTCTTTTTTTTTTCTTTCAGGCAATTCACTGAGTTGACTAGAAGCAGCTCACGTGAAAGACGATTTTTTGAGCTTTTACAGTATAGAGCACTTTCCATATATAGATGATCAACCAGGACACCCAGGGACTTCTCCATCATTGAGTCACCCAATTTTATTTCCCATAGGTTGATCCACGTTTTATATCTTTTCATGTGACTTGGTCACGGAGAGGTTCTAAAATTTAGATTTATCAGTGAAAGTCTATAACACATTCAACTCTAGCCTAGCTCTAGACCTCTGTTGGCTGATCTCCTTCTCTATAACACATTCTACTCTAGCCTAGCTCTAGACCTCTGTTGGCTGGTCTCCTTCTCTATAACACATTCAACTCTAGCCTAGCTCTAGACCTCTGTTGGCTGGTCTCCTTCTCTGTAGCACATTCAACTCTAGCCTAGCTCTAGACCTCTGTTGGCTGGTCTCCTTCTCTGTAGCACATTCAACTCTAGCCTAGCTCTAGACCTCTGTTGGCTGGTCTCCTTCTCTGTAGCACATTCAACTCTAGCCTAGCTCTAGACCTCTGTTGGCTGGTCTCCTTCTCTGTAACACATTCAACTCTAGCCTAGCTCTAGACCTCTGTTGGCTGGTCTCCTTCTCTGTAACACATTCAACTCTAGCCTAGCTCTAGACCTCTGTTGGCTGGTCTCCTTCTCTGTAACACATTCAACTCTAGCCTAGCTCTAGACCTCTGTTGGCTGGTCTCCTTCCACCACATTACTACTGATTTCTCTACAACAGTCAGGTATAGAAGGAGAACCAACAGAGATGCAGAGAGAGGACACCAAACAACAGAGAGAAAGTGTGCGAACCTATGGATGGAAGGGAACCCTCAGTGCTGATTATTTGGCTACTGTGCTTCCTTAGCTGTGCTTTTGTGCATCAGTAGTCTATACACTACATTACCTGTGGAAGCCATCTCATGCATGATCCTTGTAGGAAAGCCCAAGCTTTCTTCGATTATACTGATCTTCTTATGGGTAAAATATGTGTTAGCAAACTCCTTGGCATCAAAATCAGCATCGTGATATTCCTTGTGCGTGGTCCCAGACATTTTCTACTCTGAACCTTCGCTGTGTAGGTGTCCTACTCCTTCAAATGATTGTCAACCTTTATGTATCTGTGTAATATATAGGTCTCAGTTCAATGCCAATATCGCACTTCTTTTGTCAATATTGTGGCATTTGACAATAAGACAAATAAAAACATTAAGATGAACAAGACCAGCCTTGGGATATTTAGCACCTTGTAAACATTTCAGCATGGAACCTCCAGCATACAAACTGAAGCTTGCACAGTCTCCTTTGTTGCCATTGATGTTGACAAAAAAAAAAAAGTATCCCAGTGCGTGAAATCCCACTTTTCCACCCAAATGGCGGCATTCTGCAGATGAGAATAGTAGGGACATGTGGTTGTCAGCTTCTTTGGGGTACAAGGTTTAATCTTTGTATAGTTACATAGTCTGACTGAAAAAATACAAAAGTCCATCCAGTTTAACCATTAAAAAAAAAGGAAAAAAGTTAAAATCCTACACCCACAGTTAATCCAGAGGAAGGCAAAAAAAAAACAGCAAAGCATGATCCAATTTGCTCCTGCAGGGAAAAAAATTCCTTCCTGATCCCCCGAGAAGCAATCGGATATTCCCTGGATCAACTTTACCTATAAATGTTAGTATCCAGTTATATTCTGTGTATCTAGGAAAGAATCCAGGACTTTTTTAAAGCAATCCACTGAGCTGGCCAGACCCAACTCTTGAGGGAGTCTATTCCACATTTTCACAGCTCTCACTGTGAAGAAACCTTTCCGTGTTTGCACTTGTTAAGTACTGGGTCATATGTCATTATTCTATAAATATGAGAAATAAAGACAGAATAAAACAACATAAGTCCTTCATCACTGCCCATTATCGAATTTAAAATTTTTCGTTTGGATTTCGGCAAAAAAAATCAGAATATTTAGGAAAAATGACTCCATTTTAGTCAAATGAAGTCAATTGGGAAAGCTAAGTTAATTTTGACGGTTTTAAAGGTACAATGGGCTTTAAATTGGCTCTTGAGGGTTAAGAGGCTCCTTATAACTATCCTGGACCAGAAAGGCTGATAAATGGCCTTTCAGTAACTGAAAAACATGATTTTATATGCTGAGCAACAGAGCAGTCTTAAAGCAGTATTCAACCCCAAGCCACAAAATGTAATATATTGCAGCTTACCAATCATTAGATGTGGTGCCTGCATTAGTTTTCTTCTTTTAAGGCTTTTTCCCCTCCTTTTTTTCCTGGTGATCTGGCCAGTAACACACCTCCTGTATTACAGTGTCCCCCACTCTGGATGAAGGAGCACAGGGGGCCCAGCAGACAACAGCATTGTCAGTCTGGGGGGAGGGGAGTGTTAGATGTACTAGCGGATTTTGATACACTAACACATTGAAGCCAAACTCTAGCTCATAAGCAGTTTTTTGCCAGTAGTGCTGTGGAACATCCAGGTGCTCTTTTGCAAACTTCAAACGTGCTGCAATATTCTTTTTGGACAGCAATGGCTTCCTCCGTGGTGTCCTCCCATGTACTCCATTCTTGTTTAATGTTTTCCTTATTGTAGATGTGTCAACAAAAATGTTAGCATGTGCCAGAGATTTCTGTAGGTCTTTAGCTGACACTCTGGGATTCTTCTTTACCTCATGCAGCATTCTGCGCTGTGGTCTTGCAGTCATTTTTACAGGACGACCCCGCCTAGGGAGAGTAGCAACAGTGCTAAACTTTCTCCATTTGTAGACAGTCTGTCTTACCGTGGACACATGAACATCAAGGCTTTTAGAGATACTTTTGTAACCCTTTCCAGCTTCATGCAAGTCAACAATTCTTGATGGTAGGTCTTCTGAGAGCTCTTTTCTGCGAGGAATGGTTCACATCAGACAGTGCTTCTTGAAACCAGTAAACCCAAAACAGGTGTGTGTTTTTTAAGGGCAGGACAGCTGTCAGCAACACATCCAATATCATCACACTGATTGGAGTCAAGGTTGGCTCACTCCTGGCTTTAATTAGCTCTGGGAGAAGTCATTAAGCTAGGGCCTCACATACTTTTTCCTCCCTGCACTGTGAATGTTTACATGTTATGTGCAATTAAACCATGGCAACATCTAATGTTTGTGTAGTATTATGTTCAGCAGACTGTGTTCTTCTATTGTTGTGACTTAGATGACGTTCAGAGCACATTTTATGCTAAATTCATGCAAAACTCCACGTAATTCCAAGGGGTTCACATACTTTTTCTTGCAACTGTATATGGGGTGAACTTTATGACTTGGTCGGCCAATATTCGAAATCAATGATGGCACCATCGGATTACCGAGCAAACAACGTTTCTGATTTTCGGACGAAAAATCATTCGGAATTCGAACCATGTATGGCCTGCATTAGAGAAAGAGGTTTGCATGATGCTGGCCATCAGACGGAGGACATCTAGAAGCAGAATATTACTGCGAGGACATTTTCTTTATTGAAAGTGAATATTGCAGCAAAAGTTGGTTTTGTTCTTTTATCTTTTGATGGGCTTTCCATTTTTCTTATCTTTAGTTTCGTCTGGAGTTCTGCTTTAAGTGGCAAATATTATGAAGCTTATCTGACAAAAACAAAATCTATGAAATTTTGCTGGAGGTTATCCTAGTCATGCGTTTTATTTGAAATAAATCACCAGAGAAATCCTTACTGACATAATGTTAATTTAGAGAATTGAAATGTTTACTGTATGGAATGTTCGTTTGTTTTTCTCATCTCACACTACCAATCATTTAGAACTTTTCATCATGAGACTCTCATGGAGCATACAGTAAATTAGGACCAAAATCCTGCTTGTAGCACTCTGATTCACACGGCTGTGATTTCGGGGCTAAATTCACCTGTGACACGTAGCATAATTACTGAACCTTTTATGGGGTTTTTACTATATTTCAAGTAATATTTCACTTCTGACAAAAGTTAATATGGCGTGTATTATATAGACAAGTCGTATTGGGGACCTCTTTGTCTGCATGAAATAATTCCTAAAGTAATTTCATGTCATAACAATATCGTCTTTGAGGGCCGGTTCACACCAAATGTCCAATGCAGTTTAAAACGTATGGATAATAGGTTATATGGTTTCCAATGGCATAGTTCACACCAGTGCGGTCAGTTCCAGAAAAAAAAAGTAGAACATACTGCATTTTTTCTGCATTGAACTGTACTGGAATGCAGTAAAACGCATCAAAAATGCACCTAAAGGCACCAAAAGCGCGCCAGAACACATGTCCATATTAAGGTGAAATAAAAAAGAGGGGGAATATGCAATGGGGCGCATAAAAAATGCATCTGGACTGTGCTTCTATGGTGTGAACTGGCGCTTTGGGCAAGTTCACACCACAAAAACACACTGCTGATGCGTTCCGGATGCGTTTTTGTTTACAGTTCACACCACACTCCTTTCCGGTGCGTTTTTGAGGTGTTTTGCTATGTTCCAGTACAGTTCTGTGCAGAAAAAATGCAGCATGCTCTACTTTTGTTTTCTGCAGCAGAAACTGACTGGAACTGACTGTGCTGGTGTGAACCAGGGCCATTGGAATATGTGGAAAACTCTCTGCATGCATTTTTGATGCAGAAAAAAAATGTACTGGACTGCATCTGGTGTAAACCATGGCCGGTTTCGACACATTTTTGGTGTGTTTTTGATGCATTTTTGACACATTCTGGTGTGTGTTTTTTTATGTGATCTGGTTAATTTTTCCCCATTCTCTTTTTCTTCAATTTAAATAGGGACATGTGCATTTTTGGTGCATTTTTGATGCGTTTTACTGCGTTCCAGTACAGTTGTGTAGGAAAAATGCAGCCGTTTCTACTGGAATGCATTTGCCTGCACAGCGTCCTAGTTTGACCCTCCCCTGCCCCTCTCTATTAGTGCTGGGGTCACATTGCCTCAGTGATGAAGAAAAACTGAGGGAGAGGAGAAACACTGGAATACTACTAGGTACCAGTGTGCAAAAGTGCTAAATTTTCTGTGGAAGAATAAATCCCTCTAATGTTGGGTGTCCTACATGTGTGGATATTGCTGTGTTATAAAAAACTATTAAAATAGTTTTTCACATTTTAGAATGGGGCTCTCCATAATTTTAACCATTTGCCCTCCAGTGGATTTACCCCCCTTCCTGACCAGGCCATTTTTTGCGCTACACCGCTGCATTACTTTAACTAACAATTGCGCAGTCATGCAACGCTGCACCCAAATTAACTTTATGTACTTTTTTCCCCCACGAATTGAGCTTTCTTTTAGTGGTATTTGATCTTCAGTGCGTTTTTTTTTTTTTTGCGCTATAAGCAAAAAAAGACTGACAATTTTGAGAAAAAAACAATATTTTGGACTTTTTGCTATTAAACATGTCCAGTAAAAAAAATGTAAAAAATAAAATTTTGTCATAAATTTAGGCCAAAATGCATTCTGTGGCATGTCTTTGCAACTAAAAAATCCCAATACGTGTAAATTAATTGGTTTACGTGAAAGTTATAGAGTTTACAAATGGCTGTATAGATACTGGGGTTTTTTTTCTACTAGTAATGCCAGTGATCAGCGGCTTTTAGCGGGACTGCAGTGGACATTCTGAAACTGGGGGGGAACTAACTTGGTGTCACTGATGCCCCAGTGACACCAATACAGTGATCAGTGCTAAAAAAAAAGCACTGACACTGTACTAATGGCACTGGGCAGGGAGGGGTTAATGTGAGGGGCGATCAAAGGGTTAACTGTGTGCTGGGAGTGTTTTGCTAGGGGGTGGGGGTGTGTTCTTCACTGTTCGCACACTGATCGGGATGGCTGTATTGTGCACAGCCATCCCGAACAGTGTGCTGAAGCTGTTTTGTAAACAAAACAATCTTCCTCTCCATTGGAGATGCTCGGTAATCACCGGGCGCCGGCAGGTAATTACCGGCTGGGACCTGGTGATTGACATCCGCGGCCGTGAATGGCGGCGCAGGTAGGGCCCGCACGCCCCCTACCCGGAAATGCAAAATCACGTATATATACAGTACATGATTCTGCACACAGTATATCTGCTATAGGGTGGTCCTTAAGCGGTTAAAGGGTGCCTTGACTGAAAAAAGGTTTAGAAACATTGCACTAGGAGACCTGTGGAAATCTGTTGAGCCCTAATGAGGGGGAAGTTATTTTGCCCCTGAAACACATTTAATTTTTTTATATGGCCAACAATTAAAATGCCCTGCCTGTGTCCCTTTATATCAGGTGTCCTTAACAGAGTCCCTCCTTATATCAGGAGTTCTTCTCAGAGTCCCTCCTTACATCCGGTGTCTTTACCAGAGTGCCCCTTACATAAAATGTTCACATCAGAGTGTCCCCTTACATCAATTGCCTCCTCAGAGTGCCCCCTTACATCAATTGCCTCATTAGAGTGTCCCCTTACATCAATTGCCTCATCAGAGTGTCCCCTTACATCAATTGCCTCATCAGAGTGTTCCCTTACATCAATTGCCTCATCAGAGTGCCCCCTTACATCAATTGCCTCATCAGAGTGCCCCCTTACATCAATTGCCTCCTCAGAGTGCCCCCTTACATCAATTGCCTCATTAGAGTGTCCCCTTACATCAATTGCCTCATCAGAGTGTCCCCTTACATCAATTGCCTCATCAGAGTGTCCCCTTACATCAATTGCCTCATCAGAGTGTTCCCTTACATCAATTGCCTCCTCAGAGTGCCCCCTTACATCAATTGCCTCATCAGAGTGTCCCCTTACATCAATTGCCTCATCAGAGTGCCCCCTTACATCAATTGCTTCATCAGAGTGTTCCCTTACATCAATTGCCTCATCAGAGTGCCCCCTTACATCAAGTGCCTCATCAGAGTGTCCCCTTACATCAATTGCCTCTTCAGAGTGTCCCCTTACATAAATTGCCTCATCAGAGTGTCCCCTTACATCAAGTGCCTCATCAGAGTGTCCCCTTACATCAATTGCCTCTTCAGAGTGTCCCCTTACATAAATTGCCTCATCAGAGTGTCCCCTTACATCAATTGCCTCATCAGAGTGTCCCCTTACATCAATTGCCTCATCAGAGTGCCCCCTTACATCAATTGCCTCTTCAGAGTGTCCCCTTACATAAATTGCCTCATCAGAGTGTCCCCTTACATCAATTGCCTCATCAGAGTGTTCCCTTACATCAATTGCTTCATCAGAGTGCCCCCTTACATCAATTGCCTCATCAGAGTGTTCCCTTACATCAATTGCCTCATCAGAGTGCCCCCTTACATAAATTGCCTCATCAGAGTGCCCCCTTACATCAATTGCCTCATCAGAGTGTTCCCTTACATAAATTGCCTCATCAGAGTGTTCCCTTACATCAATTGCCTCATCAGAGTGTTCCCTTACATCAATTGCTTCATCAGAGTGCCCCCTTACATCAATTGCCTCCTTAGAGTGCCCCCTTACATCAATTGCCTCCTCAGAGTGCCCCCTTACATCAATTGCCTCATCAGAGTGCCCCCTTACATCAATTGCTTCATCAGAGTGTTCCCTTACATCAATTGCCTCATCAGAGTGCCCCCTTACATCAATTGCCCCCCTCAGACTGCCCCCTTTACATCAACTGTCCCCATCAGAATGCCTGCTGCTATTCTCTCTAGGAAACGAGTAAAAGAAGCTTGACTCTATTAAATGCAGTGGACTGCGACCGAAATGGGATTTAATCATTTTGGAATAAGAGACATAAGTAGGAAGGACTTGGCTTAGCATGAATTGTTAAACAGGTTAATCATCAATCTCATTTTATTGATTGAACCATCAAAATGCTGTGCATCTTCCAGCACAGTGATCGATGTTGGAAACACATAAATAAATTGGCCTCATTACACAATTAACAAAATCACGAACTGGTATAACTGTTTTTTGGCTAAGCTAGTAGTAGTTAGATACAGGCACCTGAACTTGTTCTGTAATGTTAAACATGTTTCACTCGTCATCCAAGCAGCTTCGTGAGTTCTAATGAATGTCAGCATACTCAGCATTTATACAGTGTTACAACTCCCACACTCAAGCACATGTAGGCAGGTGTAGTTTGTTCTCCATCCTGTAGGTGGTGCTGTGTTACTTTGTCCTGTGTAAATGGAGTGGAAGATGCGAGGAACGTTGTTCCTCTGCAGACTCAGTAGGTGCCACCATTAGAGCAGCTGTCTGATTGGACACTACAACACTGAGTGACCGTTGGTGGCCATATTTAGTATGGGCAGTGTTTTAATAAATATGTGCAGTGTGCAGTTTCTGTGGGTAACCAGGAACTGGGGGGAATGGGCTAACAGCGAGACAGTGGAGAGTGGTATGGGGCATGGCTGACAGGTCCTCTGGTTAGCGAGAGGGTCGGTGTTCTGACTCCCTCCCTTGTGGTCGGTGTTCCTTAAAGCATTTGGGACTGAATCTGCAAAATGCAAATACCTGTAGATTGGGGGGGGAAAACTATCTCTCAACAAATGGATGGCCCAACATAGAATATCAAACTCTGTAGGTTAGGATTTAGAAGTCTTCCTATACGTCAAGCAGAAGGAACATTCTTTCAAGAAAAACTGAAACAACCACCTATAAACAGAGGGTGGGAGCCTTGGAAACCATCTGTCACCCACATATCAACATCTCTAGAATAGTATAGTATATACAGGTGAAACTCGAAAAATTAGAATATCGTGCAAAAGTTAATTTATTTCAGTAAAGCAACTGAAAAGGTGAAACTAATATATGAGATAGACTCATTACATGCAAAGCAAGATAGTTCAAGACGTGATTTGTCATAATAGCGATGATTATGGCTCACAGCTCATGAAAACCCCAAATCCACAATCTCAGAAAATTGGAATATTACATGCAATCAATAAAACAAGGATTGTACATAGAACAATATCGGACCTCTGAAAAGTATAAGCATGCATATGTACTCAGTACTTGGTTTGGGCCCCTTTTGCAACAATTACTGCCTCAATGCCGCGTGGCATGGAAGCTATCAGCCTGTGGCACTGCTGAGGTGTTATGGAAGACCAGGATGCTTCAATAGCGGCCTTCAGCTCTTCTGCATTGTTCGTTCTCATGTCTCTCATCTTTCTCTTGGCAATGCCCCATAGATTCTCTATGGGGTTCAGGTCAGGTGAGTTTGCTGGCCAATCAAGCACAGTAATCCCACGGTCATTGAACCACGTTTTTGTGCTTTTGGCAGTGTGGGCAGGTGCCAAGTCCTGCTGGAAAAGTAAGTCAGCATCCCCATAAAGCTCGTCTGTGGAAGGAAGCATGAAGTGCTCCAAAATCTCCTGGTAGACGGCTGCGTTGACCCTGGACTTAATGAAGCACAGTAAACCAACACCAGCAGATGACATGGCTCCCCAAATCAACACAGACTGTGGAAACTTCACACTGGACTTCAAGCATCTTGCAGTGTGTGCCTCTCCATTCTTCCTCCATACTCTGGGTCCTTGGATTCCAAATGAGATGCAAAAGTTGCTCTCATCAGAAAAGAGGACTTTGGACCACTGAGCAACAGACCAGGTCTGTTTTTCTTTAGCCCAGGTAAGACGCTTCTGATGTTGTTTTTTGTTCAGGATCTGCTTGACAATAGGAATACGACATTTGAAGGCCATGTCCAGGATCCTTCTGTGTGTGGTGGCTCTTGATGCACAGACTCCAGCCTCAGTCCACTCCTTGTGAAAGTCCCCAACACATTTGAATGGCCTTTTCCTGACAATCCTCTCCAGGCTGCGGTCATCCCTGCTGCTTGTGCACTTTTCCCTTCCACATAACTTTCCATTAATGTGCTTTGATACAGCACTTTGGGAACATCCAGCTTCTTTTGAGGCTTTCCCTCCTTATGGAGGGTGTCAGTGATGGTTTTCTGCACAACTGTCAGGTCAGCAGTCTTTCCCATGATTGTGATTCCTACTGAACCAGACTGAGGGACCATTTAAAGGCTCAGGAACCCTTTGCAAGTGTTGTGGCTTAATTAGCTGATTAGAGTGGGACACTTTGAGCCGAGAATATTGCACCTTTTCACAATATTCTCATTTTCTGAGATTGTGAATTTGGGGTTTTCATGAGCTGTAAGCCATAATCATCACAATTATGACAAATCACGGCTTGAACTATCTTGCTTTGCATGTAATGTGTCTATCTCATATATTAGTTTCACCTTTTAAGTTGCATTACAGAAATAAATAAACTTTTGCACGATATTCTAATTTTTTGAGTTTCACCTGTATACTTGTAACTAGTTGCTGGACTACAAGAACATGGAGAAGGCCACGTTCTCTGTTATTTCACTGTCTAATGTGATCCTGCTCATCATGCTGCACTATCCCCGCCAGCCAACAGGGGAAGAACTATAACCTGTAAGTCTATGGGCTCCTGTGTAGGGCACTGAGAATCATAGGAGTTGTAGTTTGAGACATCAGCTATAGAATAGAGCCAACTTTGCCACGGGGAGACTGGAGTGTCTTCTCACCCTTTTCTTCCCACAGCTGATACCAGAGGCATTCTGTGGAGAGACAGAGGGGGCCTCATTTCATTGTGATAGTTCATAGTCGCACCATGGGGACTAGTGAGAGCGCTCAATGCCCATTGTTCACACTTCTTTCAGGGACTGTCCTACTAGAGTTCGTACACTTGTTGTACTGCACCCCTGCACTTATACTTCATCTATGTTTGGGGAAGTGCGGCATGGTGCAACGGCATTGAACACACAGGGTCCAGGTGAAATAAAACCTGAAACTTGTATTGAGTGGAATGACAGCATTCAAACACCCCAGCAGGAGAGCGCCTCTTAGGGAAATAACTTACAGTTAAGTCAAAGATGTGGCTGAGAAAAGATGCTGACAGCGTTGGTTTCAGAGGGTGAAGTATAACCTGACTGGTCTGGTCCCAAGAGGGGGATCTTTACAGGATAGCAAATCCCTAGCCTATCCTTTCTCATCAGGAACCTTTCCCTACAGCTAGTTACTTTCCCTAACAAGCGAGGTCTCTCTTCCTACAGTAGCCACTTGCAAAAATGCGCGCAAGAACCTGGGGGGCAGGGACTTATATATACTTACCCAAGATAGCCCCCAAGGGTCACATGGCTGCAGCATAGCCAACTGGAACTCTGCTCCATTGACTCAGGAAACCATAGAGAACCTATATTTCCCTTGATCTCTCCAGCTCTGGTACCACTTAGGTTGAGTTCCATCTACAGTGGAGAATATAGACTGCACCTGCCTACATATGCTGCATCTATACTGCACTTATAGTTCTGTTCAAAATAATAGCAGTGTGTTGACAAAAGTGAATAAAGCTCAAAATCCTTCTAATAGCTTTTATTTCCATACACACAAATGCATTGGGAACACGACACATTCTATTCCAAATCAAAACATGAAGAAAAATATATCAAATTTGTGTTGTTCCTCTAAAAAAATGAAGAAAAGTGAATATTAGACTGTTCAAAAAAATAGCAGTGTTTGTATTCTTCTTTACAAACCAGGGGCGGACTGACAACTCATGGGGCCCCCGGGCAATAGGGGATCACGGGGCCCCTGTGTCCTTGCCCAAACTCAAAAAAGCCTATGAAAAGGGTACCAGGGGCATCTTATGGGGCCCCCTACTGACCCCGGGCCCTCGGGCAGTGCCCGAGTTTCCAAATGGTCAGTCCGCCCCTGTTACAAACTCAAACATTCACTATATAAACTGAAAAATGTTTGAAGATTTTGCTTTCCTTTGAATCACTTAATGAATATTTGGTTGTAGTCGCACTGTTTCTGAGAACTGCTGTACATCTGTGTTGCATGGAGTCACCCAACTTCTGGCCCCTGTGAACAGGTATTCCAGCCAAGGATGATTGGACTACATTCCACAGTTCTTCTCTATTTCTTAGTTTTGCCTCAGAAACTGCATTTTTTATGTCACCCCACACGTTTTCTATTGGATTAAGATCCGGGGATTGGGCTGGCCACTCCATAACGTCAATCTTGGTGGTCTGGAACCAAGATGTTGCACGTTTACTGGTGTGTTTGGGGTCGTTGTCTTGTTGGAACACCCATTTCAAGGGCATTTCCTCTTCAGCATAAGGCAGGATGACCTCTTCAAGTATTCTGATGTATTCAAACTGATCCATGATCCCTGGTATGTGATAAATAGGCCCAACACCGTAGTATGAGAAACATCCCCATATCATGATGCTTGCACCACCATGCTTCACTGTCTTCACAGTGTACTGTGGCTTGAATTCAGTGTTTGGGGGTTGTCTGACAAACTGTCTCCGGCCACTAGACCCAAAAAGAACAATCTTACTTTCATCAGTCCACAAAATGTTGCGCCATTTCTCTTTAGGCCAGTCAATGTGCTCTTTGGCAACTTGTAACCTCTTCAGCACGTCTTTTTTTCAACAGTGGGACTTTGCGGGGGCTTCTTGCAGATAGCTTGGCTTCACATAGGCGTCTTCTAATTGTAACAGTACTCACAGGGAACTTTACACCTTCTTTGTTCTTCCTGGAGCTGATTGTTGGATGAGTCTTTGCTATTAGGACTATTCTTCTATCCATTCGAATGGTAGTTTCCACGTCTTTCAGGTTTTGGTTGCCATTTTAAAGCATTTGTGATCATTTTAGCTGAGCAGCCGATCATTTTCTGCACTTCTTTATATGTTTTCCCCTCTACAATCAACTTTTTAATCAAGGTACGCTGTTCTTCTGAACAATGTCTGGAACAACCCATTTTCCTCAGAATTTCAGAGAGAAATGCACTGTAACCAGTATGTACAACAATGATCGACCTACAAAAGTTATAAACCATAATCTGAACTAAATGGAATAAACAAAATGACCTCAAAAATGGGTCAAGAAACAGTTTAGATCTAAACTGTTTCTTGACCAATTTTTGAGGTCATTTTGTTTGTTTGAGATTGTAGGTCGATCATTTTTTTGATCAAATTTTTTTTTGATCAATCATTTTTTCTATAATGATTATTCGATTGGTGGATTGCATTTTTTATCTTACTATAATATCTCGCTTGTTCCATTTAATTTAGAATATGGTTTACTATTTTTGTGGGTCTATCAACTTTTGATCGAATTTTGTATAGGTCAATCTTTTTGATCAAAATTTTTCTTCATGGATTATTCAATTGCTTGATCAAATTTTAGATCGAATAATACTGATGCATTTTTTTAAATTGAGGATTTTTTATATCTCTTGGAGGTTAAGTTAGATGTTTATTGGGGATTTCCTTATACCTCTCGAGGTTAAATTAAGGATGGTTAGATTTGTGGATGGGGTACCATTCCAATGTTTGGCTCTCTATATGATCAGATTATGGGTTATTATCCCTATACATATCATCTTTATTGTTCGTCTTTGATTGGTGGTAGAATTTTATACAGAGAGTTCTATGTTTTGTTATTATCATCTTTATGATGTAGGTTTGAGATTATGTATATTTCTGCTACCACTCTTAGCATATATATATGTTTAATACTCACCTATGTTTCCATTTGTGTATTTATATGTTATTTTCATTATTTGATTATGCCACACCAATTTGCTGTTATATGTTATTGCCACATATTTCTATTTACTGCGGAGATTGAGCTGTAGTTTGGTATCAGATTGATGTGCTGATCGACTGCAGCTGATCAGACGTCTGATATCCACTCCGCCCTTTGAAGACGTCAAGTGACGAAACGCGTTGGGCCTGGCCTAGTGGACGTGACGTTGGAACGTTCCTCCCAGCTGTCGGCTGTTTGATCGCGGTGCAGGAGGTTTGTCCCTTGGTTTTTCCCTTGTGGATGTGGCATTATAGAGGCTGTCATTGCTGGTGTCAGCTAGACACCTTCTTTGTGAATGCAATACTTTACTAATAACATTTTACTGGTTTTAAACGTACTGCACCATCATACCTCTTCTTATTCCTTGAGCTTTGCCCATGTTATTGGAAGATCATTTGCTGCTTAGCCGTTCCATATGTGCTGCCTAGCTGTTCCATATGTGCTGATTGGATCACTATTGGTTGCTGTTCTTCTACTGGGATATCCTGCAGATCATCGCTCCCAGAGCAAAATGCTATCATGCTGGTTTATAATATAATCAGCATATAGCTCTGGTGAGTGTATTCATTTCATCTGGTGTTTGTTTTCAAGATTGACATTAAGTTGATATTGGACTATCACTGTTATGGTGGCTGGACTTATGTTTATATCTATGAATTTATTTATATTTTTATTATTTATCCTTGCATTTTTTGTGAATAATTAGCGCACTTTTTATTTGTACACTATTTTACCCTTTTTGGTTAGAGGTGCTGCTTATTATTTGATTTATTTTGTATTTTCTGTGGCGCTTCTTTTATCTGCTACATACTTGTCAAATGTTAGGGTGGCTGTATGTATGTAGGTTAATTATTTTGTGAATGAGTACCTAATGCTCATTCATGCACGATGGAGCTAGTATCTGGGGGGTTCCCTTATGATTAAAGTGTCTTCCAGATTATGATGACCCCACCTGCAGGTCCTTACAACCACTGGGTACGGGTTGTGGGGATGAGGTCCTTGACCATCTCATATAGGGGTATATGACCTGGTATGGATTTTGGAGGGGGGGAAGGCATGCTAGCCCCTCCTTCCTGGCCAGCCAGTCTGCATGCTTGGATTAAGGGACTGGTGTGGATTTGTGCAGAGCACCCCTTAAAATCCGTAACCATACCTGAAGGGTCTGGTATAGATTTCTGGGGGACCTTGCACATTTTTTTTTTTGCATAAGGTACCCCCTTAATATCCATACCAGACTCAAAAGGGCAAAAGAGCCTGGTATGCATTGGGGGCGGGGAAGCTCTATGCAAGTTATTTTCCGATTCTTTCTGTGGGATATGCTACAGCAAAAATGACATATTCAAAGAAAAAAGGAGACAGTTTACATTGTTTTAATTCAAAACTGTGAAATGTATTCTGCTCACCCAAGTTTCAGATACGTCCTGATATAAAGTAGATGGTATAGCAGACTATTAAAATGTTCTCCCTGCACAACAAACATTTCTTGCCTGGACAGAACAGAAGCGTGCTTATACATATAACTGCCTAGGGGGCTTACCAAGGTAATAATTTTTATGTAAGCATGTACACTGTTGTGCAATATTTTATACAGAAAAACAAAGATCTGCATGTTCTCTGAGCTTAAGCTATTTTGCCAAGAGGAATGGGCAGACACATCCCTCTCTAGATGTGCAAAGCTGGTAGAGACATCCCCTAAAAGACTTGCAGCTGGAATTTCAGAGAAAGGTCACGGATCCACCCCACACGCCCAAGCCCACAGCGACTAGCTAACCGAGGCGCGCACGTGCGGCCGTGACTTGAGGTAAGAGGGAATAAGGGGACTTAATCTGAATATATATAAGACCAGCCGTGATATACTTTCACAGCCCGCAGTACCTCTGGCCACCACTAGAGGGAGACTCCACTCCAATCTAGCTGGTCGACCACACACAGGCAGATAAGAATCTTATATACAATCTGGTGCACACTAAGGGTTGAGGAGCAGCCTAGCAATCAACACACCCTTCTAGGATTCCTCCAGCTATCCTACAAATTAGAACCCCGGTGTTAATCACTCTTCCACTGTCCACACACTCTCACACCACAAATGGTAGCTTGCCACCACCCAACAGTTTTATCCGCAGACTGGCCTGCTGGGCCACCACACACACACAGATCTCCGTCTGGCAGATGTCAAGGTCCTACCTTTCCTCAGGGCTTGTGCTGCTCCATGTGCTGGCATCCATCTTAGGTGTCTGCAAAGCATTGTGGGATCATTTATGCTTTCAGCCCTTTGCGGCTCCTCCCAGGAGGTGGCGGCTTATCACATTTAAGCCTGCTGTTTGTAGCTGTCCATTGCATTCGTGTCCTGTCTGTTGCACAGCAGCAAGCTCCTGTTCAGTTAACTCATTGCTCTCCTGGATACCGACTCGGCTTTGGCAAAAACTTCTTCTGGCTTCTGCCCCCGGCTCTGGCGACCATTCTTCCTGGCTTCTGATCCCGGCTCTGGCGACCATTCTTCCTGGCTTCTGGCTTTGGCTATGATTCCCGCTGGTTCTCGACTTGATTATCCTGGAAGACGACCTCGGCAGGAGAACTTCTGTCCTACCAAGTCATCTGCTGTTGCTGTCGGACTTGCATAGACTCTGGCCTTGTTTCCGTGTAAATAAACCTACTTTTAATTGCACCTCCTTGTGTGTCTGGCTCCTCGCTCCCTGACACTACGCGAATGCCATGAATCCTGATGGTGCAGGTACGCCCTCGCTCCCTATGTTGGTTGCCAGACTTGATCAGCAGGATCTCTTGTTGGATCAGTTTGCTCAGGCGTTGCAGATGCTGCTTGCACGCACAGCGCACCTTACTCCTGGTGCAGTTAGGCCGGATGTCACTCCTGTGGTCACTCCCGCTGCTGCTCCGGTTGTTGCGCCTACCTCTGCATCTGCTGCTGCACTTGCGGTGCCCAGAGGTATGACTGGTTCAGCCCCCTTCCACAGCACTTTGGGGGTGAGCCGAGTCAGTGTCGGGGTTTCCTTAACCAAGTGGGCATATATTTTGAGTTGATACCCCATGCTTTTCCTACTGAGAGGTCAAAGGTGGGCTTGCTAATCTCGCTGCTCTCGGACAAGGCCTTGGCCTGGGCAAATCCCTTATGGGAGAACAATAACCCTGTGATTCATGAGTTTGCCGGTTTTGTTGCCTCCTTCCGTAGGGTATTCGATGTGCCTGCTTGCTCCGTCTCTGCCGCCAAGCTGCTCATGTCCATGCATCAGGGTTCACGGTCCGTTTCCGAGTACGCCATAGAATTTCGTACCCTGGCGGCAGAGGTGGGTTGGAACAATGAGGCTCTAGTGGCTGCTTTCTCTCATGGTCTCTCAGATGCATTGCAGGACGAGATTGCAGCCAAAGAACTGCCTGTGGAACTCGAAGCACTCATTTCCTTCCTAATCCTGATTGACACCAGGCTCAGGGAGAGGCCTTCACTTAAGGAGCGTCTGCGGAGGCCTCCTAACCGATTGGCGCCTACGTTTTCTGTCCCACCCGTTCCTCCCTCTCCTCCCACGCCTCCTGGGGATGGCTTGTCTGGCGGTGAGCCCATGCAGCTGGGGTTTGCTCGCCTTTCTGAGGGGGAGCGGGCCTCTCGGCGTAGGGAGGGTCGCTGCCTGTACTGTGGTCTCGGTGGGCATTTTCGGCAGTCCTGTCCGGTCCATCCAGGAAACACTCGCACCTGAGATCCTGTTGGGGGCAGATCTTGGGTGGAGTTTCCTCGTCCACGGTTTCCTGCAAAGATAAACCGCTAATCACTGTTGTCCTCTCTTGGGCGGAAGGCACGGTGACGGCCCAGGCGTTGGTAGACTCTGGTGCTGGCGGGTTGTTTATGGACAGTTAGTTTGCTGCCCAGTACTCCATTTCTCTGAAGGCTCCAGTTACTCCATTGGTTCTCGAGGCGATAGATGGCAGGCCCCTGCAACTGCCGCAGGTTACCCATGAGACCCTGCCGGTTGAAGTAGCTATTGGGGCTGTTCACAGGGAGTTGGCCTGTTTCCAGGTAATTTCTTCTCCGCACTACTCCGTGGTTTTGGGATATCCCTGGCTTCAGAAGCCATATCCGACCTTTAATTGGTGGTCGGCCGAGATTCTCTCGTGGTCTCCCCAGTGTGGGGCCGGTTGCATCCGTGGACCTGTTAAGGTGTTGTGTGCCTCCTCAGACTCTGTGTTGCCCACTGACTATGGGGAGTACCTGGACATGTTTGACAAGGTGCGCGCCGGTGCTCTGCCTCCTCATCATCCATACGATTGTGGCATAGCCTTGCAACCCGGGGCCACTCCTCCTCGTGGCAGGGTGTATCCTCTTTTGGTTGCGGAGAATCAGGCCATGGAGGAGTACGTTGCGGATACGCTTTCCCGGGGGCACATTCGCAAGTCTACTTCTCCAGCAGGAGCTGGCTTTTTCTTCGTGAAAAAGAAGGGCAGTGAATTGAGGCCTTGCATTATAGGGGTCTCAATCGAATCACGATTAAGAATGCTTACCCAATTCCGTTGATTACCGAGTTGTTCGACTGCCTCAAGGGAGCAACGGTCTTTACTAAACTCAACCTTAGGGCTGCGTACAACCTCGTACGGATCAAGGAGGGCGACGAGTGGAAGACCGCGTTCAACACCAGAACCGGCCACTATGAATCCCTGGTTATGCCCTTCGGGTCTTTCAGGAGTTCATCAATGATGTCTTTCGTGACTTGTTGCAGCAGTGCGTGGGGGTTTACTTGGACGACATCCTGGTTTACTCTCCGTCTATAGAGTCTCATATCCAGGATGTCAAGCGGGTGCTGCAACGGTTACGTGAGAACGAGCTTTTCTGTAAGCTCGAGAAGTGTGAATTTCACCGATCCCAGGTTGCCTTTTTGGGCTACATCATTTCCGCTGTGGGATTCTCCATGGACCCTCAGAAGGTTTCAGCGGTTCTGCAGTGGCCTCGTCCCAGTGGTCTTCGGTCCATTCAGCGCTTTTTGGGATTCGCCAACTATTATCGGAAGTTTATCAGGAACTTCTCCACGCTGGCCAAGCCTCTCTCAGATCTGACCAAGAAGGGCAGTAATCCCCACGAGTGGTCATCCGAGATCATCTTAGCTTTCGAAGCTCTGAAATCCGCCTTCGCTTTGGCTCCGATACTGTCTCATCCCAATCCTGGGTGGCCCTTTGTCCTCGAGGTTGATACATCTGAGACGGGAGTAAGCGCCCTCCTGTCTCAGCATCGGTCGCTCGCTGGACCCCTACTTCCCTGTGGGTTTTACTCCAGAAAGCTTTCCTCCGCAGAATGCAACTACCAGATTGGAGACAGGGATTTGTTGGCCATTATTCAGGCTCTCAAGGAATGGAGGCACCTGCTCGAGGGTTCTGCGGTTCTGGTTCTCATTCTCACTGACCACAAGAACCTGACGTATCTCTCGGAGGCTAAGAGGTTGATGCCCCGTTAGGCCAGATGGGCTCTGTTCTTGTCGTGTTTTAACTATGTGGTCTCCTATTTGCCTGGCTCCAAGAATGTCAGGGCTGATGCCTTGTTGTGGCAATACTCTGAGCTGTCCAGGGAGGACTCTGAGCCGACCTCGGTCATAGCTCCGGATCAGATCCTGGCTGCCATTCGTACCAGCCTGACTTCTCCCCTTGGGTGCAGATTTTGGCGGCTCACACTGATGCTCCTTCTGAGAGACCGGCTGGTAGATGTTTCGTACCTAAGGGGCCCTTGCGGAGGAGGTACTGTCAAGGTCCTACCTTTCCTCAGGGCTTGTGCTGCTCCATGTGCTGGCATCCATCTTAGGTGTTTGCAAAGCATTGTGGGATCCTTTATGCTTTCAGCCCTCTGCGGCTCCTCCCAGGAGGTGGCGGTTTATCACATTTAAGTCTGCTGTTTGTAGCTGTCCATTGCATTCGTGTCCTGTCTGTTGCACAGCAGCAAGCTCCTGTTCAGTTAACTCATTGCTCTCCTGGATACCGACTTGGCTTTGGCAAAGACTCCTCCGGGTTTCTGACCCCGGCTCTGGCGACCATTCTCCTGGCTTCTGAGCCCGGCTCTGGCGACCATTCTTCCTGGCTTCTGATCCCGGCTCTGGCGACCATTCTTCCTGGCTTCTGACCCCAGCTTTGGCTATGATTCCCGCTGGTTCTCGACTTGATTATCCTGGAAGTCGACCTCGGCAGGAGAACTTCTGTCCTACCAAGTCATTCGCTGTTGCTGTCGGACTTGCATAGACTCTGGCCTTGTTTCTGTGTAAATAAAACTACTTTTAATTGCACCTCCTTGTGTGTCTGGCTCCTTGCTCCCTGACAGGAGGTGAGGATGAGCTGAGCTGTGTGTGGCAATAGGCACACAGCATAGCTCAGGATGGAGCCCAAATATGTGCCACAAAAAGTAAGAGGCTCCCTATGGTGGCAGGTGCAGAAGAGGAGGAGCCTAGAGCTCTGGCAGGGGACCCCAGAAGAGGAGGTTCAAGGGCTCTCTGTGCAAAACCATTGCACAGAGTAGGTAAATACATTGCTCAAAAAAAGTAAAAGGAAAAATTTGAAAACAGATCAGATCTCAATGGGGACAAATCTCCTGCTGGATATCTATACTGATATGGACTGGGTAATGTGTTAGGAACATAAGGATGCCCTATGGTTTGATGGAAATTAAAATTATCAACCTAGAGAGGACTGAATTCAAAGACACCAAAACATGATATCCCAGAGGTGTTCTATTGGATTTAGGTCAGGTGAGCATGGGGGCCATGCAATGGTATCAATTCCTTCATCCTTCGGAAACTGCCTGCATACTCTCGCCACATGAGGTTGGGCATTGTCGTGCACCAGGAGGAACCCAGGACCCACTGCATAAGCGTAGGGTCTGACAATGGGTCCAAGGATTTCATCCCAATACCTAGTGACAGTCAGGGTGCCATTGTCTAGCCCAGTGGTGGGCAACCTTTTTTTCAACTGAGCCAAATCTCGCCAAAACCACGATTCAAATTTATTTTGAGAGCCACATTTTTAAAACTGAAAATACATAGGATGGTACACTGTTTTTAGTTTCAATAAGTTTTTATAGTAATTCATCCCCCATAGTAATTCATCCCCCATATAGTAATTCATCCCCCATATAGTAATTCATCCCCCATAGTAATTCATCCCCCATATAGTAATTCATCCCCCATATAGTAATTCATCCCCCATAGTAATTCATCCCCCATATAGTAATTCATCCCCCATAGTAATTCATCCCCCATAGTAATTCATCCCCCATATAGTAATTCATCCCCCATAGTAATTCATCCCCCCTATAGTAATTCATCCCCCATAGTAATTCATCCCCCATATAGTAATTCATCCCCCCTATAGTAATTCATCCCCCCTATAGTAATTCATCCCCCCTATAGTAATTCATCCCCCCTATAGTAATTGATCCCCCATAGTAATTCATCCCCCCTATAGTAATTCATCCCCCATAGTAATTCATCCCCCATATAGTAATTCATCCCCCCTATAGTAATTCATCCCCCATAGTAATTCATCCCCCCTATAGTAATTCATCCCCCATAGTAATTCATCCCCCCTATAGTAATTCATCCCTCATATAGTAGTAGTAAGTAAGTAGCAAGTAGTAAGCCAAGTCCCCTGTGTCAATTCACTTACCTTTGCTCTGCGCGTTCCTCTCGCCGTGTTCCCGCGCCGTTCCGGTCTTCAGGGCGGACTGTGAGAGGAGCCTAGCTCCTCTCACGTTCGTCACGCTGCCCCGCCTACACACATCCTGACAGCCAATCACTGGCTATCAGGATGTGAGTGGCAGCGAGACTAGCCAATCATTGCATTTTTTTTTTCTTTAATAAATATTTATTAGTTTATCAATCAAAATACAAATCATATTCACATTTCTATTAAAAAGACATTTAGACAATATCCTCCTATTTGCATAAATTATTTAAATCCCTCTCCTCAACCCTCCCTCTTCCTCCCTCCCCCCCTCCTCAGCCTCCCCCCCCCCCCACCTGCCTCTCCCACTCTGCGTTTTTCTCTCTTCTCCTTCACACCATACATTTCTGTTATTTCTAAATCCATTTCAAGGGGTGTTATATCCTCATATATTTCACTTTTCCTCTATACTCTTCCCATTTTTTCCACTTTGTATTGTACATCTCCATCTTATCTATATGCATGTAATACAATCTTTCTAATCCGCATATCTGGTTCACTCTGCCCATCCAATCCTCCTCTGTTGGCACCTCTCTTTTTTTCCAGAACCTGGGTATCAGACTCTTCGCTGCACTCAAGTAATGCCATATCCCCAAGGCCTTATATAATTTCACTGGAAGCTCTGTGATATGGAGGAGACATAACTCTGGGTCTAATCCAATATTAATTTTAGTGATTTTCCTTACTAAATAAATTATTTTCCGCCAGAACACCTGTATTCTTGAACACTCCCACCACATATGATACCACGTACCTATCTCTCCACAACCTCTCCAACACATCCGTGAAATCTCCCCATTCAATTCATGCTCTACATTAGGTGTAATGTGCCATCTCACCAAACACTTGTAATTTTTTTCCACCTCTCGCATACTAATATTTTCGTGAATTAATCTGAACATTTTCCTTTGCTCCTCTTCATCTATTTCCCTTCCCATATCTCTTTCCCATTTCTCTATATATATTAATTTTATATCAGTGTCTAATTCGGTTAATATTTTATATATTTTTGCAATTCCGTGTCTCCCATCTCCCCGTGCGTCCAACAATCTCTCCAATGGATTCCACTCTTTTCTAGTTCTCATAGGCTTTGGGAGATTTTCAAAGAAATGTTTCAGTTGGTAATATCGGAATCGATCCATCTTATTGAAAACTTCTCCCTTTTTTTTCTCCATATGATCCCAATTCCTCCCCAACCATTATATCTCTCAATTGTGCCTCTTGTTTTATAATCCATTTTCCTGAGATGTTTTCCTGCCCAGGGGTAAAATATTTTGTGTTCCTTAGTGGCATTAACTGTGAATTAAAAACCCATCCCCTCTGTCTGTGTAACATTTCCCACACTCTCAAAACATTAAAAGTATACGTGCTTGTGCTTTCCTCTAATCCCCTATATTGTGCTGGCACCCATATAATCTTACTTAAATTTGATCCACTCAGTGTATGCCAATCATTGCATTTGAGCGCGCTGCCCTGGCTGTTTTTTTTTTGGATCACGCTGCAGAGTCTCTGCCGCCCGAGAGGAGGGAGGGGAGCGGGCGCCCAGCACACAAGAGCCGCATTAAAGCGTGTAAAGAGCCACATGTGGCTCGCGAGCCGCGGCTTGCCGACCACTGGTCTAGCCTGTAGAGGTCTGTGCGTCCCTCCAAGGATATGCCTCCTCAGACCATCACTGACCCACCACTAAAACGGTCATGCTGAATGATGTTACAGGCAACATAACGTTCTTCACGGCTTCCCCAGACCCTTTCACGTCTGTCACATGTGCTCAGGATGAACCTGCTCTCATCTGTGAAAAGCACAGGGTGCCAGTGGCAAACCTGCCAATTCTGGTGTATACACACACACACACACTATAAAAATCTAAAATAGAGGTGTTTTTCTATTGAAGTTAATAAGGGTCATTTTTGCATTGATGTCATTTATTACTGGCACTTTTTTTTTTAAATCAGCAGAATGCTGATAACCCTATTTTCGGCAACCGATATATCGGCATATCGCTAGTTTTTTTGCTCTCTGGGTCAACTGTGGGTAAAGGATTTTGTATATGGAGGCTTCCCCATTTGTTTGTTTTTTTTTTTCTATTGGATAAACTGGATCGACTTGTGTCTTTTTAGTCTATGGAAGGAAAGGAACAGGGGAGGATGGGGGGTCCTTAGAGGTGTCTTATGCTGTAGTGAGGGTGGTTCAATTCCTGGGTCAGAAACGGAGCAACCCATTGGTATGTGGACATGAGACAGGAAATATATATATAGTATATCAATCCAGCAAAGTTATCACATTCCAAAACTCCTTGCTTAATATGTTGAATTTATTTCAAGTAAAACAATTGCATAACAGTTCTAAGCATCCAATCGCATGCATCTGATGATAACGTGCTCGTAGCACGAAACGCTTTAGGATGGAGCCTAGCCGGTGACGTCACGCCGCTCGGGCCATGTGGAGGCTGGTGGCCATCTTTACTACTGTACATGCTGTGAGTGTATTACCTTTTGTGGGTTCATTAATAAATTAAAAATACTGCACTATAAAGATCTTTGTCCGGGCTCGTTTTATTACGAGCCCCCCCCCCCCTTTCAAGGTCGATTCCCTTATTGGGTTCCATATACCTGTCACTGTGATGGTTTCCTTACTGGATAGCTGAATATTAGAGATGAGCGAATCGAACCAGGCGAAGTGGAATTCGATTCGAATTTCAGGAAAAATTTGATTCGCGTCGAATCCGAATATTAGCCTACTTCGGGTGCGCGAATCGGATTTTTCCCGATCAGCCGGCAAAAGTGTCCCTGCAGAGAGCTCCGCTATTTCTGACAGTTCTCTGACAGTTCCTTCACATGTACAGCGGTTGAAACATTGTATCTATTTGTTTCCATTTAGGATACAGATGTTTTTATTCGGAAACAGATACAATGTTTCAACCGCTGTAAATGTGAAAGTCAGAGAACTGTCAGAAATAGAGGAACTCTGCAGATACACTTTTTGCCGGTTTGGAATTATTCTTATTTTCATCCTACTTCTTCTTCTTCATCCTCATCCTCAGAAGAAGAAGAAGAGGATGAGGATGAAGAAGAAGAAGAAGAAGTAGGATGAAAATAAGAAGAATTCCAAGCCGGCAAAAAGTGTATCTGCAGAGCTCCTCTAAGTGTATCTGCAGAATAGAGGAGCTCTGCAGATACACTTTTTGCCGGCTTGGAATTCTTCTTATTTTCATCCTACTTTTTCTTCTTCTTCTTCTTCCTCATCCTCATCCTCTTCTTCTTCTTCTGAGGATGAAGATGAAGAAGAAGAAGAAGAAGAAGTAGGATGAAAATAAGAAGAATTCCAAGCCGGCAAAAAGTGTATCTGCAGAGCTCCTCTATTCTGCAGATACACTTAGAGGAGCTCTGCAGATACACTTTTTGCCGGCTTGGAATTCTTCTTATTTTCATCCTACTTCTTCTTCTTCTTCTTCTTCCTCTTCATCCTCATCCTCTTCTTCTTCTTCTGAGGATGAGGATGAAGAAGAAGAAGAAGAAGTAAGATGAAAATAAGAAGAATTCCAAGCCGGCAAAAAGTGTATCTGCAGAGCTCCTCTATTCTGCAGATACACTTTTTGCCGGCTTGGAATTCTTCTTATTTTCATCCTACTACTTCTTCTTCCTCTTCTTCATCCTCATCCTCATCCTCAGAAGAAGAAGAAGAGGATGAGGATGAATAAGAAGAAGAAGAAGTAGGATGAAAATAAGAAGAATTCCAAGCCGGCAAAAAGTGTATCTGCAGAGCTCCGCTAAGTGTATCTGCAGAGCTCCGCTATTTCTGACAGTTGGAAATAGATAAAAAAAACAGATAAATGGAAACAAATAGATACAATGTTTCAACCGCTGTATGGAGGGAATGTCACAGAACTGTCAGAAATAGCCTATTTCTGACAGTTCTGTGACATTCCCTCCATACAGCGGTTGAAACTCCTTCTTCTCATCCTTCTCCTTCTTCTCATCCTTCTCCATCTTCTCATCCTTCTCCTTCTCCTTCTTCTCATCCTTCTCCTTCTCCTTCTTCTCATCCTTCTCCTTCTTCTCATCCTTCTTCTCATCCTTCTCCTTCTTCTCATCCTTCTTCTCATCCTTCTCCTTCTTCTCATCCTTCTCCTTCTTCTCATCCTTCTTCTTCTTCTCATCCTTCTTCTTCTCATCCTTCTCCTTCTTCTCATCCTTCTTCTCATCCTTCTCCTTCTTCTCATCCTTCTTCTCATCCTTCTTCTCATCCTTCTCCTTCTTCTCATCCTTCTCCTTCTTCTCATCCTTCTCCTTCTTCTCATCCTTCTCCTTCTCCTTCTTCTCATCCTTCTCCTTCTCCTTCTTCTCATCCTTCTCCTTCTCCTTCTTCTCATCCTTCTCCTTCTCATCCTTCTCCTTCTCCTTCTTCTCATCCTTCTCCTTCTCCATCTTCTCATCCTTCTCCTTCTCCTTATTCTCATCCTTCTCCTTCTCCTTCTTCTCATCCTTCTCCTTCTTCTCATCCTTCTCCTTCTTCTCATCCTTCTCCTTCTCCTTCTTCTCATCCTTCTCCTTCTTCTCATCCTTCTCCTTCTCCTTCTTCTCATCCTTCTCCTTCTTCTCATCCTTCTCCTTCTTCTCATCCTTCTCCTTCTTCTCATCCTTCTCCTTCTCCTTCTTCTCATCCTTCTCCTTCTCCTTGTCCTTCCTCATCTCCAAGGGCATTTAAATTAAAGGTACAGTGTTCTGCACTAATTTAAAGGCTCTCTGAAGCCTAGAAACCCTTTTAATAAGTTAAATTCGTAGCGAATTAATTCGCATCGAATCGAATTTCTTCCTCAAATTCGGCGAATCAGCCGAATCGAATTTTTGAATAATTCGCTCATCTCTACTGAATATCTTTGTTACCTGGATTATGACCCCCTGCTGGATGGATGATGAATGTCACCTGGAGAGAGATGATATGTAATCACCTGTCCTGCTGCTGGTTTGCCAGATGATCATTGCCTTTCCAGATCCAGATGACCAGGAGTGGTCTGACAACTCAAAGGCGCATACATTTGCGCTATCTGGTTAGTGCAATACTTACTCATTCACAGTCACAGGAGGCACGGCTTCCACCTATGTTGGATCATTGGATATTATATTATTATTGTGTGTGATTTGACATTTTATTTATTATATCTCACTTATTGCACTTTAAAACGTCACTATCTTAGACCTTTAACACTCGCCATTACCACAGCACTCCACAGCACATTTATATGTATTTGTCACATTAATTGCTTATTTATATATATATATATATTTTTTTTTTCTGATTATAGCGCTGCATTTTTTGACACATGGAATAATCTGACACCACCTGTGCAAAAGGACCCATTTGCAGGACTGTATTCTGACCAGTGTATGTCAGACCTTCACCACCTTATGAACACTTTCTGCTTTAAGACTTTCACAGCTGCACTTATTTTATTGCGCCAATCATAGCGCTTCATCCACTTATATTTGCTATCACTAATATCTATTATTGATTTATTATCATCATCATCATTAATAATCATTATTTATCATTTATATTTTTCTAGTCCTACACTGTGTAATTTTTTAGCACTGCACTGTTGTCTGTCTGTATTATATATAAGGTCTAGGGTTCCTTTTTAGTGCATTTGTGGCTGATCTAGTTGGATCCCTGAGCACTCACTGTTCCTTTGTTCAATATATATATATATATTACACATGATGCTAAAGAGCTGTAACCCATTCATAGCAAACTCTTGCACCATATTCAAACTAAGAATCCCCATTTTATGAGCAATACGTGTTCCAGCTGGCCAACTGCCAATAATTTTGCTCTGGGATTATTAAAGGATTCTAAATCCGATCACTCTCTGGCTAGCCCCACTCTATGCCAACCTCTTTTACAAAAATGGTGTACTCTTAATATTGTGGACATATGGGGTTGCTTTACTAACACTGGAAAGTTCAAAATCTGACAGTGCTGTGTATAGAAACCAATCAGCTTCCAGGTTTTATTGTCAAAGCTTAATTGAACAAGCTGAGGTTAGAAGCTGATTGGCTACCATGCACAGCTGCGCCTGAATTTGTACTCTCCAGCTTTAGTAAATCAACCCCATAGTGTCAATAAGGGGCAAACAGACACAGCTGGAGATGAAATGATCAATAGACCAAAATCCAGCGATGCATGTCCACAATACTCAAATCCTAGGAGGGTGGACAGCACTAGCAACCAGGTGTGTTCCAAACATCTAAATAAAATACAAAAAGGATTTATAGCACACTGAGCAAATCTTATATCAAAGACTATAGAAGGAAAAACATCTGTGGTTTGTCTTACTGTAAATTAAGAAAAATTAAATGAAGAAAGGTAAGTTAGAGCTGGGGAAAGGGCATGCAAATTCCTAGGACAATAGCAAAAAACTTGGCATGAAAGTTGGAAGAGGGATTATTTGAGGGTAGCCTTAACTTTTTTTTGTTTTCCAGTGTCCAAATCTTTGAAAGGCAGCAGTATAACCCAAGTGTCTAAGAATTACTACTTTCCTTTGTCCCTCAATGGAAGATAATAAAAATACTGAGACATAGCACTGTATAGAAACCAGCAAGGCTTAATATATATAAACAATAGAAAAACACGTGTTCCTATTTTTATGCTGACCGTCAATCCCACATTTCCCAAATAATTAAATTAAAATATGGGACACAGGTGTATAAAATTACTAAATATATAGTTTCCCATGCTTTATATGCCATCATTTCTAAAGCAGCAACAACAACCATTGGTCAGGATTCATCTGTATGTACAAATAGAGCAGATGGTATATTCATCTGCATGTACTTGCTGTCAGGAATGGACAAACCTGGGGCTGATTGCAGGAGGTGTATTTAAGGAATGACCAGGCCTGTGATCAGGGCCTTGGTGTATGTTTCCCATGAGCCCCTGTACCTGGTATCCTGTGTTCCTGCCTCGTTGTTGACCCTGCTTTGATCCTGACCTCTGCTGAACGTCTCCTGTTGAACCCATGGCTTGCCTGACCATCCTTCTGCCTGATCCTCAGTACTGCGCTGCCCGCTACCTGCTGAACTTGGCTTGTGACCCCGACCATTCTCTGCTTGCTCCTCCTGTACCACGCTGCCCGCACGATACCGACCCAGCCTGTCTGACTACGCTTACTTCATCCGACGATCCATCCCGCATGGATCACCTCTAGTAAGTCTGCCTGCCACTTCCCATCAGACTCCGTTCCTGCACTCCCCTGCCAGTACTCGCTACCACAGCCGGACGCACTCAGGGGTCGTGACCTGGTTCCAGTCTGCACCAAGTCCATCCCCACCATCAGGGGCCCTGGTGAATAGCAGGCTGGGACTTAGACCCCGCGCCCTGAGGAAATCCGTGCTGTGGGCTGCTAGAGACACCGCCAGGCGGCACCGGACAATACCTTCTGGCCTACCTGACCATTCCACCTCTCCAGCTTGACTACGCCTGTGTTCCTGCACATGCTAAGATTAGTGGAAGGTTGGTTTGTTCACTGTGCGTTATATATCTGATTGGCTAATAATAATTATATCGTTATTATATCATACCTGAAGTCTGCATTTCCCTGTGTCAGTCCATACATTTCTGGTCATTCCTAGATTCCTGACATCACACCAAGGCCTTTCCTGACCAGAAGTGGCTGCACAGGGAAGCCATCTTGGCTTGTTGTGAAGGATGCATCCTGAGGAGGTTGAGTATTTGTCTCTGCTAGTCTTTGATGACGGAGAATATGCCTATCAGACTCTGCAGGAGTATACCAGGGATCAGCTGCTAGAGTGTATACGGGTCGCTCATTCCCTAGTAGGGCAGGGCATAGAGTTCTCTGAGGTGCAACCACTGATTCAGGCTTGTGCTGAGTTGGCTTCATCTAGTACCCCTGAAAGCAGGGATGACTTCCTTCCTCCATTCAGGGTGAGTCAAAAAGTATCACTGGTATGGTTGTTGGAGGATGATCCGGATTGCTTCTTGGAGCATTATTCAGCATGTTCTCCACATGTGCTAAAGAAGTGTATAAACGCAGTGCAAACTTTGACCAGACAGGCCTTGTGTAAGCTGAGCGTTGTCCAACCCTTACTGCAGACATGGTCAGACTTGTTACACCCAGCCTCAGTCAGCTTGAAACAAACCAGTCCTGCTTCTCATCATTCCTCTGCTCAAAGCTCTTTTCCTGCATTCCCTACAGCACCCCCAGTGACAGCCCAGTATACCCTGCTATCTACCACATGTCAGTACCCTGCTCCCACTCGCTGTACTATCCTGCCAGTTGACTTGATGCCTGATGACCCGGTGCTCGCTGTCGTGCCAGTTGACTCGGTGCTCGCTGTCGTGCCAGTTGACTCGGTGCCCGCTGTTGAGCTTGGTGACCCTGTACCCGCGGTTCTGCTAGATGGCTCGGTGCCTGCTGACATGCTCGGTGCCCGCTGACTTGTCAGGTGACTCTGTGCCCGCGGTTCTGCTAGATGGCTCGGTGCCCGCTGTCATGCCAGGTGACTCGGTGCCCGCTGTCGTGCCAGATGACTCGGTGCCCACTGACGTGTCTCTGCCCGCTGCGCAGCCCGACGTGCCTCTGCCCGCTGCGCAGCCCAATGTACCAGCCCCTGATGTCCAGCTAAACTGGCCAATAACTGATTCCCAGCCTGCTCCTGGAAATCCTGTGTCCAGCGACCTGCCTTCCTGGGTTCCCCTACACAAAGAGAAGTCTACCAGCAGGAAACCCAGCCAGCCGGTTTACTCCGGCAGTAGGATATTCAGCCAGTTACCTGACCTGGGCGGTGGAACATTTTGCCCACTAAGGACTGTTTGGAGCGTCCTGAGGCCGCTCCTTGAGGGGGGGGGTACTGTCAGGAATGGACTCAGTACTGGTGGTGGGACTCACCTGCCGTGTGGGCTGCAGTACCAGGGCTGACCAGCGGGTGCTCTCAGCAGCCGGAAGCTCACTCCTGCAATCAGCCAAACCTTGGGCTGATTGCAGAAGGTGTATTTAAGGAATGACCAGGCCTGTGATCAGGGCCTTGGTGTATGTTTCCCATGAGCCCTGTACCTGGTATCCTGTGTTCCTGCCTCGTTGTTGACCCTGCTTTCATCCTGACCTCTGCTGAACGTCTCCTGTTGAACCCCTGGCTTGCCTGACCATCCTTCTGCCTGATCCTCGGTACTGCGCTGCCCGCTACCTGCTGAACCTGGCTTGTGACCCCGACCATTCTCTGCTTGCTCCTCCTGTACCACTCTGCCCGCACGATACCGACCCAGCCTGTCTGACTACGCTTACTTCACCCGACCATCCATCCCACACGGATCACCTCTAGTAAGTCTGCCTGCCTCTTCCCATCAGAGTCCGTTCCTGCACTCCCCTGCCAGTACTCGCTACCACAGCCGGACGCACTCAGGGGTCGCGAGCTGGTTCCAGTCTGCACCAAGTCCATCCCCACCATTAGGGGCCCTGGTGAATAGCAGGCTGGGACTTAGCAGGCACCGGACAGTACCTTCTGGCCTACCTGACCATTCCACCTCTCCAGCTTGACTACGCCTGTGTTCCTGCACATACTAAGATTAGTGGAAGGTTGGTTTGTTCACTGTGCGTTATATATCTGGGTGGCTAATAATAATTATATCGTTATTATATCATACCTGAAGTCTGCGTTTCCCTGTGTCAGTCCACACATTTCTGGTCATTCCTAGATTCCTGAAACTTGCGTAAATCATGGCAATACTGGATAAAAAACACAACGCAAAAGATGTACATAACCAGTGAAATCTGTTAATACTTTTTATTATGAAATACAATTTTATCTTTTACTTTCAATATAAGCATAAAAACATTCTTTTAGAAATAGTACATGAGTAAAGCTGGGTACAACCAGTGGCTGAACAAAAAAACCTAACAAATACCTGCATCCACACAAGCAAGGTGGATGCAGGAATCTCTGCCGCTGTGCTATTGTATTTGGACAGTGGGCACTCCTCTGCTGGCAGAATACACTGATCAGTGCTGCTGCCAGTGGCTGATTGAATGCAGGTTGTTGAACAGGGAGGGCCACATACAGATCAAATTTCAGTTTGTGTGTACCTGGCTTTATTCTGGCATCCCGTAAAATACCAATATATTAAGGTCAATTTGTGTAACTATTTGGAGATGTGGATACTGTTAGATACTGTTAGATGTTGAAATGCTAACTGTATGAGTTAATAATATGCAGCACTATTCAGCATGAAGGGCAGCAAGATCTCTCCTGCTTCGTATGTAGTTTGCATCTAATTCTGGCTCATGTTGTCATAAATTGTTTGGTTGATATATATTGCTCAGTGGTGAGCTGGACAGGCACCTAGCTGTGGATTGCAGGCAAGTGTGGGCCAACTTGAAGTGGTATTAATGCTTTTCATTATTTTTTTTTTACCAATAATTATGAATTAAAAATGTTTTTTTAAAACATTTAAACTTGGAATAGCAATTAATTGATCTATGATGTCTCCTCAGCTTTGCTGTACAATACATTTGGAAAGCAACAGGAGAAATTGCTGATTAGCACCTGGGTATGTACTGTATACTTTATAAGGTAATTTGCCCTATCAACATGGCTTACGGGCATGGAGAAAGTAATAGCCATCCTGACCACTGATGTCCAACCTTGACTTTTCATTTAATGGAATGACCTTTAGTTTCACTATTTCATAGCCAGCCTCCTTAAATGCCTTTTCAAGTTCTTCCTTAGTAATGGCCAGAGAAAAGAACTTTTTTTGGCCAACATAATAGTAGGAAGAGTTGAGCACACTCTGAATTATTATGTGACCTCCTGGTTTAATGAGGTCCTTAAAATTCCTCAAAACATGGGTGAATGATTCTACATCTTTGCAGGGTCCTTCTAAGCAGAGGCAACTAATCAGGCAATCGGCTTGAGGCATCTCCACCGGGTCATATGGCTTCTTCTTCAGAGCATCACATTTCAGAACTTTTGTCACTGTTCTTCTCAGTTTTTCTTCCTTTCTCTTACAGCTCTCACTGTCACTGAAAGAACACACTATAGATTATTTTCATCAATATTATGATTGCAAACATTTAAAGTCAACATAATCCAACTTGTGTAACTACTACAGAGCATCCCATCAAATCTATTAAACATACCTACTGTAAATAACCATAACAATATTAAGTGAATTTTATAGTACATAACAAGAGGCCTGTTACTTGGTGGAGATTAAAGCATACAAATGCATCTTTACCCCACGCAGGGAAGATATGTAGTATTTTCCAGAAAGTTTTTCAGAACAGTTGGAAAGAAAACACAGTTCTCTTTTAGATCAAAATGTATTCTGATACATTTCTTTGGTAAAATAACCCTAATCAGTGTATATTATTTAGTCTGTGTGAAAGTTATAGAGCCTACAAGTTATTTGTCACACAAAGCATAGAAATACTTATAATTACACCCCAAAACACATTCTGCTATGTTTCCTCAGTATGGGGATACCACGTGTGAGACTTTTTCACAGCCTAGATGCATGGTGGGGCCCAAAAATCCAAGGAGCACCTTTTGGCTTTCAAAGAGCATAAACTATGCATCTAATTGAATGACTATCACATTTTGTAGAGGCTTGGAGCACCAGAACAGTGGAAACGCACACAAAATAACCACATTTTGGAAAGCAAACACCCCAGTGCATTTCCTGAAAGGCATAATGAGGCTTTTGAAATGTAATTTTTCACCACAAGTTTTTGAAAAATTAGGAAGGAAAATAAAATATATTTCACATGAAGTTCTCAATTAATAAGATATTTCTAATACACATCATAGGCAAAGTTAGAATTTGTCTTGAGGTGTAATTCTGCTACTCTACCTGAGTATGGGGATATCACATGTGTGCAGGGGCGGGCGGACAACTCATGGGGCCCCTGGGTAATGGGGGATCATGGGGCCCCTGTGTCCTTGCCCAAACTCAAAAAAACCTATGAAGAAGGTACCAGGGGCATCTCATGGGGCCCCCTACTGACCCCGGGCCCTCAGGCAGTGCCCGAGTTTCCAAATGGTCAGTCCGCCCTTGCATGTGTGAGACTTTTTTCACAGGCCCTATTCACATAGAGGGGCCTAAAATCTTCACATGCTTAAAGTGGCATAAATTGTGCATCAAATTTTATGACTACTTATCACATTTGTGGTGGCACTTGAGCACCAGGACTTTGCAAACACCCACAAAATGACCACATTTTGGAAAGCAACCTCCCCAAGGTATTTTCTAAGAGGCGTGGTGAGTCTTTTGGAGACTTCAATGTTTTGCCACATGTTTTTGGAAAATGCAAATAGAAAATGCAAATTGCTTTTTTACACAAAGCTGTCAATTTAATAGGATATTTCTCACACAATGCATAGGCATACTTAGAATTACAGCCCAAAACACATTCTGCTACTTCTGGTTATAGTGAAACTACATATCTAAGACTTTTCCACTTTTTTTTTTTCCACTGGACTGATTATATATCAGACATAGCATCTTTTGTATTACACAAACCAATTGTATCAAAACCAATGTACTGTAATGGTTGCCTCTATACAAGTGGTCAGGGAACATGGCTTAGTGTAGCGTCACCTATAGCAGTCCCAGTTCCTTTAAGCCAAGCAAGCCTAGCCTACTGGTACATGGCTGGCACTAGGAATGCCATATTTGCTGGCCAGGGAGTATAGGAGGCTGAATAAAGGAAGAACTCCTGTGGTTCCTGGACTGTAGTTGTCTGCAGGGGATGGCTGGGACTGCTGTCTTGCAGGAACATTGTCAGTTTGACGTGTAGATGAGTCAGTTCAAGCCACAGGCAGAGAAATCGTCAGCAAACAGGCAAAGGATTGGTCCAGGCAGCAGGCAGAATGTGGTCAATAAACAGGCCATGGTCAGTGTAGGTGGCAGGCAGAAGCAGTGCTGCACTGGTGTGACGGTGGTCAGGAACACTGTTGCTGCCTGGATTGGTATGGTGACACTAGCAACTACTGTGGCAGCAATCAGGAACATTGCTACTGACTTACTGTATAATAGTTGTTACGTACCTGGTTGGGGAGCCTGAAGTGGAGAGAGGGCGTCCTCTTACAACTCCCGCTCGGGTCCCTGGAAGTGGGAACAGGGGCGCAGAACCAGGAGTGGCAGAAGTGCCGTGTAGATCCTGAAGCTGTTGGCAGGTAGCTGGGGACCCAGGGGATCCGGACACAAGCCAGGTGTGGGTGCAGGAATGTAGGTGCAGCAGCGAGCAGGTGAGGCGGCAGTCAGGATGCGGGTCTTGGGACCGAGCACCAGTGCGTGGATGCGGTGGCTGACAGGTATGGCAGTGATCAGGATGCAGGCCAGGTGCAGAGCCCTGGGTGCAGTGGTAGGTGAATATGGTAGCCGACAAGATGCAGGTCAGGTGCAGGCAGGATAATATAGCAGAGTCAGGCAAGCCGGGTCAGTATCAAGCGGGCAGATAAGTACAAAAGGAGCAAGCAAGAGAATGGTCAGGGATCTCCTAGATTGTAAGCTCAAAAGAGCAGGGCCCTCAATCCCCTCATGTTTTGCATTGTATTGGTATTGTTCTGTCACATGTTCTGTCCCCCTCTGTAATGTACAGCGCTGAGCGAACTATTGGTGCTTTATAAATACTGTATAATAATAATAGCCGAGGTCAGTGCAGGCTGAGTTCTCTCTTAGTCGGGTAATGCAGAATACAGGTATCAGGAATGTAGTAGGCCAGAAGGCAGTGATTTTACTACTAGGCGGGTTTAAATAGCCCGCCTGACGTGACGTGTGCGCTTACTGCACATGCGCGAGTTTTCCACGCTACTGAACATGCATGGCCGCACGCTCCCGCACCTGCGCACTCCCACCGCTGCGACTCAAGGGGATCCGTCGTTGTCGCAACGCTGCACGGCGACAGGATCCCTGACAGTGCCCCCTCCTTAAGGGCAGCCTCCGGATGCCCAACTGGGCCATCTTCTCTGGCTACCTGCGTTTAAATGCCTCAATTAACTCTTTGGCATGGATGTTAGACTACGGCTCCCAAGAATTATCTTCAGGACCATACCCTTTCCATTTAATCAGATATTGGATTTGGTTCCTCCTCTTCCTGCAGTTAACAATGGTTTCAACTTCATATTCTTCTTCACCGTCGACGATTACTGGTTCGGGCGGCCCCACTTCCCGACCTGGGAAGGGGTTAGAGGGTGCAGTCTTGAGTAGTGACACATGGAATACAGGATGAATCTTTAGGGAATCTGGTGATATGAGCTCATATGCTACATCATTGATTCTCCTCTTTACGGGAAAAGGACCCACGAATTTTGGGCCTAACTTCTTTGAGGGACAGGTTAATCTTAGATTGGCTGTTGACAGCCATACCGCTTGTCCCGGTTCCAGGACCAGTTCTCCTTTTCTCTTCCTGTCAAAGAATTTCTTATTATCCAGCTGAGCCTTTGAGATTGTTTCCTGTAGTATTTTGTTCTGTTGTAAGAATTCAGAGATATTCTGGACTGCTGGGATTGCTGATTCAGGTATTGAATTAGAAATAGATGCAGGGTGATATCCATAGGTCGAAAAGAAGGGAGATTGTCTTGTGGCCGAGTGTCTTGAGTTTTTATAGGCAAATTCCGCCAAGGGTAAGAGTGATACCCAGTCATCTTGAGAGAAGGATGTAAAACATTGAATATATTGTTCCAAGGTTTGATTGGTTCTCTCTGTCTGGCCGTTAGTCTGGGGGTGATAGGCAGAAGAGAGCGAGAGTCCCACTCTCAATTTCTCACAAAGGGCTCTCCAAAATTCTGAGGTGAACCGCATCCCTCGATCTGAAACGATGTTTCCTGGAACACCATGGAGCCTCACCACTTCCTTAATGAACACTTGGGCTGTTTCCGCTGCAAATGGTACTCCTTTTCAAGGCAATAAAATGGGCCATTTTGGAAGATCGATCCACTATAACACAGCTGAATATCCTTCTGATGGAGTTGGCTCCATGATAAAATCCATCTATATCATCTTCCAGGGATGGTCAGGTACTGGTAGAGGCCTCAATAACCCCCAGGCCTTGCTCTTATTGCCCTTATTCCGGATGCATGTGGGACAGGAGCTTACGTAGGCCTTGCAATCCTTCTCCCATTCAGGCCACCAGAACAGACGCTGTACTAAGTCCAGGGTCTTGTGGACCCCGAAATGTCCCAGCGGATGATCATGGTATAGCCTTAAAATTGTCAGTGGCTTTAGGTGCAAAAATTCGGTCCCTGACCTTAGTAATCCTTCTCTGGAAGACAGGGTTACTCCTGGAGGAGACAGAGCCCCAACAGATGCCTGCTGGATCTGCGAAAAAAGATCAGGTTGCAAGAGGCAGAAGTTACCTGCTGAGTGCACTGTATCTGGGCTAGGTGGATCCCTCGGATCGTCAAACATTCTAGACAGGGCATCTGGTTTGACATTCTTGGAGCCTGGTCTGTAGGTAATATGAAAGCTGAATCAAGAAAAGAAAAGTGCTCACCTGGCTTGTCGGGGTTTTAGACGTCTTGCCGTCTTTAGGTATTTCAGATTTTTGGTGATCAGTGTAGATTAGGATGGGATGTGCTGCGCCTTCTAAAAGGTATCTCCATTCTTCCAAGGTGGATTTGATGGCAAGTAATTCCCAATCTCCTACATCGTAATTTCTTTCTGCTGGGGATAATTTCCTGGAAAAGAAGGCAACAGAGTGAAGCAGAAATTTAGACCTTGTCGCTGTGAGAGGACAGCCCCAACAGCACTTTCTGAAGCATCTACTTCTACCACAAAGGGTAGTACTGGGTCTGGATGGCTTAGTATGGGTGCTGATGTAAACAGTCTCTTTAAAGTTTCAAAAGCACCTTGAGCTTCCGGTGTTCAATGGAATCGGACCCCGTTTGGTCAGTTGTGTAATCGGTGTAATGATGGCTGAGAATCCTCTGATAAATCTTCTAAAAAATTGGCAAAGCCTATGAAGCGCTGAACTCCTTTCTTATCAGCTGGTGCAGTCCATTCTAGTATGGCAGAAACCTTCTGAGGATCCAACTTGAAACCACCTGTGGATATACAGTTGTGTTCAAAATAATAGCAGTGTGTTGAAAAAAGGGAATAAAGGTCAAAATCCTTCTAATAGCTTTTATTTCCATACACACAAATGCATTGGGAACACTACACATTCTATTCCAAATCAAAACATGAAGAAAAATATATCAAATTTGTGTTTTTCCTCTAAACAAAAATTGAAGAAAACTGAATATTAGACTGTTCAGAAAAATAGCAGTGTTTGTATTCTTCTTTACGAACTCAAACATTCACTATATAAACTAAAAAATGTTTGAAGATTTTGCTTTCCTTTGAATCACTTAATGAATATTTGGTTGTATAAGCACTGTTTCTGAGAACTGCTGTACATCTGTGTTGCATGGAGTCACCCAACTTCTGGCACCTGTGATCAGGTATTCCAGCCCAGGATGATTGGACTACATTCCACAGTTCTCCTCTATTTCTTGGTTTTGCCTCAAACTGCATTTTTGAGGTCACCCCACAAGTTTTCTATTGGATTAAGATCCGGGGATTGGGCCAGCCACTCCATAACGTCAATCTTGGTGGTCTGGAACCAAGATGTTGCACGTTTACTGGTGTGTTTGGGGTCGTTGTCTTGTTTGAACACCCTCTTCAAGTATTCTGATGTATTCAAACTGATCCATGATCCCTGGTATGCGATAAATAGGCCCAACACCGTAGTATGAGAAACATCCCCATATCATGATGCTTGCACCACCATGCTTCACTGTCTTCACAGTGTACTGTGGCTTGAATTCAGTGTTTGGGGGTCATCTGACAAACTGTCTCCGGCCACTAGACCCAAAAACAACAATCTTACTTTCATCAGTCCACAAAATGTTGTGCCATTTCTCTTTAGGCCAGTCAATGTGCTCTTTGGCAAATTGTAACCTCTTCAGCACGTCTTTTTTTCAACAGTGGGACTTTGCGGGGGCTTCTTGCAGATAGCTTGGCTTCACATAGGCGTCTTCTAATTGTAACAGTACTCACAGGGAACTTTACACCTTCTTTCATCTTCCTGGAGTTGATTGTTTACTGAGTCCTTGCCATTTTGGCTATTCTTCTATCCATTCGAATGGTAGGTTTTCGCTTTCTTCCACATCTTTCAGGTTTTGGTTGCAATTTTAAAGCATTTGCGATCATTTTAGCTGAGCAGCCTATCATTTTCTGCACTTCTTTGTATGTTTTCCCCTCTCCAACTTTTTAATCAAGGTACGCTGTTCTTCTGAGCAATGTGTGGAACGACCCATTTTCCTCAGAATTTCAGAGAGAAATGCACTGTAACCAGCATGTACAACATTTTCTGCCTTCCTTCCTTAAATAAGGGCAATAATTGCCACCTGTTTTTCAAAGAATGAATGACCTCACTAATAGAACTCCACACTGCTATTATTTTGAACATTCCCCTTTTAATTAGTGATTCAATTACACAGAATCAGCAGCATGCATGTCATGACTGTTGGGTCTGTTGGATTTCTATTACTCTACTACACCTGCTAGTAAATTATTTGCCATGTAGAAATATTATTTCTACCAAAAAGTGATTGCTCAGGTTAGTGATGGCTGACTGCTATTATTTTGAACACAACTGTAATTAGTCCCAGGAACTGGATGCTCTGGCGTTCAAACTCGCATTTCTCTAGTTTAGCATAGAGTCCATGCAGACGGAGGTGACCAAGGACCCTTTGCACGTGAAGCTCGATGGAAGCAGAGAAGATCAGAATATCGTCGAGATATACGATCACAAAAACGTCTAGAAAATCCCTGAAGATATCATTCACCAGATGCTGGAAGGTTGCTGGAGCATTACATAGCCCGAAGGGCATAACTAAATATTCGTAATGCCCAAATCTGGTATAGAAGGCGGTTTTCCACTCATCCTTCTCTGATCATTACGAGGTTGTAGGCCCCTCTTAAGTCTAGTTTGGTAAATATGGTTGCTGCTCTGAGCCTCTGAAAGAGTTCTGGGATTAGTGGCAGAGGATATCTATTCTTCACCGTGATATTATTTAATTCCCGGTAGTCCACACATGGACGGATGGAATGGTCTCTCTTTTCGACAAGATTCCTGCCCCAGCTGGAGAAGTAGAGGGGCGGATGAACCCCTTTTTGAGATTATCATCAATATAATCCTTTAGTGCTTCCAAATCATGCTCTGACAGCGGGACAATTCCGACCGAAGGGGATCTCAGCTCCGGTAGTAGCTCAATCGGGCAATCGCAAGGCCTGGGAGGTGGAAGGCTGTCTGCACCATGTTTGCTGAAGACGTCTAGGAAGTTGTGATAAGGACTCGATCTCAGTCCATAGATTGGGAGAGGATTGGGTAGACATTGAGGTAATGAAGCGGAGGTGGGTGGCATAATAGTAGTTTGATATCTGGGGCCCCTAGGCCTCCTCTAGAACGCAGAGAGAGTAGCACACAACGTGCGATTCTATGCCGTTTATTATGCCAAATGAAGCGTAGAAGGATTTCTGGAGGGAGTGTAGTTTGGACATAGGAACAGGAACGGGAAGAGTCGCAAATAAATACAAAAGTTTGGGCAGTACAGTCATCTTTATGACGTTGATATGTCCCAGGAATGATATAGGTAGGGTATCCCAAAACGTCAGAGAACGGGAAATAGCTATAAATAGTGGGGGGAAATTGGCATCATATAGAGAACTGCAAGAAGGAGTAAGATTAGTGCCTAAGTATTTTAAAGAGTGGGTGCACCATCGTTATGGAAAGGAGTCCTGGAGGGATGAGAGGACAACTGGCGGTATGTGGAGTGGGAGTGCTTCAGTCTTGGATGTGTTAACCTTGTAACCCAAGAGAGTCCCGAACTGTCATAAAAGTTTATGTAATGCTGGGAGGGAGATTTGGGGATTCGAGAGGGTAAGGAGGATATCATCTGCAAATAGGGATAGTTTGTATTCATGGCCATGAGACATTCCTTTTATGTCGGGGTATGACCGGATTGCAATAGCCAATGGTTCCAAACAGAGGATAAACAATAGTGGAGAGAGTGGGCATCCCTCTCGCGTACCATTCCACATCTGGAAAGGAGGTGAGAGAAAGGAGGCTAGTCTGACCTGTGAGGAAGGGTGAAAGTAGAGAGCTTTTAAATCTGCCATGAAAGGGCCATGGAAACCAAACTTCTCCAAGACCATAAACATATAAGGCCAGGTCAAAAGCCTTTTGGGCATCTAGGCTCAATAAAATGGTGGGGACGGAAGACCAGTTAACCAAATCAACCAGATCAATGGATTTTCTGGTATTATCCGCTGCATGTCTGGAAAGGACAAAGCCAACTTGGTCTCTGTATGAGCTTGGAGATGAGTCTAGACAACCGATTGGCTAGGATCATTGTAAAAATCTTATAATCAGAATTCAGAAGAGCAATAGGACGGTAATTATCTAAAATAGAATGGTCCTTGTCAGGTTTGGGAATCACAGAGATGTATGCAGGGGAAAAACCGGCTTGAGGAATAATACCTCTGAAAAATCGTGATAAAGAGAAGATGGGGAGTTAGGATACCATTGAAAGTCTTGTAATAAGAGTAGGGAAGTCCGTCTGGCCCCGGGGCTTTGCGCGAGGGGAGATGCTTGACTGTATTAAATAGTTCTTCAGATGAAATGTCAGCATTGAGGGCCGCAATGTCAGAAGGCGCTAGCTTCGGTAATAACAGAGGGTTGAAAAACCTATCAAAAGAAGTTTCTGTGAGAGGGGGGTGGAGGTCTGGAGTCAAGCAGTTGTAAAGGGATTCATAATATGAGCCAAACAGGGAGATCATTACACGAGGATCATAAGAACATATCAGTCGGCAAACCCGGCTAGAAAGATATGACATATGAAGGTACCCAGCACAGAAAAAAAAGAGGAAGTGGGGGGGAGGGGAAGGGAATGGGGGAGAAGGAGGTAAGGATACAATCCCTAAGTGCCCACAAAAGAACGCCTCACAGAAGCATCAAGCAGGTTCATCACTGGAACGAGGGGGACGAAGACGTTGTGGAGTATGTGAAAGACGCTTCCGGCCCCTACGAACTGGTGTCCAAATCTTGTTGGGGGTAGCGGAAGGACAAGATGGGGTAGGCGGTAATGAGGAATTCTCTTCCGGCAGAGGAGGTAGTCTCAATTGCTTCAGGAAGGAGTCTGCCTCAAAAAGATCACGTAGAGTAACTTGGGAACTATTTTTGGAGACTACCAGCTTGAAGGGGAAACCCCAGCGATAGGGGACACGGTGGTGTTGAAGGTGAGTGGTAAGTGGCTTCAGGACCTGCCGTTTAGCTAGGGTAATCGGAGAGAGATCACAAAAGAGCTGAAGCCTGTCCCCTTTAAATTCCAGGGCAGGAATGTTGCGTACAGAGGCTAACAAGGCTTCCTTGCTCTCAAAACAATGAAAGCGGATGATGACATCACGTGGTCTGGTGCCGTCAGCAGATCTGGGACCTAATGATTGGTGGGCCCTGTCCATGCGCCAATCCACTTCTGGGACCAAGGGGGCAGTTGCGGTGAAGGACAGGAGGTGTTGGCGAAGTTGGGAATCAGCAATAGATTCAGACATACTGTGGATACGGACGTTCTGCCGGCGTTCCCTGTTTTCCAAATCTTCTTGTTGGAGCTGAATTTTGGGACATGGTGTGCTTCAGATACGCATTATCTTCTTCTAAGACATGGATGTACTGCACCAATTCATCAAATTTATTCTCCAATTGATCTGCACGCTCACCAATCTGCGCTATTTCCCCACGAAGATCCAAAGCCAACTTACCCACTTCAGCTGATATAGAGGCGGTAATATTGCGCAAAAAAAACTGCAGTTTTTCTTCCAGCGCGGATACCGTGAGAGTAGAAGACACATGGGGATTGGCAGGAGTGGAGGGAGAATGGCTCTACTGTCCCCCTCACAGGGGTCAGGGGCTCGGGTTCCTCCATCTGATGATGCTGGGGGAGTGAGGAGGTTGGCTGCATTGTAGGAGCAGCTGATGCAGTACCTCCGGCCACCACTGTGGGTCCGGAGCTCGTCCGTGAGATCGCGGCCAAAATTGAGGCCAGGGATTGTGGCCTGTGGAGGAACTGCTGTAACGGCGACGGCCGCGGCTCTTGTGGCGACGGAGAAGGCGGCTTCCAGCACCAAATCTTCCCCATTATGAGGCTGGGGTGTAATGTGACTTGCCCAGGGACGCCTGTGGAGCAGCGATGCGCTGTGGGCGAGTCTCTAGGGCCAGGGGATGAGCGGAGCTCAGCAGAATGTGGCCATCAACGTTCCTCGCCGCGCATGTACCCCGTAAATTTACAGTTATGTACTCTAATCAGGGGCGGACTGACCATTTGGAAACTCGGGCACTGCCCGGGGTCAGTAGGGGGCCCCATGAGATGCTCCTGGTACCTTTTTCATAGGCTTTTTTGAGTTTGGGCAAGGACACAGGGGCCCCATGATCCCCTATTGCCCGGGGGCCCCATGAGTTGTCAGTCCGCTCCTGACTCTAATTATGGTATGATGCATACAGATAGTTACACATTTTCATAGTCACACCTATCACACACTTGTAACTTACCTATTACCTTCCAGCTCACACACCATCTTAACAATTGGAGTCCAGTCCAATGCATCGGGATCCTTCCTCAGCCACTTCTGTAGCTGTGCTCTGTTTTGCTCAAGAAAGTCAGAAGTGATGATCTTGTTGAAAGCTTCACAAGCCGAGAGAAGCTGATAAATTGTGGGTCCAGTTCCAAAGTCAATTAGAAGGTCTCCTTTAACATCACCTTAGAGGACGAAAAACATACAATGGATCTTTCCTTTAGAAGTGTAGATGAGACAAGACAACAATGTGTATAATAAATAGAATACTTGTATCTGTGTTGTAGTTAGGGTTGCCACCTCATGCCTTTCAAACCGAACACATATTAATTATACGGGTTCTGAGGCTAATTTCATGCAGATAAGGCACCGAGTGAGTTTAATTACCACCTTAATCAGCCACAGAACCCGTGTAATGTGTTTGGTTTTAAAGGGATGAGGTGGCAACCCCAGTTGTAATCAGTTGGGGTTTGTATAATAAACAGAGAACCTTAAGCTGGCTATAGATGGTATGAATCTTGACCGGTTCACATATACGTGATTTTGTAGGGGGGGGGCACACACGTGCCGTCCTACCCACGCTGCCATTGGCGGCTATGGCTGATCACTGAGGAACAATACAGATCTCTCCCCTGTCAGCAACAGCACGCTGCTTTGTATGGCTCTGCACAGTAGAGCCATACAAAGCAGTGTGCTTAAACAGTAATGCACACACAGCACACATAGAAAAACAGCACACAGTTAACCCTTTGATTTCCCCAGATGTTAACCTTTTCCTGCCCAGTGCCATTAGTACAGTGTCAGTGCTTTGTAATAGCACTGATCACTGTATTAGTGCCACTGGGGATGTCAGTGACAGTCAGTTCCCCCCAGTGTCAGAATGCCTGCTGCAGACCCACAGTCCTGCTATAAGTCACTGATCGCCGCCATTACTAGTATAAAAAAAAAAGAAAAATCCCAGTATCTATAACACCATTTTTAGATTCTATAACTTTCAAGTAAACCAATTAATTTACATGAATTGGGATTTTTTTTTTTAGCAAAGACATGTAGCAGAATACAGTTTGACCTAACGTTATGGCGAAATTTGATTTTTAACATCCTCAGGAGGGCAAGGGGTTACATAGTTACATAATTACATAGTTATATAGTTAGTCTGGCTGAAAAAAAGACAAAAAGTCCATCCAGTTGAACCATTAAAAGAAAGTTATAATCCTACACTCACACTCCAGAGGAAGTCAAAAAAACCCAGCAAAGCTCGATCCAATTTGCTCCTGCAGGGGAAAAAATTCCTTCCTGATCCCTGAGAGGCAATCGGATATTCCCTGGATCAAGTGGTCACACAATTCTGCCTGCTATTCCAAGTCATAAAGTGTGAATAGGACCTAAGGCTAGGTTCACACCTATGCAGGTTGCGTTTGAGCTGTTTCTGCATTGCGTTTTTGCACTTGCAGTTTGCATTTTTTTTCTTGTTGCTAGGCAGATTTAAAATGCAAAAAGCAACAAAACACAATACATGCTTTTCTGCAGCGTTTAAATTAAAGTCCATGGAACCAAAAACGCAACTTGTTGTGTTAACAAAGTCCCTGACCCCTTCCAAAAAACACACCAGGTGAAAATGCACAGGTGTGAACATGTCCCATAGGAAATCATGTTAAATGGACTGTACTGCGTTTCTGTAAAAGTCGAAACGCTGCAGAAAAATGCTTAGCTGTGAACCTAGGGTAACTCTACCCTACCCTTTATATACAAAAAAACAAAAAACTTGTTTACCTGAAGTGAAAGTTTCATGAAAATTCCGCAATACAAAACCAACCCATTCTCCAACCAATGTTCCTTCTTTGGGGTGATAGTAGGTTCTGTAATAGGCTATAGGGTCAAACTCATCAATGTAGGCTTGAGATGGTGTGTATGGGGTCTCCATGCTGATCTCCTCTCCAGGAAAGTCAAGGTAGCTCGGTTCTATAAATGCAGCTGCACTGTTACCGAGTGGAAAATAAAATTCTTTGAAATATATGAGAACCTATATATATATATACTAATATACGTAGAAAGCGCGGTGAGCTGTATCCCAGGTTAAAATGGGACACACACCCCTCTAGGTAAATTATTTATTATATTAATTATGTCCAATTGCGAAAGTCACCATTGATGCAATACATTGGGGTGAAGCCAGGTAATGCCTGGGGACCTTGGGAGGAAGCCAGGAACGTGGAGCAATGCTTTTGCAACAGCGAACAGCCAATCAGAAAGCTCTGTCAGAGATTAAAGTAATACTAAAGGCTCATGTTTAAAAAAAAAAAAAAATTCATACTTACCAGCTCTGTATAACGTATTGCACTGGGCAGTCCCAATCCTCTTCTTCAGAGGTCATCCGCCAGCACTTCTGCCCCCCCCCCAGCCGCCGATTGCCCCAATAGCAAGCTTCTTACTATGGGGACACTCAAGCAGGCTCTCTCCCGAGCTGCGCTCCTGTTAATGGACGTTGTAAGTATGGAGGGAAGGGGTCTGACAGGGGTGGGGGGATCTGCACCCAGAAAGTTATTCACCCTAATGCCTAGAATGCTAGACATGTGCAGAACGAAAAAATTAATTTTGTTTCAATGTTATTTAAATAATTTTGTGTCGGTAAATTAGTTTAATTGTTTTTTGTGTTTTGTTTCATTTTCGAATTTCATACAAATTCAATTCTACTGCATTCGGAAACTTCGGTATTCTAATTCGGATTGGCATTTTAAATCCAATTTATTCTACTTGAAATTTGAATTTTGGAAGATGGTTATATTCTGTTTTATTCTATTCTCTTATTTTCTATTCTATTCGAATTCTAATTTATTCTATTCAAAATTTGAATTATAGAAGGTTATATTCTTTCTATTGTGTTCTTTTTTTAATCTATGGAATTCTATTCTATTCTTTTCCAAACTATTCTATTTAAATTTATTCTATTTGAAATTTGAATTTCGGAAGATTGTTATAGTCTATTTTATTTGATTCTATTTTATTCTTTTTTTATTCTATTCTCTTCAAATTTGAATGTATTCTATTTGAAATTCGAATTTCAGGAGACAGTTATATTCTTTCTATTTTATTCTATTCTTTTCTATTCACATTCAAATTTATTCTATTTGAAATTTGAATTTCGGAAGACAATTATATTCTCTTTATTATATTCTATTTTGTCTATTCTATTATATTCTTATCTATCCTATTCTTTTATTGTTTATTTTATTATTTTCTATTCTAAGATATTCTATTGTTTTCTATTCTTTTCTAGTCTATTCTATTAGAATTTGAATATATTCTATTTGAAATTTGAATTTCAGAAGACAGTTATATACTTTCTATTTATTCTATTCTTTTCTAATCTATTCTGTTATTTAATATTTTATTCTATTATATTGTTTTTCTATTCTATTATTTTCTATTTTTATTGTCTATTCTATTATTTTCTAATTTATTCTATTATTTTCTGTTCTATTCTATTTTTTTTATGTATCCGAATCCAAGTTGAATTCGATTCAAATTTCGTTTCATTATTTTTGATTTGTTATGTGGGAACTCGCTTCAACGTGGTAGAGCTTTTAAACGCAAACAGCTACTCGCTTTCTTTTTCAGGGCCTTTTTAGCCCACTTTTATTTAAATGAAAGTTCAATAAGATAAGAGGTTCCCACGCAGGGGTATCCACCATCACACAAAACAACGATTCAGCCTCCTGGCTTATACTCAGCTTGATGTCTGTCTCCTGCAGACTTCAAGAATTATGGCTCTTGCACACTGCTGGCCTCTAGCACACAGCTAGTCTCTAGCAGCCCCTTGCTGCTTTTGGCTTCCACCTCTCCTAGGTGAAGCCCACCTGACTTCCAGGCAGTGACCTCCTGTCTTCCAAGTGGAGCCCTCCTGACTCCTATCTGCCGGGGTGGAGCTCTCCTATCTGCTGGGGTGGAGCCCAGAACCCTGGTCCTGACTCTCTCTAAAGGCCTGCACACACCTGTGCAATCAGTCTCCTGGCCTATCCCAAAACCTGGTCCCAGGATTGGAGATTTCATCCCTCCCAGATCTCTTTGAAATCTCCAAGCTCCAGATCCCAAAACAGACCTTACAAACAAAGGAGGAAAGTGAAAGGCCACTTTCCTCCGTATCAAACACTTACCCTGGAGCCCCTCAACCTGCCTTGTTGAGAATCCAGGGTGACAGATCGCCACACTGTCACAGTTACTATTGTAATTCAGAGACATCCAAACGTCCAAATGACTAAAATTTCATCTGAATTTCAATTTGAAGCAAAACGCACATATCTATAGAATGCATTAAGGTAGAAAAAAACCTTCTGCCTTTAATAACACTTTCGTGTGTGTGTGTGTGTGTGTGTGTGTGTGTACAGCCATTGCTGATGTGAACCAATCTGCCCTGATGTTTTTAAGTGCAACTTTTATTAAAGCTGTTTTACAAAACAGTATCACACTATGTGAGGTTCTGCTTTGTTTCCTTCCCTGTGCTGCTATTTCTGATGAATCTGGAGGGTCTATCAGGGAGAGGCAGCCAGGGTCAGATTGCACAGCAGCTGCCAAGATTCCAAGTGCTGTGTGCCAAACTTGCTTAAAGCGGTGTTAAATCCAAACCCAAAATGCAATATATTTCAGCGTACCAGTCATTCGATGCGGTGGCTGCATTAGTTTTCTGTTTGGCTTGTTTCCCTCTGTTTTCACCTGGTTTAAACTCTTCAGCCACAGCACAAATCTTGAGGAGACAAACCAGTAATATACAGAGACAGAGTTCTCTCATCAATCAGCAGCAGCAGCAGCAGCAGCAGCAGCAGCAGCAGCAGCAGCAGGAATAGCTAATTCTGAGCAGCTTGGGCTTTCCAAGATCTGTGTCACTCTGAGAATTAGAGAGCAGGCTTTCTCATGACCATTCTCCAGAGATGTACAGCAAATGCAGCAATATCAAAATCCCCTTTCATCACAGACTACTCACTGTTTCTGGATTGTCCTCTAGATAGCATTAGACAGTAGTAGAAATCCTCTCTTACAGCAGCTCCAAACTCTGAGAGACACATGCACTTGAGTGGCTGTAATCCTGAGTGTCAGACAGGACAATCCTTGATTTGCACACTGTTCTCCTGCAACAATTCTTCTGCTACACACTCCAAGCCCAGCCCATGGGCTCTAGCAGCACAGAGAGTGAGACTCTGATTTTACACCAGGAGCCCTTGCTCCATACGGTCCCCTGAAAATGTCTCCTTCCCCACATGTGCTTCTTCTTCCTTTTTCCTCTCTCCTTTCCTTAACAGCCAATCATAAGTTCAGCTGCAACAGTGCTGCTATGGGTAGATCCTTCTCAGCTGTAGCAACAACCAATCAGAGCACAGTCCTGCTTTCCCTGTCTGTCACTCACAAAGAGGGAAAAGAAAAAAAAATGATTTGCAACTGCTGTTTAAGATTTAAAGCAACCAGCACATCTCTACACTCTCTCCCCACCAAAAATCTTTGGTCCTCCAAAGATAAAATGTTAGCACACAGATTTTAACTGAACAGTACCTAACATTACAGTAAAACTAAGACTACAGTTTCACCAGTTTACCCTGTCTGGTAGGAGGGAGCAGACTTATTTTGTGATACCTTTGAACACAACATTCAGGCAGGGGAGCTTCCCACCAATCTCCTTTAATATAAGACTGCGTCTGGGATGAGGTGTCACCAGGTATACAGGGGCTGCATAGTTAATTGAAAGGTCATGTGCTTTAATAGAACGATGAGCAGTGATCACAGATTCTTGTGTACTGACCCAAAGTGTCATACGTAAGTCTCTTTGGTGGCCTAACTGCTCTGGGAGGCTTTGACTCTTTATCTTCAACTGTAGAGCTTGGAGTAGAAGAAAGTACAGACCTGGGAAACTCATTTTCAGTCTCTGGAATAGACAAAGGTTCCTCTGGTACTTGTTCAGAATCCGCAGTGCTGAGCTGTGTAGATCCAGAATCAGAAATCTTGCTAACACAATTTCCTGAATCCATTTCCATCATGTAATGGGAACTAGTGGGTTTCCCACAAATTTTAACGTTAGCCCTCAAGCAGGTGAACCTTCTTGGAGGAATCACCTGTTCCTTTCGGTTTAGTAACCACACATGTCCAACCTCCTTCTTTAGGGTTAGTCTTCTCTCGTTGTAAAGCACGGAATGCAGATTTTAATACAGGGTGTTTTTGACTGTATTGAGCTGTGGCTGCAACATCCTTTGGATAAAATCTGTATTAGTCCCTACTAAAATAGCAGTGCCTGTATCTTCGTTTTGGCCTAGGACATACAACTGCCAGGGTCTCAAAGGTTTCAGCAGACCCCACAACAATAGTAGGGAACTCTAATTTGAGGGAAACATATCCATCATAAGGAACTTTTGTATTGCTCAGGCCCCAGATCTCCAAATCTTCCAAACTGTTTAGGGGAAAAGTGTCAGGTACGTCTGGTAAAAATCCCTGTAGAAGATAGTGATTTGTGCACCAGTATCCAACACAGCTCGGCCATACACTCCCTCTATTTTCACTGATACTCCAGGTGAAGATCCAACTAATCCCTTGGGTAACCCTCTTGATCTAAGTCGACCAGTAGTTCCACAGTCAGTAATTCCAAATGACTGTCCTCTCGACTTGCCTGAGGTTTGTCTTGAAAAAGGAGACTCTCTGAATTACTCTCCTTTGGTCTCTAATCCCTTTAGATGGACTTGCACAGCTGCTTCTATAGTGGCCTGCACCACCACAATTGTAACAGATTACAGGGTTTTTGTTGTTTCCAGCTAGAGTGGGGTTTGTCTTGATCTGAGGCTGTCCCGCTTCACGCCCTTTGGAGGACATCAGCATGGCAATCATTTCCCTCAGCTCGGACACCTCGCCCTCAATGAGGCTATTTCAGGGTGAGTATTTGTCGTACTTACTAACGCAACCCCAACAGCTGAATATGGTCCAGAGTATTTCTTTTTTTCTTCTAACCTTGCTTCCTCCTCTCTTACCATTCTGATCAGCTCAGGATATTTTAAGTTTTTGTTGTCTGTCCATGTCCTCAACTGGATCATAATAGGGTCTAAGGGCTGTGCTCCTTGTAAAACCTGCTGAACTCTGATCTTGTCTACTGTGTTGGGGTTGATACCTTTCTTTGTTAACAGCTGATGTATAATCTCATCCAGGCGCATTATATACTCAGACAATTTCTCTCCTTTTGCCTGATAGGGGTGTTCAAGTTTGTACATAAGATCTGAGATCTTATCAGTCTTCCCAAAAACATCTTGTAAAACACTGAGGTAGTACTGGCCAGTACAGTCTGGTTGGCTGAGCTTTAGGTTTCGCACTGCCCTTGAAGCTGCTCCCCTTAAACTTTCATAGATTCGCTGTTTCTTTTGTGTCTCAGAGACATCCCATTCACTTAACGCCTGTATGGCCCGTTCAATCCATTCCTCAAAATCATCTTCTCCCACTGGTGTAGGTTGCTTTCCAGAGAAGAATCGCAATTTGCGATATTCAGATCTATTGTTTAATGGAATAGATGTCAAACACTTCTCCACTAGATTCCCGAGGGTATTCAAAACCTCTAAGCCAACAGTAGCTGGTGAAGAATCAGATTCAGCCTGAGCAGTATTTGCACTAGGAGGTACATTTGACCCTTTGGCAGGCTCCATCCTCACGTCTTTGGGGTGAGCTAGGTATAGCTAAATCAGGTAGGTGGAGCTAAATATCCCAGACGAGCCCCCAAATGTAGCACACCCTTGGGTGATTCTTGGCTAGATATATAGGTTCAGCTCCCACCTGAATCTGGTGACACCTCCGATTATACCCAGAACACTTCGACACTCTGAGAATATTTTTTATGGGTTTTATTGAAGAAGACAAACCCTGCAAAAGAACTAGCTGATTTAACACAGGTAATGTACATAAAACACAGATACCACTTTGCATAACACAGTTAGTAAGAAGTCACAAATCACTTGCCAAAGACTCCAAAAACTGACTAGTATCACACTGACTAGGGTGACATATGAGAGTGACATTGACACATTAAACAATAACGGTTAATGGGGTTTAGCAGCTTATTGACATTTGCTATAGCAGTACTATCTAGAGCAGAAATGTCCTACCTAGCCACTGACCAGTGAGATGAAACTTAAAGTCTCCCAACGTTGGGGCCCTTTAATCAATGGAAGAGCGCTCACTGCGCGCTCCCAGCACACATGTGTGGTACTCACGGAAAGGTCCCGGTCCGCTCTTTCGAACGGGACCTTTCCCGATCATGTGACCGCCGTGACGCGTCATCACGGCGGTCACATGATTCCTAAACCACGCCCCAACCGCCCCGCCTCCCGGCGCCTGAATCTCTTAAAGGGCCGGGAGGCGTCGGCGGGAAGGGGTTAAGCAGAATCTTCCAGTGAACATTGCAATAGAAAAGAACAACACTTCAACAAATCTTTACCTGTCAGGGCTCCCAGGTATGACCAGAGGTGTGTGACTGAAGCAGGGAAACGCAGACCTCAGATATGTTATAAACAATATAATTTATTAACACTAACAGTACAAACATAAACGCAGTGCAATACTAAAACATAATACGGTGCAAACAAACCAAACCACCCACAGATAACAGTATATACAAGCAAGCGTCGTCAGGCAGGCCGGGTCAATATCAATTGGGCAGGTAGGTACAGGGGGAGCAAGCGGAGAATGGTCGGGGTCACAGGCCAGGTTCAGCAGGTAGCAAGCAGCATAGTACAGAGGGTCAGTCAGAGGGATGGTCCGGGTCACAAGCCAGGGATCAGAACAGGTAGCAAGCAGCGTAGTACAGAGGGTCAGACAGAGGGATGGTCAGGGTCACAAGCCAGGATCAGAGCAGGAGAAGTCAGCAAAGGAACAGAAACAGGATGCAGGACAGATACAGGGCCCAGGACAAACACAACACCAAGGCCGAGTCTGCAAGTCTGGCCATCCCTTAAATACACCAGTATCATCAGTTCCAGGTGTTAGCTGGCTGAAAGGTTGAGTCTCTGATTGCTGGGAGCACCCGCTGGCCAGCCCTGGTACTGCAGATCAAAAGGCAGGTGAGTCCCACCATTGCTGGCCAGTCCATTCCTAACAGTACCCCCCCCTCAAGGAGCGGCCTCAGGACGCTCCAAACAGTCCTAGCTGGGCAAAATGTTCCACCGCCCGGGTCTGGCAACTGGCGGGATATCAAAGACTGGCACACCGGGCAGGACTCCGGGCAGCGGCACACCGGGCTGGACTCCGGGCAGAGGCACATCGGGCAGAGGCACACCGGGCAGAGGCACATCGGGCAGGACTCCGGGCAGAGGCACATCGGGCAGGACTCCGGGCAGAGGCACATCGGGCAGGACTCCGGGCAGAGGCACATCGGGCAGGACTCCGGGCAGAGGCACATCGGGCAGGACTCCGGGCAGAGGCACATCGGGCAGGACTCCGGGCAGAGGCACATCGGGCAGGACTCCGGGCAGAGGCACATCGGGCAGGATTCCGGGCAGAGGCACATCGGGCAGGACTCCGGGCAGAGGCACATCGGATTACCAGGCGAAGCAGCAGGCAGCGGGCCACCAGGCGGAGCAGCAGGCACCGGGCCCCCGGGCGGAGCAGCAGGCACCGGGCCCCCGGGCGGGGCGACAGGCACCGGGCCCCCGGGCGGGGCGACAGGCACCGGGCCCCCGGGCGGGGCGACAGGCACCGGGCCCCCAGGCGGGGCGACAGGCACCGGGCCCCCAGGCGGGGCGACAGGCACCGGGCCCCCAGGCGGGGCGACAGGCACCGGGCCCCCAGGCGGGGCGACAGGCACCGTGCCCCCAGGCGGAGCGGCGGGCGCCGGACCCCCAGGCGGAGCGACAGGTCTCGGGCCCTCAGGCGGAGCGGCGGGCGCCGGACCCCCAGGTGGAGCGACAGGTCTCGGGCCCTCAGGCGGAGCGGCAGGCGCCGGACCCCCAGGCGGAGCGACAGGTCTCGGGCCCTCAGGCGGAGCGGCGGGCGCCGGACCCCCAGGAGGAGCGACAGGTCTCGGGCCCTCAGGCGGAGCGGCGGGCGCCGGACCCCCAGGAGGAGCGACAGGTCTCGGGCCCTCAGGCGGAGCGGCGGGCGCCGGACCCCCAGGCGGAGCGACAGGTCTCGGGCCCTCAGGCGGAGCGGCGGGCGCCGGACCCCCAGGAGGAGCGACAGGTCTCGGGCCCTCAGGCGGAGCGGTGGGCGCCGGACCCCCAGGAGGAGCGACAGGTCTCGGGCCCTTAAGCGGAGTGGCCGGTGCCGGACCCCCAGGAGGAGCGACAGGTCTCGGCCCTTAAGCGGAGTGGCAGGTGCCGGACCCCCAGGCGGAGCGACAGGTCTCGGGCCCTCAGGCGGAGCGACAGGTCTCGGGCCCTCAGGCGGAGCGACAGGTCTCAGGCCCCCAGGCGGGGCGGCGGGCGCCGGATCCCCAGGCGGAGCGGCGGGCGCTGGACCCCCAAGCGGAGCAACAGGTCTCGGGCCCCCAGGCGGAGCGGCGGGCACCGAGACACCAGGCACGACAGTGGGCTCCGAGTCAACTGGTATGACCGCAGGCACTGGGTCAGACATTGGATGGTCTGGCTGGACAGCGGGCATCGGGTCACCAGGCATCAGGTCATTTGGCTCGACAGCGGGCACCGCGTCATCTGGCAAGGCAGTGGGCTCCGAGTCAACTGGCATGACCGCGGGCACCGGGGCAGACATTGAATCGTCTGGCTGGACAGCGGGCATCGGGTCACCAGGCATCAGGTCATTTGGCTCGACCGCGGGCACCGCGTCATCTGGCAAGGCAGTGGGCTCCGAGTCAACTGGCATGACCGCGGGCACCGGGGCAGACATTGAATCGTCTGGCTGGACAGCGGGCATCGGGTCACCAGGCATCAGTTCATTTGGCTCGACAGCGGGCACCGCGTCATCTGGCAAGGCAGTGGTCTCCGAGTCAACAGGCACGACAGTGGGCACCGGGTCATCAGGTACCGGATTGTCTGGCTCGACAGCGGGCATCGGGTCATCAGGTATGACAGCGGACACTAGGTCACCAGGCATCAGGTCATTTGGCTTGCCAGCGGGCACCGCGTCATCTGGCAAGGCAGTGGGCACCGAGTCACTAGGTACGACAGCGGGCTCTGAGTCAATTGGCACGACAGCGGGCACCGGATCAGGTACCGGATCATCTGGATCAACAGCGGGCATCGAGTCAACTGGCCTAATAGGATCGTCAGGCTGGATCAGTTCATCATGCTGGGTAGAGGCATCAGGCCGAGTACAGGCATCAGGCCGAGTACAGGCATCAGGCCGAGGAGAGGCTTCAGGCCGAGGAGAGGCTTCAGGCCGAGGAGAGGCTTCAGGCCGAGGAGAGGCTTCAGGCCGAGTAGAGGCATCAGGCCGAGTAGAGGCTTCAGGCCGAGTAGAGGCTTCAGGCCGCGTAGAGGCTTCAGGCCGCGTAGAGGCTTCAGGCCGAGTAGAGGCATCAGGCTGCGTACAGGCATCAGTCTGAACCACGGAAGGCAGGCTCACCGGTTTGGATACTGGCAGGATGGTACTGGTTGGAAAGAATTTTCGCTTTTTTCTGGTTTTAACTACTGGAGCACTGCAAGTAAATGCAGGTCTGCAAACGAATGGAGCAGCTGGAGACAGAGAAGAACTGGAGGATGGAACAGGAGAGGGAGCAGTTGCTACAGAGGGCTTTTTTACAGGGTTAAAGGCAGGATAGGTGCAGCGAGTGGGAACAGGGTACTGACATGCGGTAGATAGCCAAGTATACTGGGCTGTAACTGGAGGAGCTGGTGGGAATACAGGAGTAGAGTTAGAAGCAGGACTGGGTCTTTGTAAGCTGACTGAGGCTGGGTGCAACAAATCTGTCCATGTCTGCAGTAGGGGTTGAACAAAGCTGAGCTTACACAAAGTCTGTCTGGTCAATGACTGCACTGCGTTTATACAATCTCTCAGTGTCTGTGGTGAACATGTGGAATAACGCTCCAGAAAGTAACCCACATCATCCTCTAATAACCACACCAGGGACTCTACCTGGTCTGCACTAAATGGTGGCAAAAATTCATCCCTGCATTCGGGGGAACCAGATGAAACCAACTCTGCACAAACCTCAATCAATGGCTGCACCTCAGAGAATACTGTGCCCTGATCTACTAGAACATGAGCGAGCCGTATACATTCTAGCAATTCATCCCGGGTATACTCCTTCAGAGTTTGATAAGCATACTCCCTGTCATCAAACACTAGCAGATATAAATACTCAACCTCCTCAAGATCCATCCTTCCCATCAACAAGCCAAGATGGCTTCCCTGTGCAGCCACTTCTGGTCAGGATTGGCCTTGGTGTAATGTCAGGGCTCCCAGGTATGACCAGAGGTGTGTGACTGAAGCAGGGAAACGCAGACCTCAGATATGTTATAAACAATATAATTTATTAACACTAACAGTACAAACATAAACGCAGTGCAATACTAAAACATAACACAGTGCAAACAAACCAAACCACCCACAGATAACAGTATATACAAGCAAGCGTCGTCAGGCAGGCCGGGTCAATATCAATTGGGCAGGTAGGTACAGGGGGAGCAAGCGGAGAATGGTCGGGGTCACAGGCCAGGTTCAGCAGGTAGCAAGCAGCATAGTACAGAGGGTCAGGCAGAGGGATGGTCCGGGTCACAAGCCAGGGATCAGAACAGGTAGCAAGCAGCGTAGTACAGAGGGTCAGACAGAGGGATGGTCAGGGTCACAAGCCAGGATCAGAGCAGGAGAAGTCAGCAAAGGAACAGAAACAGGATGCAGGACAGATACAGGGCCCAGGACAAACACAACACCAAGGCCGAGTCTGCAAGTCTGGCCATCCCTTAAATACACCAGTATCATCAGTTCCAGGTGTTAGCTGGCTGAAAGGTTGAGTCTCTGATTGCTGGGAGCACCCGCTGGCCAGCCCTGGTACTGCAGATCAAAAGGCAGGTGAGTCCCACCATTGCTGGCCAGTCCATTCCTAACATTACCATACAGGTGAAATCCTGATGTACTGACACTTGCTTAGTATATGTAAGGGACCACCCGGCGGCACCTCTAGCAATCCACAGGTCGGGTTTCCCCAGAGCGCAGAGTCTAAGTCCCGGGTCACTTGTTCACCAGGGCCCCTGATGGTGGGGATGGACTTGGAGCGTCCCGAGACCAGGTCGCGGCTACTGGGTACACCCACCAGTGATAGAGGAGTCCGCCAGAGGCTCCCGCAGGGTGAGAGCCTGACGTGAGGAGGACCGGAGATCCTGGCGGGATGGATGGATGAGCAGGTGCAAAGTCAGACAAGCCGAGTTGGTAGCCGGGGGGTTGGTGCGGTACAAAGCAGCGGGCAGAGAATGGTCGGGTCACACGCCAGGTCAGTAACAAGAGGTCAGATCTATAAAGGGGCATCCAGGAGCAAAGTCAGGCAAGTCAGGGGTCAGGACAGGAGAAATCAGCAAGGTCAGGCAATCCAGGTCAATAATACTCACAACTACACAGGTTCAGGAACAGGGATACAGAAAGACCATACGGCAACTAGTGACAGCACAGGGGGGATTTAAATACCGCGCCCTGCGCCGTCATTGGTGCCCGGCGCGCACCTGCGAACACCAGTGCGCATGCGCAAACTCCATCGCCGCAGCTGGCCAGGACCTAGCGCCCGCATCCCGGCATGAGATGGCATTCTGCGCCTGCGCCGGGACCAGCGCCGCGGCGATCCCTGACAGTATATTCAAAGCAGCAAGCTTCTGCGGGGATTTGGAACTAAAACACACTCTTCAGTCACAGCACAAGTTTTGAGGAGACAATCACCAGTGATATACAGAGACAGAGTTCTCTCATCAATCAGCAGCAGGAATAGCTAATTCTGAGCAGCTTGGGCTTTCCAAGATCTGTGTCACTCTGAGAATTAGAAAGCAGGCTTTCTCATGACTATTCTCTAGAGATGAACAGCAAATTAAGCAATATCAAAATCCCCTTTCATCACAGAGTACTTACTGTTTCTGGATTGTCCTCTAGATAGCATTAAACAGCAGTAGAAATCCTCTCTCTTACAGCAGCTCCAAACTCTGAGAGACACATGCACTTGAGTGGCTGTAATCCTGAGTGTCAGACAGGACAATCCTTGATTTGCACACTGTCCTCCTGCAACAATTCCTCTGCTACACATGCCCACCCATGGGCACTAGCAGCACAGAGAGTGAGACTCTGTGACTTTACAACAGGAGCCCTTGCTCCATGCAGTCCCCTGAAAATGTCTGCCTCCCCACATGTGCTTCTTCTTCCTTTTTTCCTCTCTCCTTTCCTCCACAGCCAATCATAAGTTCAGCTGAAACAGTGCTGCTATGGGTAGATCCTTCTCAGCTGTAGCAACAACCAATCAGAGCACAGTCCTGCTTTCCCTGTCTGTCACTCACAAAGAGGGAAAAGAAAAAAAAATGCTTTGTAACTGCTGTTTAAGATTTAAAGCAACCAGCACATCTCTACACTTGTCTGTGGTGGTTTGGAGAGGAAGAGATTTTGTGGTTGCCCCAGGCCACACTCACACTGTGTTTTGATGTGGGCTGTAAATGTTTTGCATGTTCTTCCTTTTAAGGTGTGTTTGTGTGTTATTGTACAATGATTGTGTGTTTATCTTTGCATTGTAATCCTAACATATCAATTGCTCTGCTCTTCCAAGTTTGCTTTATTTAGACTGAAATGCAGTTTTCAGACAAACCTGATGGGAAATGTATGTGTGGGGGAGTTGGGAGGTGTTTTATTTTGGCACGTATGTATTTTTATATTGTTATTTTGATCTGCAGCTTGTTTTGTGGTTAAGCCTAAGTGATTCATATAAACCGTTTGTTTCCTGCTGTAACCTGGGAAAGCACAGTTCATTATAATCTTTTAGATTGTAAGCTCTTATGAGCAGGACTGTTCTATTTTAGCAACATCAATCCTGCTTTTTTTTTTTTTTTTTCCACCAAGAAATTGAATGTACCTACTTGCTGCTGCTGTCCAAATAAATGTGGAATGTGTATTTGATCAATAAACAATTGGACTATGTATTTTGTTTGGGGGGATTATTTCATGTTCTTGTTGAATGTAGCACAGTGGATAAATGGTTAGCACTTCCACCTGGCAGTAATAGGGTTGTTGGTTCAAATCCCAGCCATGGCACCTCCTGCCTGGAGTTTGCATGTTCTCCCTGTGCCTGTGGGTTTCCTCTGGGTACTCTGGTTTCCTCCCACAGGCTAAAGACACACTGGTAGGTTAATTGGATCCTGTCAAAATTGGCCCTAGTATATGTATGAATGTAAGTTAATGACCTTAGATTGTACGTCCCTTGAGGGTTAGGGACTGATGTGAATTTACAACATATACAGTCATGTCCATAAATATTGGGACATCGACACAATTCTAACGTTTTTGGCTCTATACACCACCACAATGGATTTGAAATAAACTGAACAAGATGTGATTAACTGCAGACTGTCAGCTTTAATTTGAGGGTATTTACATCCAAATCAGGTGAACGGTATAGGAATTACAACAGTTTGCATATGTGCCCCCCACTTGTTAAGGGACCAAAAGTAATGGGACAGATTAATAATCATAAACCAAACTTTCACTTTTTAATACTTGGTTGCAAGTCCTTTGCAGTCAATTGCAGCCTGAAGTCTGAAACACATAGACATCACCAGACGCTGGGTTTCATCCCTGGTGATGCTCTGCCAGGCCTCTACTGCAACTGTCTTCAGATCCTGCTTGTTCTTGGGGCATTTTCCCTTCAGTTTTGTCTTCAGCAAGTGAAATGCATGCTCAATTGGATTCAGGTCAGGTGATGGACTTGGCCATTGCATAACATTCCACTTCTTTCCCTTAAACTCTTTTTGATCGCTTTTGCAGTATGCTTTGGGTCACTGTCCATCTGCACTGTGAAGCGGCGTCCAATGAGTTCTGAAGCATTTGGCTGAATATGAGCAGATAATATTGCCCGAAACACTTCAGAATTCATCCTGCTGCTTTTGTCAGCAGTCACATCAATAAATACAAGAGAACCAGTTCCATTGGCAGCCATACATGCCCACACCATGGCACTACCACCACCATGCTTCACTGATGAGGTGGTATGCTTAGGATCATGAGCAGTTCCTTTCCTTCTCCATACTCTTCTCTTCCCATCACTCTGGTACAAGTTCATCTTGGTCTCATCTGTCCATAGGATGTTGTTCCAGAACTGTGAAGGCTTTTTTAGATGTTGTTTGGCAAACTCTAATCTGGCCTTCCTGTTTTTGAGGCTCACCAATGGTTTCCATCTTGTGGTGAACCCTCTGTATTCACTCTGGTGAGTGTTCTTGATCTGGCCAACTGTTGTGAAGGGTGTTTTCTTCACTAGGAAAATAATTCTTTGGTCATCCACCACAGTTTTGCGTGATCTTCCGGGTCTTTTGGTGTTGCTGAGCTCACCGGAGCATTCCTTCTTTTTAAGAATGTTCCAAACAGTTGTTTTGGCCACGCCTAATGTTTTTGCTATCTCTCTGATGGGTTTGTTTTGTTTTTTTTTTCAGCCTAATTATGGCTTGCTTCACTGATAGTGACAGCTCTTTGGATCTCATCTTGAGAGTTGACAGCAACAGATTCCAAATGCAAATAGCACACTTGAAATGAACTCTGGACCTTTTATCTGCTCATTGTAATTGGGATAATGAGGGAATAACACACGCCTGGCCATGGAACAGCTGAGAAGCCAATTGTCCCATTACTTTTGGTCTCTTAACAAGTGGGAGGCACATATGCAAACTGTTGTAATTCCTACACCGTTCCCTGATTTGGATGTAAATACCCATAAATTAAAGCTGACAGTCTGCAGTTAAAGCACATCTTGTTCGTTTCATTTCAAATCCGTTGTGGTGGTGTATAGAGACAAAAATATTAGAATTGTGTCGATGTCCCAATATTTATGGAACTGACTGTAGCTAGAGTTTATCTCAGAGCTGGGGAAAGGGCGTGCTAAATCCTAGGACAATAGCAAAAAACTGAGGCATGAAAGTTGGAAGAGGGATTATTTGAGGGTAGCCTTAACTTTTTTTTTTTTATTTTCCAGTGTCCAAATCTCTGACAGGCAGCAGTATAACCCAAGTGTCTAAGAATTACCACTTTCCTGTGTCCCTCAATGGAAGATAATAAAAATACTGAGACATAGCACTGTATAGAAACCAGCAAGGCTTAATATACATAAACAATAGAAAAACACACATTCCTATTTTTATGCTGACCATCAATCCCACGTTTCCCAAATAATTAAATTATTAAAATTTTGGGACACAAGTGTATACAATTACTAAAGCTATGGTTTCCCATGTTTTATATGTTATTTCTAAATTAGCAACAACAACCATTGGTCAGGATTCATCTGTATGTACAGATAGAGCAGATGGTATATTCATCTGCATATACAGTTGTGTTCAAAATAATAGCAGTGTGTTGAAAAAAGTGAATAAAGCTCAAAATCCTTCTAATAGCTTTTATCTCCACACACACAAATGCATTGGGAACACGACACATTCTATTGCAAATCAAAACATGAAGAAAAATAGATCAAATTTGTGTTGTTCCTCTAAAAAAATTGAAGAAAAGTAAATATTAGACTGTTCAAAAAAATAGCAGTGTTTGTATTCTTCTTTACAAACTCAAACATTCACTATATAAACTGAAAAATGTTTGAAGATTTTGCTTTCCTTTGAATCACTTAATGAATATTTGGTTGTAGTTGCACTGTTTCTGAGAACTGCTGTACATCTGTGTTGCATGGAGTCAGCCAACTTGTGGCCCCTGTGGTCAGGTATTCCAGCCCAGGATGATTGGACTACATTCCACAGTTCTTCTCTATTTCTTGGTTTTGCCTCAGAAACTGCATTTTTGATGTCACCCCATAAGTTTTCTATTGGATTAAGATCCGGGGATTGGGCTGGCCACTCCATAACGTCAATCTTGTTGGTCTGGAACCAAGATGTTGCACGTTTACTGATGTGTTTGGGGTCTTTGTCTTGTTGGAACACCCATTTCAAGGGCATTTCCTCTTCAGCATAAGGCAGCATGACCTCTTCAAGTATTCTGATGTGTTCAAACTGATCCATGATCCCTGGTATGCGATAAATAGGCCCAACACCGTAGTATGAGAAACATCCCCATATCATGATGCTTGCACCACCATGCTTCACTGTCTTCACAGTGTACTGTGGCTTGAATTCAGTGTTTGGGGGTCGTCTGACAAACTGTCTCCGGCCACTAGACCCAAAAGGAACAATCTTACTTTCATCAGTCCACAAAATGTTGCGCCATTTCTCTTTAGACCAGTCAATGTGCTCTTTGGCAAATTGTAACCTCTTCAGCACATGTCTTTTTTTCAACAGTGGGACTTTGCGGGGGCTTCTTGCAGATAGCTTGGCTTCACATAGGTGTCTTCTAATTGTAACAGTCCTCACAGGTAACTTTACACCTTCTTTCATCTTCCTGGAGCTGATTGTTGGCTGAGTCCTTGCCATTTTGGCTATTCTTCTATCCATTCGAATGGTAGTTTTTCGCTTTCTTCCACATCTTTCAGGTTTTGGTTGCCATTTTAAAGCATTTGCGATCATTTTAGCTGAGCAACCTATCATTTTCTGCACTTCTTTATATGTTTTCTCCTCTCCAATCAACTTTTTAATCAAGGTACGCTGTTCTTCTGAACAATGTCTGGAGCGACCCATTTTCCTCAGAATTTCAGAGAGAAATGCACTGTAACCAACATGTACAACATTTTCTGCCTTCCTTCCTTAAATAAGGGCAATAATTGCCACCTGTTTTTCAAAGAATGAATGACCTCACTAATAGAACTCCACACTGCTATTATTTTGAACATGCCCCTTTCAATTAGTGATTCAATTACACAGAATCAGCAGCATGCATGTCATGACTGTTGGGTCTGTTGGATTTCTATTATTCTACTACACCTGCTAGTAAATTATTTGCCATGTAGAAATATAATTTCTACCAAAAACAGTGATTGATCCGGTTAGTGATGGCTGACTGCTATTATTTTGAACACAACTGTACTTGCATAAATCATGGCAATACTGGATAAAAAACACAACGCAAAAGATGTACATAACCAGTGAAATCTGTTGATACTTTTTTATTATGAAGTACAATTTTATCTTTTACTTTCAATATAAGCATAAAAACATTCTTTTAGAAATAGTACATGAATAAAGCTGGGTACAACCAGTGGCTGAACAAAAAAACCTAACAAATACCTGCATCCACACAAGCAAGGTGGATGCAGGAATCTCCGCCGCTGTGCTATTGTATTGGGACAGTGGGCACTCCTCTACTAGCAGAATACACTGATCAGTGCTGCTGCCAGTGGCTGATTGAATGCAGGTTGTGGAACAGGGAGGGCCACATACAGATCAAATTTCAGTTTGTGTGTACCTGGCTTTATTCTGGCATCCCGTAAAATACCAATATATTAAGGTCAATTTGTGTAACTATTTGGAGATGTGGATACTGTTAGATACTGTTAGATGTTGAAATGCTAACTGTATGAGTTAATAATATGCAGCACTATTCAGCATGAAAGGCAGGAGAGATCTTGCTGCCCCGTATGTAGTTTGCATCTAATTCTGGCTCATGTTGTCATAAATTGTTAGGTTGATATATATTGCTCAGTGGTGAGCTGGACAGGCACCTAGCTGTGGATTGCAGGCAAGTGTGGGCCAACTTGAAGTGGTATTAATGCTTTTCATTATTTTTTTTACCAATAATTATGAATTAAAAATGTTTTTTTTAATACATTTAAATTTGGAATAGCAATTAATTGATCTATGATGTCTCTTCAGCTTTGCTGTACAATACATTTGGAAAGCAACAGGAGAAATTGCTGATTAGAACCTGGGTATGTACTGTATACTTTATAAGGTCATTTGCCCTATGAACATGGCTTACGGGCATGGAGAAAGTAATAGCCATCCTGACCACAGATGTTCAACCTTGACTTTTCAATTAATGGAATGACCTTTAGTTTCACTATTTCATAGCCAGCCTCCTTAAATGCCTTTTCAAGTTCTTCCTTAGTAATGGCCAGAGAAAAGAACTTTTTTTGGCCAACATAATAGTAGGAAGAGTTCAGCACACTCTGAATTATTATGTGACCTCCTGGTTTAATGAGGTCCTTAAAATTCCTCAAAACATGGGTGAAAGATTCTATATCTTTGCAGGGTGCTTCTAAGCAGAGGCAACTAATCAGGCAATCAGCTTGAGGCATCTCCACCGGGTCATATGGCTTCTTCTTCAGAGCATCACATTTCAGAACTTTTGTCACTGTTCTTCTCAGTTTTTCTTCCTTTCTCTTACAGCTCTCACTGTCACTGAAAGAACACACTATAGATTATTTTTTATCAATATTATGACTGCAAACATTTAAAGCCAACATCATCCAGCTTGTGTAACTACTACAGAGCATCCCATCAAATCTATTATACATACCTACTGTAAATAATCATAACAATATTAAGTGAATTTTATAGTATATAACAAGAGGCCTGTTACTTGGTGGAGATTAAAGCATACAAATGCATCTTTACCCCACACAGGGAAGATATATAGTATTTTCAAGAAAGTTTTCCAGAATATTTGGAAAGAAAACACAGTTCTCTTTTAGATCAAAATGTATTCTGATACATTTCTTTGGTAAAATAACCCTAATCAGTGTATATTATTTAGTCTGTGAGAAACTTATAGAGCCTACAAGTTATTTATCACACAAAGCATAGAAATACTTATAATTACACCCCAAAACACATTCTGCTATGTTTCCTCAGTATGGGGATACCACATGTGTGAGACTTTTTCACAGCCTAGATGCATGGTGGGGCCCAAAATCCAAGGAGCACCTTTTGGCTTTCAAAGAGCATAAACTATGCATCTAATTGAATGACCATCACATTTTTAGAGGCTTGGAGCACCAGAACAGTGGAAACACCCACAAAATAAAGACATTTTGGAAAGCAAACACTCCAGTGTATTCTCTGAAAGGCATAACGAGGCTTTTGAAATGTAATTTTTCACAGTTTTTGGAAAATTAGGAAGGAAAATAAAATATATTTTTTCACATGAATTTCTCAATTAATAAGATATTTCTAATACACATCATAGGCAAACTTAGAATTACACCTCAAGACAAATTCTGCTACTCCACCTGAGTATGGGGATATCACATGTGTGCAGGGTAGATAAAAATCAATGATTTTTTTTTATTTAAATCGGATTTGTTTGATTTAAATTGGATTTTTTTTAAATAAAATGCTTTTTTAGGAAAATATATTACCATCCAAAGTTTATTCCATCATGAAATAAAGATTAGTTTTTTAATTATGTAGAATAAAGCTGTATATGTTTAATTTGTTTGGTAAATAAATTCCATGAATCCATTCACAATGTCATGCTCTTCCAGAGGTTTTTGTAAGATTATTGGGCAGTTTCTCTGCCTACAAGATATTATCACAGATGCTCGGTTTACTTTTGCAGTTCTCAAAACTGAATTTGACTCAGCGGAGATCACATGCCTCTTCTTCACAGCAAAAATGTTATAACATGAACAGAGTTAAGAAAAAGACCTTCATCCTAACTTCTACAAACCTATGAATACAGAATCAACCCCTTCAGTACTAAGTTTCAAGAAGTTCAGTGAATAGAATAGAAACAATATTTTTCTGATTGTTTGGAGTGGAATAGATCTGCACAAGAAGAAAGTGAAACTAAGTGTGAGGAGGAAGGGGCTGACAGTCTAAGTTTCTTAAAATATATATATTTTGTTTAGCCAAATTAGTTAACAAACATGGATGTTTAAGCAAATCACATATGCTGGAATGTTATTGTTTCAGTTGAATAAATCTATTTAAATTGTTATTATTAAGGTAATGATTATTTTTCTCCTTCCTAAGTACAACAGAAAAGTTGTCCAAATATGAATGATTAACCTATTAAACTGGGGATAAAAAAACTAATATGAAAAGTTGTTGTTCTAAAAATCTTCATCTACTTGCATATTAAAGTTATACCAGCAAGAATTAGTCTTTATGTAGAAAACTAGGATTTAAATCAAGCCTTACTGACTAGTGATTTAAATTGTGATTTAAACCGTGCTTTAAATCAGTTTGATTTAAATCAAATCCACCCTGCATGTGTGAGACTTTTTTCACAGGCCCTATTCACATAGAGGGGCCCAAAATCTTCACATGCTTAAAGTGGCATAAATTGTGCATCAAATTTTATGACTACTTATCACATTTTTGGAGGCCCTTGAGCACCAGAACAGTGCAAACAACACCCACAAAATGACCGCATTTTGGAAAGCAACCTCCCCAAGGTACTATCTAAGATGCGTGGTGAGTCTTTTGAAGACTTCATTGTTTTGCCACAAGTTTTTGGAAAATGCAAAAAGAAAATGAAAATTGTTTTACACAAAGTTGTCAATTTAATAGGATATTTCTCACACAATGCATACTTAGAATTAAAACCCAAAACACATTCTGCTACTTCTGATTATAGTGAAACTACATATCTGAGACTTTTCCCATTTTCTGGACTGATTATATACCAGACATTGCATCTTTTGTATTACACAAATAAACCAATTGTATCAAAACCAATGTACTGTAATGGTTGCCTCTATACAAGTGGTCAGGGAAAATGGCTTAGTGTAGCGTCACCTATAGCAGTCCCAGTTCCTATAAGCCAAGCAAGCCTAGCCTACTGGTACATGGCTGCCACCAAGAATGCCATATTCACTGGCCAGGGAGTATAGGAGGCTGAATAAAGGAAGAACTCCTGTGACAATATGACTGTTTCATCGGTGATCAGGGACAATATGACTGGTGTGCCAGTGATCAGGGACACTGTGAGCTGGTGGGGAGGTGATTAGGGACACTGAGCTGGTGGTGGTGATTGGCGGCACTGAGCTGGTGCTGGTGATTAGGGACACAGAGTGGCAATGGTCTGGTGATATTGTACTACTGTGAAGGTCAATAGAGACAAAGGCCATTGCCAATAACATACAGAGATATCAGAGCAGCCACCCAGGCACTTGCTCTTGTGACAGTATTTAACAATATATATTATTTTTTTACAATCTTTTTTACATCCTGTTATCAGAACAGAGCAATGTTACCATAGCTGACACTGCACTACTCTAGGAAAGTGGTGGGGATTTTTTTTATACACTATGATTGCTTATGCAGCCATGATGGTTGTCTGACAGTTCTCAGCTACATTAATTTAGTTATTGAGAACTACTGTGACTGGCCACAGATATCACATGGTACAGGACCACTGTGAATGGCCCTGTACTATGTGATCGTTGTGACCAATCACAAAGATCACAGTAGTTCTTAATAGCTGTTTGAATGAAAGCCGATATTTACTACTGGACATATGATCAGCGTGATTGGTCACCAGTCGATCGATGATCGGCTGTGTCCCATGGACAAAGAGGTCACAGGATCATATCATTGGGGGGACACACAAGGCACAATTCTGGGAGGATCCATGGGCAAATCCTCCCAGAATGATGCTTGTCCTGCTTGGCCATTTATGTACAGTGGACAGGTGGGAAATGGTTAAAATAGAAATGAATGGTGAAAACATTTGTGTATACATAGAAGAAAGGCACAGGTGGGGTATCTGAGAAGAGGAGGATTGGGGCTGCTCTGTGGAAAACCACTACAGAGCAGGTAAGCATGGCATGTTTATTTTTTTAATTGCCTTTATTATCACTTTAACCTTCATGTAGATTCTAAGTTTAATTCCTTCCAGAAAGTTTTTATGCATGTTTAGTTGCCGCCACAGCATTGTCCTTTAGGAATCTGGTATCAAGATTCTCTATAGCAATAATATGGTGACATGGATTCTACATTACTGCAGTTACTCCCATCTCTGGAAGTGGAGGTCTGGCAGCTTTAGTAAAGTAAATTTACAGTTATGTACTCTAATTATGGTATGATGCATACAGATAGTCACACATTTTCATAGTCACACCAATCACACACTTGTAACTTACCTATTACCTTCCAGCTCACACACCCTCTTAACAATTGGAGTCCAGTCCAATGCATCGGGATCCTTCCTCAGCCACTTCTGTAGCTGTGCTCTGTTTTGCTCAAGAAAGTCAGAAGTGATGATATTGTTGAAAGCTTCACAAGCCGAGAGAAGCTGATAAATTGTGGGTCCAGTTCCAAAGTCAATTAGAAGGTCTCCTTTAACATCACCTTAGAGGATGAAAAACATACAATGGATCTTTCCTTTAGAAGTGTAGATGAGACAAGACAACACTGTGTATAATAAATAGAATACTTGTATCTGTGTTGCAGTTAGGGTTGCCACCTCATGCCTTTCAAACCGAACACATATTAATTACACGGGTTCTGAGGCTAATTTCATGCAGATAAGGCACCGAGTGAGTTTAATTACCACCATTATTAGCCACAGAACCCGTGTAATTAATATGTGTTCGGGTTTTAAAGGGATGAGGTGGTAACCCCAGTTGTAATCAGTTGGGGTTTGTATAATAAACAGAGAACCTTAAGCTGGCCATATATGGTATGAATCTTGGCCAGTTCACATATGTGTGATTTTGTATTTCCAGGTAGGGGGGGGGAACACAAGTGCCGTCCTACCCATGCCACCATTGGCGGCTATGGGTGTCAATCACTGGGTCCCAGCCGGAGATTCCCCATCAGCACCCGGCGATCACCAAGGAACAATACAGATCTCTCCCCTGTCAGCACCAGCACGCTGCTTTGTATGGCTCTGCACAGTAGAGCCATACAAAGCAGTGTGCTTACACAGTAATGCACACACACACAGCACACATAGAAAAACAGCACACAGTTAACCCTTTAATTGCCCCAGATGTTAACCCCTTCCTGCCCAGTGCCATTAATACAGTGTCAGTGCTTTGTATTAGCACTGATCACTGTATTAGTGCCACTGGGGATGTCAGTGACAGTTAGTCAGTTCCCCCCCAGTGTCAGAATGCCTGCCGCAGACCCACAGTCCTGCTATAAGTCATTGATCGCTGCCATTACTAGTATAAAAAAAAAAGAAAAATCCCAGTATCTATACCGCCATTTGTAGATGCTATAACTTTCACGTAAACCAATTAATTTACATGACTTGGGATTTTTTTTTAGCAAAGACACGTTGTAGAATACATTTTGACCTAAATTTATGACGAAATTTGATTTTTAACATTTTTTTACTGGACATGTTTAATAGCAAAAAATCAAAAATATTGTTTTGTTTTCAAAATTATCGGTCTTTCTAAAAAATAAAAAAATGCAGAGGCAAGCAAATACCACTGAAAGAAAGCTTTATTTGTGGGGAAAAAAGGACATAAATTTAATTTGGGTGCAGCATTGCATGACCGCGCAATTGTCAGTTAAAGTAACGCAGAGCCGTATCGCAAAAAATAGCCTGGTCAGGAAGGGAGGTAAATCCTCAGGAGGGCAAGGGGTTACATAGTTACATAATTACATAGTTACATAGTTAGTCTGGCTGAAAAAAGAGAAAAGTCCATCCAGTTGAACCATTAAAAAAAAAAAAGTTATAATCCTACACTCACACTCCAGAGGAAGGCAAAAAACCCAGCAAAGCATGGTCCAATTTGCTCCTGCAGGGGAAACAATTCCTTCCTGATCCCCGAGAGGCAATCAGATATTCCCTGGATCAAGTGGTCACACAATTCGTTTTGCTGCATTTTTTATGTGTTTTGCATTTTTTTCTTTTTCTTGTTGCTAGGCAGATTTAAAATGCAAAAAGCAACAAAAACGCAATACATGCTTTTCTGTAGCATTTAAATTGAAGTCCATACAACCATACAACTTGTTGCATTACCAAAAAGTCCCTGACCACTTCCAAAAAACGCACCAGGTGAAAACGCACAGGTGTGAACATGTCCCATAGGAAATCATGTTAAATGGACTGTACTGCATTTCTGTGAAACGCTGCAGAAAACGCTTAGCTTTGAACCTAGGGTAACTCTATCCTACCCTTTATATACAAAAAAATCTCATTTACCTGAAGTGAAAGTTTCATGAAAATTCCGCAATACAAAACCAACCCATTCTCCAACAAATGATCCTTCTTCGGGGTGATAGTAGGTTCTGTAATAGGCTATAGGGTCAAACTCATCAATGTAGGCTTGAGATGGTGTGTATGGGGTCTCCATGCTGATCTCCTCTCCAGGAAAGTCAAGGTAGCTCGGTTCTATAAATGCAGCTGCACTGTTACTGAGTGAAATATATGAGAACCTATATATATACTAATACTGTATACGTAGAAAGCGCGGTGAGCTGTATGACAGGTTAAACAGGACAAACACCCCTCTAGGTAAATTATTATGTCCCATTCTGAAAGTCACTATTGATGCAATGCATTGGGGTCAGGTAAGTCAGGTAATGCCTGGGGAGATAGCTGGACCTTGGGAGGTAGCCAGGAACATGGAGCAATGCTTTTGCTACAGCGAACAGCCAATCAGAAAGCTCTGTCAGAGATTAACCACCTTCCGCCCGCCATATAGTCCAATGACGAGCGCAAGATGGTTCTCTTGTTCTGGGAGGACATCATATGACGTTCTCCCATTCTCACCGCGCATGGGCTGCTCAGGGAGCACACAACGCGGCGATCGGCAGCACGCTGTGTCCCTCGGACACAGCGGATCACCGATCACAGAAAGAGCCGAAGATGTTGGTTTGGTCATGTGATCAGCTGTGTCCAATCACAGCTAATCACATGTAAACAGGGAAATGCCGGTTATCGGCATTTCTCTCCTCTCGAGCTGTCACACTGACAGAGGAGAGGAGAGCCGGCAATCGGCTTTCCGCGGAGGGGACATGTACACTGATTATCAGGGCACTGATGATCAGTGTGCCCTGATGATCAGTGTAGCCCCAGCAGTGCCACCTGTCAGTGTCCATCAGTGCATTGTGCCAGTGCCCATCAGTGCCACATCAATGCCAGATATCAGTGCCTACCAGTGCACATCAATGCCACATATCAGTGCCCATCTGAGCTGCCTTTCAGTGTCAACCATCAGTGCCAGTCAGTGCCACCTATCAGTGCCGTATCAGTGCTGCCTATCAGTGCCAGTCAGTGCCGCCTATCAGTGCTGCCTTTCAGTGCCCATCAGTGATGCCTGTCAATGCCCATTAGTGCCACCTACCAGTGCCTCCTCATCAGTGCCCATCAGTGCCACCTGTCAGTGTCCATCAGTGCAGCTTATCAGTGCCCACCACTGCAGCCTCATTAACGCATATCAGTGAAGGAGAAAAATCACTTATTTACAAAATTTTATAACAAAAACTAAGAAAAACGTTTTTTTTCCAAAATTTTCAGTGGTTTTTGGTTTGTTTAAGAAAAAATAAAAAACCCAGAGGTGATTAAATACCACCAAAATAAAGCTCTATCTGTCACAAAAAAATGATAACAATCTCATATGGGTACAGTGTTGCATAACCGCGCAATTTTCATTCAAAGTGCGACAGCGCTGAAAGCTGGAAATTGGCCTGGGCCGGAAGGGGGTAGAAGTGCCTGTTAGGCGAGGGGTTAAAGTAATACTAAAGGCTCGTGTTTAAAAAAAAAAAAAATAAATTCATACTTACTGAAGGGGAATGTATGTCTTTTAGGTCTGTCATTTTGTTTTCCCCCCACTCCATTTTATATTTTGTACTAACATGTTGATTAATTGTTTTGTATTATACCCAGAATGAGTTAATGAAAATATGCTGTGTCAGGTTAGCCTTGGTAGAGGAGGAGATAGTATCCAATTATTTCTTTATACTAACAGCACCTGTTTCTGTTATGATATAATTAAAAGTCAAATACTTCTGTCCCATGGGAAAATAATTGTTGGATACTTGTAACTGATTTCAAGGCCTGAGAAAGTCATGTTCACAGCCTTGACAAGTATCTAGCGAGATTCTATTGTATGTAGTAGATAAGTGTTTTAAAACAATTTAGAAACTTTCTTTATTGTTGGGAAAATGAAACCCCGCTTCTCATCACTTTTCAGAATTGACGTCAATGTTGTCTTTTTGTATTCAGCCAATCAATTATTGACAACTCAGCTTTTTGATTCTCTGTGCCCCCACCTTTCTTTTTTCTGTTATATTAATTTTCTTCCCGCTAATAAACTTGAGAGATTAATTTCACCTACACTGTGTGCACTTGTCTATTACTTAGGTGAAGTTAGTCTTCTGGACGTCCATACCTTCAAACAGACTGATCAAGACAGATAGCCAGGGGCTAGCGACAACCTTTCACTTACCAGCTCTGTATAAGGTATTGCACTGGGCAGTCCCAATCCACTTCTTCTGAGGTCATCCGCCAGCGCTTCTGCCCCCCCCCCACCTGCCAAGTGCCCCCAATAGCAACCTTCTTGCTATGGGGGCACTCAAGCAGGCTCGCTCCCGAGCTGCACTCCTGTTAATGGACATTGTAAGTGTGGGGGGAGGGGGTCTGACAAGGGTGGGGGGATCTGCACCCAGAAAGTTATTCACCCTAATGCATAGAATGCTAGACATGTGCAGAACGAAAAAATGTATTTTGTTTCAATTTGTTATTTAAATAATTTTGTGTCGGTAAATTCGTTTTATTGTTTATTGTGATTTGTTTTGTTTCGTTTTCGAATTTCATTCAAATTCAATTTGACTGAATTTGGAAACTTCGGTATTCGAATTGGCATTCTAATTTATTCTACTTGAAATTTGAATTTTGGAAGATGGTTATGTTCTTTCTATTGTATTCTATTCTCTTATTTTCTATTCGAATTCTAATTTATTTTATTCAAAATTTGAATTTCAGAAGGTTATATTCTTTCTATTGTGTTCTATTTTAATCTATGGAATTCTATTCTATTCTTTTCCAAACTATTCTATTTAAATTTATTCTATTTGAAATGTGAATTTCGGAAGATTGTTATATTCTATTTTATTTGATTCTATGTTATTCTATTCTATTTTTTTTCTATTTTATTCTTTTATTGTTTATTTTATTATTTTCTATTCTAAGATATTCTTTTGTTTTTATTCTTTTCTAAGCTATTCTATTCAAATTTGAATATATTCTATTTGAAATTTGAATTTCAGAAGACAGTTATATACTTTCTATTTATTCTATTCTATTGTCTATTTTATTCTATTCTTTTCTATTCTATTATATTCTTTTCTAATCTATTCTGTTATAGAATATTTTATTCTATTATATTATTTTTCTATTCTTTTATTGTCTATTCTATTCTTTTCTAATCTATTCTATTGTTTTATGTTCTGTTCTATTCTATTCTTTATGTATCCGAATCCAAGTTGAATTCGATTCAAATTTTGTTATTTTGGATTTGTTACTATTGTAATTCGGAGACATCCAAACGACCAAATAACTAAAATTTCATCTGAATTTCAATTCGGAGCGAAGCAAACCGCACATATCTATAGAATGCATTAAGGTAGAAAAAACCTTCTGCCTTTAATACCTCTTTCCTGTTTGTGTACAGCCATTCCTGATGTGAACCAATCTGGCCTGATAGCATAAAATGTAAAATGCAGCGCTGACAAATAGAAGGTGCCAATCATACAAATGCACAAACAATATAGTAAAATTGAAAATTAAATGAAAATAAAGTTCTGTGAAGGTGCTCTCTGCGTTCCCAGTGCATATGGTAGAAATGCGCACTAACCAGAAGCGTATTCAAAATACGTGATGTGTAATTATGCTGAAGATCCCCCTCTCTGGTCAGAATAATAAAGGCTCCCTCCTCTGGATACTGTATGCAGTGAAGGCTGTGTGTGCTGTACAAACCTCAAGTAAAATGGCCGCCGGACCTTCTCGTGGTCTCGGCGGCAGAAGGCGTCACAAGCTGTCAGCTCCTCCTAAGGCCTTTCGTGCTAAGGCACATCTTCAGAGGGGAGTATCCTCAGTATCCAGAGGAGGGAGCCTTTATCCAGATGGTTCTCCCTGATTTTAAGGAGGTCCGCTGAGTCCAGCCAACCATCACTTGATGACACCTCTCCCTGAGGGAAACGGCACCTGCTGATCTTGATATATTAATGTGCATTTTCTATGCGCGGTCGGTGAGTGCGCATTTCTGTCATTTTCCTTCACGAGCTCTTCTGGATTATCTACAGCTGTAGCCCTGTTGTGATCCATCAGCTCCAGAGAGGGGTACGTTTTTTACCATCAAGGATTTCCTATCTACACATCCCTGGAAGGGGATCTCTGGCTTTCTGGATCCCATCTTCACCACACGAGGGCGCTTCTTCCTCATTTTCTCCAGTTCCAGTCCATATTCTGACCAGAGAGGTGGAATCTTCAGGATCATTACACACCGCGTATTTTGAATACGCTTCTGGTTAGTGCGCATTTCTACCATATGCACTGGGAATGCAGAGAGCACCTTCACAGAACTTTATTTTCATTTTATTTTCAATTTTACTATATTGTTTGTGCATTTGTATCATTTGTATCATTGCATTTTTATCATTGGCACCTTCTATTTGTCACCTTCTAATTTTACATTTTATGCTATTTTGCAAGGTTTTATATGGTTTCCTAGAATGTTCAGCTGCTTAATTTAGAGCGCTCACTGTAGCATTTTACTATTACGCAATCTGCCCTAATGTTTTTAAGTGCAACTTTTATTAAAGCGGTTTTACAAAACAGTATCACGCTATGTGAGGTTCTGCTTTGTTTCCTCCCCTGTGCTGCTATTATTTCTGATGAATCTGGAGGGTCTATCAGGGAGAGGCAGCCAGGGTCAGATTACACAGCAACTGCCAGGATTCCAAGTGCTGTGTGCCAAACTTGCTTACAGAGGTATTAAATCCAAACCCAAAATGCAATATATTTCAGCGTACAAGTCATTTGATGTGGTGGCTGCATTAGTTTTCTGTTGTTTGGCTTGTTTCCCTCTGTTTTCACCTGGTGATTTGGCCAGTAACTAGATGCCTACATTCTACATGAAGGAGAAACAGAGACACCTTTGAACAGCAGCATTGTCAGTCTTGGGGGAGGGGAGTGTTAGATTTTGGTAAATTAAAGTGTTACTAAACCCCGGACCCTGCATTCACTATATCTGGTCTCCCCGGACCCTGCATTCACTATATCTGGTCTCCCCGGATCCTGCATTCACTATATCTGGTCTCCCAGAACCCTGCATTCACTATATCTACTCTCCCTGGACCCTGCATTCACTATATCTGGTCTCCCCGGACCCCGCATTCGCTATATCTGGTCTCCCAGAACCCTGCATTCGCTATATCTGGTCTCCCAGGACCCTGCATTCGCTATATCTGGTCTCCCCGGGCCCTGCATTCACTATATATGATCTCCCTGGACCCTGCATTTACTATATCTGCTCTCCCCGGACCCTGCATTCACTATATCTGGTCCCCCCGGACCCTGCATTCACTATATCTGCTCTCCCAGGACCCTGCATTCACTATATCTGGTCTCCCCGGACTCTGCATTCACTATATCTGGTCTCCCAGGACCCTGCATTCACTATATCTGGTCTCCCCCAGACCTTGCATTCTCTATATCTGTTCTCTCCGGACCCTGCATTCACTATGTATATGTTTGTTTTATTTGCTTTTGTATACATGAAATGGTAATCGAAAAATTAATAAAATATTAAATAGGGAAAAAAACAAAAAACAAAATTGCACCGCACAGACATCACATGTGATTCACACAAGAATGCGGTGGGGTTCTTGTGTGAATCACCTGCAATGTACTGCACTGCTTTAGTGTGAACCCGGGCTAAAGAATCTGAAGCCAAACACCAGCTAACATATATTTTTTTGTCTTACTGTAAATGAAGAAAAATTAAATGAAGAAAGGTAAATTCTAGCTAGAGTTTATCTCAGAGCTGGGGAAAGGGCGTGCAAAATCCTAGGACAATAGCAAAAAACTGCAGCATGAAAGTTGGAAGAGGGATTATTTGAGGGTAGCCTTAACTTTGTTTTTTGTTTTCCAGTGTCCAAATCTCTGAAAGGCAGCAGTATAACCCAGGTGTCCAAGAATTACTACTTTCCTGTGTCCCTCAATGGAAGATAATAAAAATACTGAGACATGAGGGTTGGTCCAAGATGGCTCCGGGAGCATACGCTTCCATCTGAGCTCCGGCACCCTACATTGCTATCCACCGCCATCCCGGAGATAGCAGTCACCCGCTGTGGATCCCTAGGTATCCGGACCTTGCCTGACACCTGAAGTGGGGTGCTGATCAATTTTGCCCCCCATCCGACCATCCGGGGTGCCGGACAGTTTGCGGCCTACCACGGCGTGTGAAGCCGCAGTCTTTCCTGAATCCGCGGCTGGGACGGATTGCCGCCGCGGCTGGATCGATACGCCACCGCTCTGCCCAACGGACCTCATAAACAGGTCAGCTACTGGGACAGCCTGGGTGGGTCCCCCTGGTTCTTCTGGTGATCCCAAGGATCACACCAAGCCCCTACAAAATCCCAGCAAGGCACTGGGGATCTAACTTACTGGGGGGGTGGTCCTGGATAGAGGAAGAAGTTCCACCTTTCAGCCCCCTTCCCGAGAGGATGAATTAAGGGTACCTGGGGCACTTTTTGGTAGCCTTCACAATGCTTGCACACCTGGCCTAGTCATCATAACCACCCACATCTCACTGGCTGTATTACCATAATGGATCTTATGTAAACGCATCCCCGGTGGGGGACACGTACACGCGCCAGGAGGAAATGTCTGAGTGACCTCCTTGTGCCGTGCCACCGCAATATTTATCTCGGCAATTGGGCTTCCACACCCTAGTGTATTACTCCAATAGACTGAAGGCGATTTGGAATCCTCTGGACTTCTCCTAAAAATGCATCATACTCCCCGTACTAAACCTAAACATCGAGCCCAATAGCAATCCCCTCCGCAGGGCCACGTCGCTAAACTAACACCCAGCCCGCCTGAGCCTGATGACAACACTCAGCTTCCAGGAGACCCTGAGTCTGATGGCGATAGTCAGCGGCAATTTCCATCGGGGATGGCCGACCCTCTTGAGCAAAATCCCGAAGTCTTACTACACAAATTCCGTGCTATAGGGCGAGAGGAGATTACAGTCGCCTCCCGTAAATTATCTTCTGATCTGGTGAGAGGCCTAAAAGAGTTGGGCCTTCGCGCTCATCAATTAGAACAACGTATGGATCTGGCGACTACAGTCTTGGAGGGTCATGAACAGGAAGTAGAGGATCTGCGTGCTGAGTTGGACACTTTGAAAGATAAGCTGGAAGATGCTGTCAGGGACTGCGGGTCTCGCAGCGGCGCACAGGTCTGCACATACACAGATTGCCTAGGTACACTAATGTGCAGGCACTAGGACCTGCAATTGCACCAATAACAGTGCAGGGCGCACTATTTAAACTGGCCAGACGGTGACTAGGTTGCCGCAAGGTCTAGTTCCTGTACCCATGTTCTGAAGTGTGTTCCTGTTGCCGATCCTGCTTGTCCTGATTTGTGTTGACCTTCTCCTGCTCTTACCCCTGGCTCGTCCCTGACTACTCTCCTGCCTGTTGTTATATTACTATTGGACCTCCCGTTGCTGAACCTTGGCTCGTGACCCGGCTGCTCTCTGTCTACTGTTTGGTACCTACCTGCCTCCACCGTTACCGACCTGGCTAGTCTGACTACGCTCATTCCTGACTGTCATCCATCCATCCCGCTCGGTACCTGTACTTGTCAGCCTCTTCACAGCAGGCTCACCCCCCCCCGGCACGTACCCTCGGCGGGACAACTGTACCACAGCTGGGTGCACTCAGGGGTCGCGACCTGGTTTCAGTCTCGCACCAAGTCCATCCCCACCATCAGGGGCTCTGGTGAAAAGGCATCCTGGGGAATCCCGTTCTGTGGTGCAATAGAGATTCCACCGGGCGGTGCCTGCAGATGCTGAGAATAGGGCCCACAGGGATAATCTCCGCATCTGCGGAGTCCCCGAGGTAATCACCAACTTGCAGGGTACTGCTACTACTCTTTTCCAGGAGTTGGCTCCTGAGATTCCCCTGGAGAGTTTGGAGTTTGACCGTATTCATAGAGCTTTAGCACTCTTTTCAGGGTGTACACCCATAGCATGTGGTAGGAGGCTGGAAGATTCATCGTTTTGTGAGTGGAAATCTACTTTTTATACCTATTACCAATAAAATTACTGGTTGCACTATGGAGGGTCTCTGCTTGTGTCTTACTATGACCCTGGGAGGAGCTGGCTGCTAAACTGGTGGACGCTGGAGGAGGAAGATATTTTCTAGAGAGTGATCCATACTGATAGGATCGTGTGATCCTGAAAGCGTGCTGGCCCCTTGGGGTCTAAGGAAGGAGATGAGGAGGCATTTTGGCTGCTAAGGATTGTCACGTGTGAATCACGTACACTGCACATAATGCATGAAGAGTGGAGTGTTAAGTTCATCATTAAGCACAGCATCATCAGTATTATTATTATTAACTTTGGACTTTTCTCGTATTTGAACTATCGTTTATTCTTTTTGTGCACTTTTTATGTGGCACTGTTTATTATTAGTATATATGTTATTATAGTATATATTACTTTATTTTCACGTTTTTGCACGAGATATTCCCCATGAGGGAATACATGCATGACACTGTATATGTATTGAGTATCTTGGATTTATTTTGGGGATTGAGTATATATTGTATTACGGTTCTATTCATAATTTTTGCACTTTTTAAACATCCAGCAGAGCGTTCTGACCCTTCCGCATCAGCTAAGTCCTTTGTACGTACGTTAAGTACCCATGACCTGGTAGATCTATGGCGTGAATTTCATCCCCGGGGGAAAGACTATACTTATTATTCTCACCCTCATCATTCTCATTCCAGAATTGATCACGCTTTTGTATCACGTAAACATCTCCCTTTAGTTCGCTCTGTCTCTATTCTTACTGTCCCATGGTCTGATCATGAGCCTATTTTGGTGGTCTGTCGATCTCTTCTCTGTAGGCCGGCCTATTCTTCGTGGATAATGAATGACTCCCTGCTTTTGCTGAAGGAGATTCAGGCAGAACTACACCATAAATCTCAGGAATATTTCCAACTAAACTCGGGTTCTGTCTCTTCTTCGGTAACGTTATGGGAAGCTTACAAGGCAGTTCTCAGGGGACATATTATCCAGATAGCTTCAAGGCCAAAGAAGGAAAGGCAGCTTAAACAGTGTCAGTTGGAATCAAAGTTAGCTTCCACATTGGCTCAATTTAAACAGTCACCTACCCCGTCGAACCGTAGATTGTTGGATCAGACTCACTTAGAACTAGATCTTTGCTTAACCGATGAGGCTGAGCGCTCCTTATGTTGGACACGTCAGAAGTGGTATAGTAAAGCAAACAAACCGGACTCTATGTTGGCCCGTAGATTACGTTCTTTTACGCATCACCCCAAACCGATTTCTTTACGCACTCGTCACAATACTCTTACGAGTAA